>NW_006429894.1:889456-893879 GCF_000325575.1 Pteropus alecto | reverse complement strand
AGGCGCACGTGCATCCACTGAAGCAACCGCGACGCGGCGGGGCGCGGAAACGCGGCAGAGGTGCTGGGGTCGACGACGACGTCTGCCTCGATTGCGGACAGTGATGCACGCTTCGGTACTTGCATTCTGCAGTGGCCCGCGACAGGGGGCGAAGAGCAGAATATCGGTGTTGTAGGTGATTAGAAAGTAAATTCGCCTGGCCGTCATATTTTACCACCAAAAAAGGTGCAGCTTAAATATAAACGATTTTCAGCTGTCAGCTACACCTCAGTGCATGCGGACGGGGGGATGTAATCTTCGATTTGGAACCATTCGTACCAGCAAAATTCTAGCAGCCATTTAATAATTGTATTGAAAACTGACTGCCATCGACATTGATGGGCCAGTAAGATTAATTGAAAATAAGGAAAATGGAAAAAGTAACCGTAATAAATATTAAATTATTAACGGTATTTATCACATTCTAAGTAGTCTATATTATTAGAGTGCATGCTGACTTGTTCAAGTAAATCACACTATTTTAAAGAATGGTATTTTCAATTTTTACATATAGAAGTCCCAAATCGTACTCTTGATGAGTTTTCAAGTTTAATGAACTTTTAAAAGTGAAAATACTCATGTAACCACCACCTTCATCTCCTTCAACCAAATGTGATCTACAGAAAAACCTAGAAGTAACCAAAAGCCCGTTAATGTAGCTGTTTGAAGTATCAAGCCTTGCTCTCTGGCAGCCCTAGATATTACCTGGGTATGAATTATTACATGTAGCAACCCAAAGATAATTCCTCCAGAAGGATGAGAAGATGAAAATTAGAAAAGGAGGTGGAAGTATATATATAGTCTCCTCCTAGTGATGTCCGCTCCTTCGCGCATACACGTGTGCAAGCCCATTTGTAGATATGTGTATCTACGTGCGTGTGTATCAAGAAGGAAATACACCAACTCGTAACATTATCTCTGGGTACTACAGTCCTAGATTTTAATTTTCCTCCTTATACTGTTCTGTATTTTCCAATTACTTCATAATGAACAATTATTTCTTTCTATAATCAGGACAAAAGTGCACCTTTTTTAAAGAGGGAATTAATCCGGTTTGTTCAAAATAAAATATATGCTTCCAGGTTCAGCTCCTGCATTCGGTTTTGGACCAGAGGTCCTGGCCAGGGTCAGAGGAGACTATCGGTCACATTCTGCAGGACACGCCGGAGGGAGGAAGACCAGCGAGAAGGATGAGTTCCCAGGGACAGGATGTGCCCACATGGAAGGGTCAAGTGCGCCTGAGTGAGACCTGGAAGAGGGTGGAGAAGGGGAGGCGAGGGCTTTCCAGCCAAACCAGGTTCCAAGCAGTCCACAGGAAGAGAGGAATGCAGGCCCCGGGGGGCCCCACGGCCCCAATTCCACCCCCAGGGACGGTGCGCACGCAGGGGCAGGGGACAGATGCGGGCCAAGCAGAAAAGAGGATACATGTAAAGACACTGTTACACAGCCACGAAAATATTCGCAACTCAAAGTTAAGGAAAAAGCTACACGTGCAACATGATGCCTAGTTAACACGGCTGCGTGGAACATCTAAAGGTTGATAAGAATGTCAGTCCTAGCTGTTCTCGTCACAAGAAGAAAAATTTTTTTACCCATGCAAGACGGGATGTTAACGAAGGTTATCGTGTGATCATTTCACAATAAACGGAAGTCAAGTCAATATGCTGTGCACTTTAAACCTACTCAGGGCTATATGTCAATTATATCTCAATAGAACTAAAAAGATGAAAAAATTCTTTTTAAAAAGACAAAGCTACATAAAGAATATTATCCTGTTTTATTACAAAAATTATACACACACACACTCTGACATTTTGTATGTTAATAGCAGTTATCACTGGGAGGTAGGATCATGGGTGATTTTTTAGTTTCTTCTGTATTTTCCAAGTTTTCTGCAATGAGCATGTGTTAGTTTCATCATCTGAAAAAAAGAAGAAAAAGACAGTCAGTGTTACTGACTTTTGTGTCCATTAAAGGCGGGGCCCCAGGCAGGGGTGGGGAGGGCTGAGGGGCCCGGAGCAGGACTGAGCAGAGGCCCACCTACCTGTGTGACCTGTGTGGCTGCAGGGGCTCAGGACCCCCGGCAGGGTCGGCATGGGTTGGCACTGGGCAGCGCAGCAGCCCGGAAGCCCAGTGGTCAGCAACTTGAGCCCCAGAGGCTTGATCAGGGCTTTGTTCTGGTTAGCGCAGGGTCACCTACCACTCAGACGCAAATCCCCCGGGGTGGGGGCGGTGTCTGAGGACCGCAGGGGCTGACGCAGACGTAGGAAGCCATGCTGGGACACTGAGAGGGATGCCCCCTCCCCTTGCCGCCTGGGTATCTGACCCGCTCAGCCCAGCCTTGCTGGCTGGTTCCCACAGGCAGGTGCATGCTGCTGGGGAGGAGTCCGCCCCGCCCCATTCCACGGATCTGGCTTCTGACGTCATTTTTAGATACTGAAAAAACATTGGCAGTTATTAAACAGGACAGTGACGAAGTGCAACTGGGAGTTTAGGAAAAAGACTACGGACATGCCAAGTGCATCAGAGCAGGGACTTCCTGGATGCACGAGGAAGGCCTGGCCACAACGGGAGCCTTCTAGAACGGGTATCTCTTCATGGTCGCAAGCCGAGCTAAGTAGGCAGGATTCTGCCTGCCCTGGTAGGAAAAGCAGAAACCGCTTCCTGCAGAAGATGGCACGGTCATGACCTGAAGACTCGTGGCGAAGGATGCTGGTGGAGGGGGATGTCACCATGGTTTCTGGTACTAGGGATCTAATCCAGCGGTGCAGTCACGCTGGCTGTTAAAATATTAAAGTTCTCATGTATCAGTTGGTAACTACTTGCCACCCTCACATCCCCACCCAGGGCCACTCAATGCCAGCCCAAACCCCGAGACCATCCTACGTCACAGCAGCTACAGCACTGAGCCAGACCTGGGGGTGGGACTTGCAGAACCTGCTGTGTCACAGGATGCCCATGTCCTCTGTGCAGACCCACCCGTGCACCATCGATGGTTAAATAGTTTGGATCTCAGCCCTGGGTGACAGCAGACCTCTCGTGGAGAAGACTCCCAAACAGCTTCTCCAAACCAGGGAGCCCTGGGGAGGATGGGGGGGGAGGGGAAGGGACGGGGGCTGCCCCCACAGGAATGGGTGGGCCCACAGGGCACTCACCGTGCCTAGGACATCCGACACCCTCATTCTTCACAGGGTTCACTTTAAGCTGGGACGGGATCATCATCAGCCAATTCGAGGTTGGGAAATTATCAGCATTCTCTGTGATATCTGTAATCACTTTATTTCTCTTCTACCCTGTCCTGGGCAACCATGAAATTTAAGCAAAAGGCACCATAAAAAGGAAGATGGGTCAGTAACTCGGATTTGCCTTGGATTAATCTACATTTAACCAAATCACAGAAGAGATTAGAGAGCTTCCATGTGACCCAGAAAAAGTATAAAACCAAAGTGGGCAGTGACAGTATAATCTATTTATAACCGTCTTCTAAAGAGATGCCGAATTTTGAAAAAGGCTGAATGTTTTAGGAAAGAACCAGCCATGGCTGGAGGTAAACAAATACGGTAACTGTCTCAAGCTCGCTCGTTGACTTAGCAGAGTTCTGAATGAATTTTGGCCTCGGAGAAACCTCTTAAGGTTTTTAACATTCAGTCTAGAAATTCTTTAACCATCCTATGATTGATTTTGAAATACCAATGTTATGGTGAATTTTTATTTTTCGGAAAGCATTAGGAAGGCAAGAGAAAGCTTGGCAGTTCCTCAATAAATTCAGCCAGATGACCCAGGAACTCCACTCCGGGTCTATGCTCCAAGACCCAAAAACGGTGTCCCGTTAACCTGCGCGTGAATGTTCGTGGCAGCACATTCACCATGGCCAAAAAGTGGAAACAGCACAGATGGCCAGGGAGGGGGAAGGGTGAATGGAAAGCGGTCCGGCCGCGCCGAGGAATATTACTCAGCCGTGAAAAGCAGTGTGGCGCTGACTCGCTGCAGCACCGGCGAACCTCGGGCGCAATGGCCGAGTGAAAGAAGCCAGCCACAAAAGCCACAGGTCACGACTCCACCCACATGACACGTCCAGGGCAGGCCGGCCTGGCTGCCGCGGGAGAATGGGAGGGCTGCTTCGTGGGTCCCCGTCCGCCGGGGCGGTGCAGACAGTCTGGAAGTGGACAGCGGCGATGGCCGCACGACACCGCACTAAGTGCCCTGAGCCGTACACGTTACACCAGGAGACTCGTGAGTTGTGTCGTGTACGTTACACCAAGAAAAGTGTCTTTAAAGGTAAAAGAAGCCAAGCGGGTCGTGAGATCCTGAGAACTGGGCCCCGTGACCACAGCTCTCGGAGAGCTTCGGCACCGGCGCCATCCGCACCATCGGCTTTGGCACC
>NW_006429894.1:881977-889291 GCF_000325575.1 Pteropus alecto | reverse complement strand
TTTTTATTTTTTTATAAGAATTCTCAGATTGGGTTTTGAAGCTTCAACACTTACCTCCTTGAATCTGAAAAGACTTCTGCAAAGTATCTATTTTCCTGATACTTTACGTAAAGGAACTAAGAACAAATTATTTTTCACTTATAAAAGCAAGTCACTGTTTGATCTACCCAGAAACATTAGGCTGTTTTTAAGTTTAGCTCTGTTTTTAAGCTTGTAACGAGGTACAAGTTGAAGAAGCTTCAGGTAAAAAAAAAAAAAAGTCTGATGGCCTCAGATTGTAACTGTAAGCTCACTGGGGTGACCAGCTCTCAGGACGGGGGGCTGGGGAAACGCCCGAGGAGGAAGGAGGGACCTTTCGCCCAGGTCAGCGGTCCCTCTGCTTCTACCAGGCCACTTCCACGTGAGCACGGGGTGAGGACACACATCGTCACGTTATGCACCGCCAGGAATAGAAACGGCTCATTTCTTGTCTGTGGAAAATATGCAACATTCTTTCACCAAAAAAAAAAAAAAAAGAAAAAGAAAGAAAGAAAGAAAGAAAAAGATTTTAGATTTCCTATAGATTGCTGAGTCAAAAACAACATCAGAGGCTGCTATTTTAAAACCAAATTAGAGAAATTTTTATGACAGGAAACTACCCTAACAATGACACCTTATTTCCTGAAAACTACAAGCGAATTCCACACATTCCCGGGCTGACTTCATGGGAGCCCACAAGCTGCTGTCCTCACATCTCCGTCACGTGTGTGTCCTGCAAGTGCCATCCGGAGCGAAGCACGCTGTATATTCTGGGGTCTCACTCGATGCTTGAGCAACACATAGAAGTTTGGACAAACTAAAAGTATAGAAAACATCAACCCTTGAGAAAGGCTTATGTGATCCCAATATACTCTGATTTTCACGGAGACGTCACTGAAAGGCTCTCAGAAAAAAAAACCCTATCTAACTTTGTATGGTTAATTCAACACCCTCTCCTAATAGTTTTCCCACTGTCTAGAACATTCCTTCCCTGGCGGGGGGGAAGTGGCAGTGGGTCGACAGAAGACACAAACATCCCTCTAGTCCCTGAAGTGTTTGGGACTTCGTAAACTGAAAAGCAGAGAGAAAAGGCAGGGCCGCGGGCAGCCTCATCCAGAGCTCCCGGCACACCCGTCCCATGAGGTGGCCCTTGGCCCCTGGCCCACGTCTGTCACTACTCTGTACACCGCCTGCTCCTGGAGGGCTGCAGAAGTGTGCTTCACTTTGTCAACACTCCCCATACTTATTCCAACACTCCTTCTGTCTGGTCACAGGACTAACATTCCACAGACACCTGGGCACTGCTGGTCTGGTCACTTCTGCTAAACTTACAGCTCCTGACACGCTGGACAATCACAGTTCGAGTCAGACAGTCTGGGTTGTCGGGGTGTTTTCATCCGGCACAGTAATGACATCCCCTCGCCGGCAGGAAGCTCGTGCGGTTCTTCCCATCCTTCATCTCGCTTCCGGCCACTCAGGTCTCTCGAGGCCCTTGGTAGAAAATGGTCATTCTGAAGTGAGGGACACAGGGTCTGACAGTCACCGTCAATGCAGAAAATGGTCATTCTGAAATGAGGGACACAGGGTCTGACAGTCACCGTCAATTTGCTCTTTGGCATATACCCAAGGGAATTACCAAAAACGTCATGACCAAGAAGAAAAAAAAGCACCCACGTTTTCTACCCAGGGCTTTCCTGTCACAGAACTGCTGGAATGCCTGGCCTGTCACCATCCAGGGGAAGACCTGGAGCTCAGGATCAGACGCCTGCTCAGGACCCAGGCTGTTTGACTCCAGGGCAATGCGGCCTTGGGCAGATGGCTCCCCTCAGAGCTTCGGAGAAACAGGAGAACAATAAAAAGTCCCTACCTTTTCAAGAAGAGATTTTAACCAAAAGATAAGAAAGGACAATGCCTGTAAAAGCACGGAGAGCCCTGCTCCGGGCACTTCCTCGTGCTGAGGCTGTTACTTCTCAGTCCTCTGACCCTCCTCCTCGGCTGATGCAGCTGTAACAGCCGGACCGGACCGGGAGAAGGAAATGCAGACCCTGGTGGAAGAGTTCTGGGCGGCTGCGGATGTTTTTGATGGATTTGCAAACGCAGGGCTCAGAGCTTCTGAGGCCAACGAGGTGACAGGCGAGCCCCAAACTGAAAAAGTGCAAAGATTCTGCTCGAAGGCACAGGTAAAACTGTCTGTGACAGCCGGCCCACACGCCTCCCACAGATCACGCCACAGCCTTGGGCTCCAGCCCCCCTGGGACGCTGGGCAGCTTCAAAGTCACGTGCCACCTTAACAGAGCAAGTTCTGCTTATCCTTTCTGATAGGGGTGGGCGAAGGTCCTTCTGCAGAGCTGGAGAATAAACATTAGGCTCTGCGGCCCAGGGGGAATCCACTGGAACTATTCGAGGCAGCAGCCTAGTTTAAAAACAGCACAGATAAGATGTAACCGACAGATATGTAAATGTGAAACATGTAAATGAAGCTCTCCATTCCGCACAGCAATCTGAAGTTTGTGCAATGTGCCCATGTCACAAATTCTTCCTTTAATGTTTTTCAACCACTTAAAAGTGTAAACATCACTTTTAGTTCCCAGGCTGCATAAAAACAAGTGGCAGCCGGATTTGACCCTTGAGCCAGTCTGCCACCCGTGCTCCGAGGAGACCTAACAGACACATAGACGAGGAAGTAGGAAGGGGACAGACTATTTGTCAGGACCTATTGTTTGCCAGGACGAGATGCCGAGGACATGCAGGGACGAGGAACAGGCAAAGTCCCTCAAGGACATGGTCTGGGGACATGATCTGGGCAGGAGAAGCAGATGCTAACCAAGGTAGTTCCAGGCTGGGTGCCTGGCCCAGAGGGCATGGACATGATGATGGATGGCATGCCTGAAGTCCCCAGTCCTGTGCTCTGTGGAGCCGCTGGAGAATTAGCTGACGTTCTAGGATTTGGACCTTACCTCCTCAGGGCCTCGGTTTCAAAGACGGGAATGAGGATGGTGCTCAGGAAGGCTGTGAACGAGAAGTAGCCGCCTGAGGCAGCGCCAGTCAGCGGAGTCTGGCACACGGTCGGTGACCCATAGGTGTTCTGAATTTATTCCGTTTTCCCCAAATCATCCTCACCATTCCCTCTGCCTGCAGTGCCCAGTCCTTACCTTGGCACGACTAACCCACCAGCCACCTGCCCCACTGGCGCCCCCTGCATTCCATTGTTATTACGATTAATCTGAAGAGCTCACAGCATGGGCTCTGCAAAGGACGTGCAGGAGGCTGTTTCACGCTGCAGGTTCAATGTCACATGCAAATCGGAGCAGTCAGATTTGCGGACTGTCACGTCCAATTGAAGCCCTCGCCATACCCTTAGGGATGGCCTTACGACAAGGCTTTCACCGGAAAATGATAAACACAAAATGTCTCAGGTCTCCGTGTCAATGACATGGCTTCACAATTGCCTGTGTGTATCTGGGACTTAACAAAACCTGAGCGGTGGCGTGTCTGGAAGCTTCTGCAGGAAAGGCTGGCTATAAGAGGACTTTCAGCCTAAGTTTCAAAAGTTGCGACCCCTCTCTGCACTGACCCCCGGAATGGCGGCCGGGGCGAAGGCCAAGGGAAGAGCTAGGACCAGCTTTCCTCCGCGTTTGAAAGGCATGGTATTTAATGACCAAACAAGCAATCATGTGACATATGCAAACACCTTAGGACACTCTGTCACCAGAAGCTACTGGGAGGAAAAAAGGTCACCTGGACATGGGCTGGGGCTTCTAAATCAATGCTGCTGTTGTCTCATGATCAATACAGTGCTTCACTTCCAGGCAGGAAGCAGAGGAAGAGAAAAAACCATAGTAGATCGCGGCTGTGATGTGCATTCCGCAAAGAGCAGAAGCTGTGGAATTTAGGGTGATCGGAGGAAAACAAAAAGAAATTTAAAACATGAATAAGAGCCAGATTTTTCTGGAAAATAATGAGTGTGAAACGGGGTGACTGGTCAAGGAGCATTTATCAACAGCAGTACACTGGCCACGCCGAGTGTGAAACACAGCAGACATTTCTAAGGAATCAGCATTTTCTGTCAACTCAAAGTGTACCCGCCAGGGGAACAGATGGCACCCCCAAGTCCAGATAACACCAGCAGGACTGAAGAAAGGGACTGTGCGTGAAGGCGGACGGGGTGTGGGGAGCCCCAGGGAGAAGTGCAGTTTCCTGGGGCTGGTGCCAGGGCTGCAAGGACGGCAGGAAGGAGCGTTACTGGAACCCCAAGAGGCAAGACAAATCCAGGGACATTCTGCAGAATCGCTGACCTGGATTCTTAAAAATGTCAATCATCAGTCAAGTCCAAAATCAGGGCGGGAGGGAGGGTGTTCTGGATCAAAGGAGACTAAAGGCGTGATGCCTGAAAATTCTGATTTTTGTCACTTCCTTAATTCAGTACAATACATAGGTACTATTCACACGTTCATGCCTGCACCCCCCACCTGAAAATAAATAAATGAATAAAAAAAGGAAATAAATAAAGCAGAAGATTTTACTGAGGTGGGGGGGAAGGGGATACTCACCTGCTTTCGCTGTCACTCACAGTGTGACCCCTGCCTGTCTGTCTGGTTGTTCCGGATGGTTCGTCGTCATGTCGTCTTCCTCCAGCCAAACTGGGTTTGTGGGACAGCTTGAGTTTTTCTACTTTCCACTCCCCCCCCCGCCCCCGCATTCCCAGACCTTCCCTCGGCCTGGAAGACGGCCTTCCAGACGCCAACGCCCCTACCTAGGCAAGATGTGGACATCTCTACGTAGTCACCTGTCTGGGAAAACTGCCCAGCCCGCCAGCCCCACCGGCCCCTCCGCCTCCCTGGGCTCTGTCCTAACCTCTGTCCCGTTGGGGACCGGGGCTTCGTGCTTCTCTGACAGGCACTACTATTTCACTTCATGCGCCAAACACTCGCTCTGAGGGCCCCCCTCCAGGCCAGTTTCAGAGGCGGCTCTAAACACTCAGAAATCATTGCAGAAGTGCGTGTGCACGTGCGTGTGTGCCTGCGCCTGGGTGCCTTTTCCTGGGAGAGTGGACCCATAACCGCCACCAGATTCTGAATCTTCCTTGACCCCGAGGAGGGTAAGAAGCCCTGCGTGGTCCTCAGGTGGAGCTTCTGTCCCATCCACGTGGCAGTCACATCCAGGATCTGCCCAGCGCGCCGTCCCCTGGCGCCTGTAAAGCCACCTTGCACAAAGCGGGCATCGACCGGGCTGTCGAATTGAACAGGTGACGTGTCCACACAGAGGGTGGCGCTCGTCGAGCGGGGAATGTTTTACAGAGAAAGAAGAAAACAAACCCTTAACGCCTCCAACTTCAGTGCCAGGTGCATCACCACCCCAACGAGACAAACGTGACAGTGAAATGGCTGTATTTTCTTTAAAACCATGAGCCTCCCAGCAAGGCCGTGATCAGGGTCCTCGGGCTGCCCCCGACTCACTCCTTTTTCGGGTATTAATTCTCTCAAACACGCCATTTCCTAGTTCTGCAACCTGGAAGATAAGGCTTGTCCCCGATGTGCCGAACGAGGCGGCCTCGGGGGAGTCGCTGGCCTTCGCGGTCTCGGCGGAGGGGAGGTCCCCGACTGCAGTGCCCACCCTGGCTCCCCGAGCTGCTCCGGCTTGGGGCCCCCAATGCGATCGCGGGATGCACTCCGGCCCCGCAGTCCAGAGTCGCGTTTCACGGCCTTTGACCCGCGTTCCCATGCGCTGCGTGCCAGAAGCCTCGCTCCCTTTAAAGGCCCTGCGCTGTGACAGCCAGAGTTTATCTTTCCCCCTCTCAAAGCTCACAGTTCTGCCACAAAGCTGCTCGGCAGGACAAGGCCGGCTGGGATGGACCTCGGGTGGGGCCTGCCGAGTGAGGAAGCCAGGCCAGAAGGAGAGTGTGCGGAGGACGGTGACACTTCCAGGCGCGCACGCTCAGACTGCATGTGAAGCACACACCCAGGAAGCCCCTCTTGACATCCTGGTATACATACCACTGGGTGTTTCAAGGACTCGTACCCTGTCCACCCTGTCCCCGTAAACACCGCTCTACTAAGTGAGTCACCGACCCCCTCACAGTGTCTGGTTCACCTTCGGCCCCTGGGACCGGGCAGAGAGAGCACCCCTCACTTCCAGGGGCCCGGGGTTCCGGCCTCCAGCTTCTCTCTCCTCGTCATGCTGTGGTCCAGTGCAGCTCAGGAACCCACGGACGCCTCCATGATGCTGAGCCGGTCCCCGCTCGGTCCCCATGTGGCTCCCGGTCTCCCCTCGGTCCCCGTGTGGCTCCCAGTCTCCCCTTGGACCCCATGTGGCTACTGGGTCCATTTCTAGCCACCGCTCAGCACTTGGTACTGACTTTATCTGCTTAGGCTCCTACCCCCCATGAGACTGCACACCTGGAGGCGTCCCCGACCTCTGCCTGGGCCTCGGTTTCCCCTGGGGCCTGGTTAGCCTCCCCAGAAACACTCGGGCACACGCAGACGAGTCACTGCGAAGCACAGGCGGGAGGCGGTGCAAGGACGAGGCGCTGGAGAAACACGTGGACGCATTAAGTGGCCAGACCCAGCGGAAGGTGGAGCAGCCGCCATCACATCAAAGCAGTGACAGCGTACAGTGTCCCAGGAGAGCGGCAAGCGTGCGTTATGAAGACTCGCGGTGTCTCCTGGTGACAGGTGTACCGCTGACCCCACCCTGGCCATCCGTCACCACCCGCCTCTGAGGGAAGGACCACACTGCAGTCAGAGGTCGGCAGAAGCGTAATCTTTTCTCCATCCAAGTGCACAAGGCCCCGAGTTCCACCCAGGACAGGGCCCAGGGACGCCTGGATAAGAGCTGCCCCTGCGAGACACTGTGCAGCACGTGTCTGTGCTCTGGAGCCCTGAGCACTCGGAGTGGGGGGGTCACACCGAGCCCCAAACACCGCGCTCCTAACGGCGTCAAGCAGAAGCTCAAAGACAAGATGTACTTTCTCCTGCTAGAAACTGTTGCCATGACTACGGATATGCTTACAGCGAGCCGTGCCCTGGAAATTGTCCCCTGACTGCCAGGCTGCTCTGCACACATCCACGTGGGACGACAGCGCTGCCAGCCACCCGGCTGCATGGTCCCCGACCCTCCAGGCATCAGCGTGAAACCATGAGAACCTATAAGGACAGAGGGGTTTGGGGCAGAAAGCCAGTCCCCTCGCCGTGACCCTGAAACGGACGGGCCCGAGACACACGGCAGCACGGGAGGCCCCCCTGCTCGGCCTCTCCCTGCCTGTTGCAGCAGCGGCTGACGCAAGAGGCCCCGCCCCCG
>NW_006429894.1:875902-881797 GCF_000325575.1 Pteropus alecto | reverse complement strand
GCGAGCATTTCACAAGAGGGGAAAAATAATGACATCGGCCTGGGGAACCGCAGTGGCTGAGGAGCACCTGGGCCGTCCTGTGCGAGCATTTCACAAGAGGGGAAAAATAATGACATGGGCCTGGGGAACCGCAGTGGCCGAGGAGCACCTGGGCCGTCCTGTGCCCGGGCGTTTGCACGTGGCCTCCGCCCCGGCCCGGCCCCTCGGCGTCTCAGGTGGGTCGGTTTCCTGCCGCGCATTCCGACGAACGGAGCGGAGTGAAGTCGTTTACCCCCGACACCCGGCCACGCTGACCCTCACTCGGCCACCTTCACGAGAGTGTGGCACAGGCCTGCCAACCTGCCCGCAGCCCCGCCTGCCCCGGCCCTGACTGTCCACAAGGCCACACCTGCGAGACGCAGGCACGGGCCGGCCGCCGGAAACCTGAGCGTCCGCCCGCAGCGGCCCCCTGCCGAGGACAGTCCCAGCTCACGGGAGCAGGAGGCACCGTGACCTGAGGACACCTCGCATGCTGCGGGAAGGCGCACCTCTGTCCCCACCATCACCCGCAGCTGCTTACCCGGCGTCTGCAGACACGGTCACATGGACCACCCCTGGGGAGGAGTGACCACCACCCGTACCCCACTTATGCCGAGGGTGCCCACGGTGATGCCCCCACTTCCTTCCCCGGTTCTCTGCCTCCCCTCCCAGCTGTTTCCAGCCACCAGCCTCCGCACTGGACCGCAGTCAGCGCACTCGATGGCGTGTGCCAAGGTCAGTGACCTCATCCCTGCCAGCGGGACCCGAGGAGTGGCCCCCGACGAGTGGCCGTTGTCCCGGGGGTGCAGCTGCCCCACGCCTGTCGGTTTCTTGTCTACAGAGCATGACGACAGTGTCTTCGGGAAGGCGGGAGGAGATGATGAAATGTGCGTGGCATGCCCGGCGCGGCACCTGGCACATGGCGAGTCACAGTGAGACCTGACTCCTCGTAGCCGTCGTCACCGTGAAACCACCGAAGTCGCGAGTGTCCGGGCCCGGCTCCTCGGGGAAGTCCCTTCCTGACTGGCCCCAGCCCCACCCCGCCCTCCCTGCCGGCTCCCCATGCAGGACCACGTGCTGTCCTCCCGTCTCGCTCCAGACCCAGCATCGGTCCTCCGGGTCTCTGCATCCCCTGCCCTCACCCAGAGCTCTCCGTGCCATCAGCCCGGCCAACGCCACCTTCACGGCGGCCTCGCCGATGGCCTGCCCGTCTCCTGGGCCAATCCCGCCCTGTCTGTCCAGGACCCTCGACATCGGGGCGTTCCACAGCCCCTCGGACCCCCACCTGCCCCAATCGCAGTCCTTTATGACCTCCGACATCTCCAGGCTTCACGGACTTAGATGCTGCTCGTGTCCAAATGTGTCGCCAGGTCCGACCTCACTCCCTTTTCCACTGCTGGATAGCAAGTGGACATCTCGACGGGGACAAAATGGACTCCTGGTCGCCCCCTGACCTGTGCCCTCTGCGCATCCTCCCCCAGCCCGAACTTGCTCATGCCTGAAACGCGCCCCATCTGACCCTGTGGTAAAAACCCTGCTGGCTCTGCCTTCAGCACATGTGCAGAATCTGTCCCTTCTTGGCGCCCTGCCATCGTGAACCCTGGTCAGAGCCACCATCCACCCCCATCTGGGTCACAGCGATGGCTCCTCACCGGCCTGCCAGCTTCGAGCCTCAGTCACACCATGTCCCCGCCTGCCCCACACCCAGCGAAGGCTCCATATTTCCCTCGTGCAGTAAAACTCTAAGTCCTTAGATGCCACTAAATAGCCGGACCCCTCCCGTCTGACCCCACCCTCTCCCCCTCACCCCTCGCCTTCCCTGTTCCTTGCTGTCCCCACGCCCCTCCAGGAGGCAGCCTCCTGTTCTGCCTTGGCTGCTCCCTGTGCCTGGGAGCTGTCTCACCACAGGCCCTTGCTCAGCAACCCCAGCTCCTTCCCAGTGGTGGCCGCTCCGGGCCAGCCGGGGTGACACGGGCCCCAGAATGCTGTCTTGGGACCTCTACACCCGGGCCTGAGGAAGGGGGAATAAAAACCCACTTAGCTGAGTGTCTCCACCTGGGAAGAGAAGGCACTGTGCTAACCTCAGAGATCAGGTCACTTGTCCCAGGTTGCCAGGCTGATAAGCAACTGAGCCTTAAAACCCTGTCTGCCTGTGTCCGCACGGCCCCTCCGTCAGGCTGTGCTGGCCCCAGCTCCAGCCAGGGGCCAGCCAGAGAAGGCAGTTCGCTTAGGGTTTCGTGTGTTTGTTCTCTTAATGCCAAGTCATTGCGTTATGGCCGTCCGTCTAAGCTGGAGAAAAAACACAACAGATTTTTCATAAGAGTCCACATTTTCGTCACAGAATAGCGCAGGGCAGAAAAGTGTACTAAGGGAGAATCTTGCTGGGCTCCCGGGAGGCCCCTGCGTCCATCCGTCCGTCTGTCTGTCTCCTCGCCCCCCGCCCCGTCCCACCCGCCCCAGGTGGCTCAGAGAGAAAGGAAGAACTCCAACTGAATCAGCGATGTTCTTTCCGTACTTAGCGTCCCTTGCCAGTGAGGAGTCATCTTTACGAGCTAAGAGGAGCTCTCCACGGGGAGAAGCCGCAGGGCAGAGGGTCACCCCGCCGGGGTTCCGACTCCCACGCTGCCGTGGGAGTGACCGAGCCTCGAAGTTCCAAGGCGGCCAGCTTTGAGGCGCCAACAAGCCGTTCTTCCTTTGTAGGCGACTATAAGCGAGGAGTGAGGGGACGCGGCGGCCGCGCTTGGCACAGCTGTGGCACTTGGCGCGGGGGCCGCTCCATCACGAGGCCGGTCCCGAACGTCCCAGCCACGGACCGATGAAAAGGGCCCTGACTCTGAGGAGGCCCCAGCTGCTCCGACTCACACTCCGGAGGTCAGGCCAGCCGGCTCTGCAGTAAATCCCCACCTTGAAATGACCTTGGGATGCCTGTTAATGGTGGTAAACAGAAATTTCTGACTTCCTTGTGGAAGGGATGTTTGCATTCTCTTTAGTCCCAAGCACTTACTTTAAAGGGAACCGCTTTTACATTATAAAAAATAAATCAGAAGTTCGAAATACAAATTATGCCGACTTTTTATCTTTCTCCACAGCCCACATTCTCATCGTGGGTTCTGCGAGAACCTTCTTTCTGATCCTAAGGAAACTGTCGCTTCCTGCCACTTCCCCTATTAACACAGCTGAAGTAGCATCTCCTGCCTATTCAACTACACAATCGAAATAGGAAAACAAGACTTCCTACAGGTCTAACTAACGCTGGGAGTCAACTCTCAATATCTGGTTCATTGCTGTATCTCTTTTTTTTTTTTTCCTCGTTATTAATTCTTTAAAAGAAAATAAATTCTTTATGCAAAGCTTCAGAATAGCAGCAAAGACTAATTTTCTCCTTTTCCCAAACATTACAAGACAACTGCTTTTACCGTTTATATTCATTTTCACTTTCTAAGGACAGGGAGAAATAAAGAACTTCATCAACCAACAGGCATTAATAAGCAGTTCTAACCAGAAACAGGACTTACCAGGCTATTAGGAACCCTTAAAATCCAGCTTAAAAATTACCGGGTTAATAAGTTACTATGTATCTGTGCATTATCCCCTTCCCAGTCGCCTCATTGCTATTTAAATAACACAGCAGCTCACAGTTTGATTTTCTGCAGTACTTTTCCTAGGTGCAAAAGGTTTGCCCCTGCAAAGGCTGTGACTCAGCACATTCAAACTGGGGACCTCAGGTTGACAGGGCGGATGCCTGCCTCTCCTGCAAGCTCTGCCGACGTCAGGCCCGACTGGTCAGAGAATCTCACCAGCAACGGAAAACAGCACACGGCACGGAGAAAAGGGAAGCGAGATGGTGGAGGACGCAGCTCTCTCTGAGAGCTGAGAAGATTGCCGGGCATCGCATTAGCATTTAAATTGTCCCAGTAGGAAGCCGGCGAGCCACCTCCCAGATGCTAAAAAGGTGGGGAAGCTGGTGAAGTTTGCACCTTTTTTTCCTCCTATTTTTTAAGTGAAGCCAGGTTTTTTTTTTCCCCCCACCGTTAGGATAAACAGACCACAGCAAGGTGAAACAGGCAGAGACCGCCAAGGTTTGGGAGAGGGCAAATCAACTAAATCTTTTTATTACAAAGACTACGAGGCTGAGCAGCTGAGGATTTTGAGCACCAGGCTTTTCCCATGGTGTTTGCGCAGGTGGTGGAAAGCCCGAGGGGAGGTCTTTGTGAGTGTAAGTACATCCTCGCCCCCCCACTCTGCATCATAGGTGTGGTGCAGGCCTGGAATCCGGAAACCGCTCACCTGAGATGCCTGTGCCAGGCCAGCCTAGAGCAAGAAGGGGCAGCCAGACCAGCTGAATCACATGTCCCCAGCCTGTCATCGTGTGGGCGAAAAGTCAGGACTTTAAAATTCGGGGGGACGCACTTCCTACGCCAACGCTGCTGGTAAATGCTGGCAAAGCTCTTGACTGTCTCACCTTCTCAAATCCCAGAGAAGTCCCAACTTTGAAAAGTTACTTTGGGGTGTGACCTTGCCTCCCAGAGGGTCCTTTCACGGTGATGACCTAACGCATCTCTGTCTGCCACCGAGACCCCTTCCCCAGGCACTGCGGGCTCCCGGATTAATGGGCACAGCAGCCCCTGGGGGCAGCTGCTGCCGTCCACCCTCGCATCCTACAGGTGAGGACCCTCTGAAGACTGTCAGCCGTCCCAGCGACAGAGCTCAGGTTTCCACCTAGGGCAGGTTTTCAGTGAGGCCTGAGTTGTCGCTGGTTTTGCTGGTTGCTTGGTCGCTGGGAGGAATTTAAGGTGAGACTTGGATCTGTTCAAATCTTGCAGAATCTCAGGGCTGGTGTACTCACTGGGCTCAGGGGACGTGGGGCCAGGTGAGGCGTTTCAACTTTAAAAGATGCAAAGGGCTGGCAGCGGTTTGACACCACGCAGTCTTAGCACCGGGTTGGCACTTTGGAAAGGCAGGGCCTGAGGCTGGGGGAAGGGACCACGGGGACAGGAGGGGCTGTGCCCAGACGGAGGCAGCGATGTTGATGCTAGAGCCTCCTTGTCAGGAGCCAGGTGGCTGTGGCCGGAGGAGAACACAGGGCATCTCCGGGGTCTCCACGTGGCCAGTGATGCGCATCGCCAGCCAGGCTGGGGACACGAAAAGAGACACGGACGGAAGAAAGGCAGTGAGCTGGGCTCTGAGCAGGCCGCCTCACCTCTGGGTAGCGGGACCAGCCTGGAGAGGGGTCAGCGGGAAGAACGGGTCCTCGGCCCCCTGCCCTGGGCGGTTTCAGGAGCAGCACGTCCATGGGAAACCAGGAGCCGTTATCCTGCTCAAAACGGAGGCTCCGGACCAGGCCTGTGAGAAACTGAGCCCTGGGAGCCAACCACACGCCAGGCCCCGGCCCCAGCCCCAGCCCCCGGAGCCAGGCGCCTGGTGCGGGGGACGCCACGGAGAGGGAGGCCGGGATGCAGGCGCAGGCGTGGGCGGAGCTGCTGGGGACCCCGGGCACCCACGCGAGCGCGGGGGCGGGGGGTAAGGCCTGCCGCATGGGGACATCCGAGCTGAGATCCGACGCGACATAAGCGTTAACGGAGAAAAGGCCGGCTGGAGAAGGAAGGGGCCATCGCGGACGCGGCGATGGCCGAGAGCGCACGCTGCGTCGCGAAGCGGTGGGGACCGGTGCTGGCGTGGAAGTGGCCGAAGCCCCACATCCCGCATCCAAACGCCAGCCCGGCGCTCCCTCGTGCTGCGACCTGGGGACAGGCCACGACCCCCAAGCCCGGCTCTGACGCGTGACTGGAGATGGCCCTGAGGACCCAGTGGCCAGAAGCCACCCGAGAACACACGTCGGCGTCCGGCACGCAGTGCCACCGTCGCCGCGCCGGGGAC
>NW_006429894.1:875481-875685 GCF_000325575.1 Pteropus alecto | reverse complement strand
GGCTCCGCCGGCCTCGGGTCGTCCCGGCTCGGGACGGACGGGCGTTGCCCACAGTGGCCCTTCCTCCCCCACCGGCCTCACTCAGACAGTGCTGTCCCTCGTGAAGCTCGAACGAAGTGACATGCGAGCAAATTCGCTCTCGGGAAGACCAGACGCGAGACCCCCAGAGGGCGACTCGGGCGTCGTGGGGAGGGGACACTGCGT
>NW_006429894.1:868834-874965 GCF_000325575.1 Pteropus alecto | reverse complement strand
TCCCCCTGCACCCACACCCCCCGCTGAGGTCCCCCTGCACCCACACCCTCTACTGGGGTCCCCCTGCACCCACACCCTCTACTGGGGTCCCCCTGCACCCACACATCCCCGCTGGGGTCCCCCTGCACCCACACCCCCCAGATGTGCCCCCTCTGACCTCAACGCCGGTGGTTTATCTCATTAAAAAAATGGAAAACAGATACGACGGAAATGATAGCGCTGGAGGCCGGGACTATAGCACAGTTGTCACGGGCTCGGAGGAGGAGGGTGGACGCGGGTGGGGAAACCGCGAGGACCGCAGCGCTGGCGGGGAAGCCGCGTAAACAGCTCCGAAAAGGCAGAGTTAAAGTCACGTTTTGTCACAATGACAGGTTGGCCGCGCCATTAAAGGAGCTAAAACACATGGCATTCTTGGAAAGGGGAGCAGGATTAATGAGCCGCCGCGCGGTGACAGCGGGCAGTCCAGCCCAAAACCCAAGCTGGGCTTAATGGCTGTCCTGGGACAGTGAGCAACCGGGCAGTTCCTCAACCAATTTCCTTAAAAAAGGCGGGGAAAAGTCAAGGTCCCTAGGGGACTTGCTGTGTATTCATGCCCAGCACGCGTCCGGTGCCCGCAGGCACGTGGTCTCCCTCGTCCATATCAGGTTACGAGGTTTTAACACGCATTTCAGAGCCGGAGTCTGATCTCGGATACTCGACCACTCCGGGCAGGCAGCTGGTCCCTTCCCGTAACACCTTCAGAGAGCAACGGTGACCCAGAGTCACACTGTTCGAACAAAACACTTCAAACTTAAAACTATTTTGAAATCACACCCCCGTCCCCATCCTTACACAAAGACCAGCAACTTCCAGTCACCTCACGGTGGCGTGGCTCTCCATCAAAAGGCAGAAGCCACCCTCTGGCCTTCACATCCACGTGGGGACACAGCGCCCGCCCGTCCCCCCCGCCCTCCCCCCAGTGTCACAACCCCTGAGAAAGTCACCGGTCTCAGTGCTTCTCTAAGAGGCAACACAGGGCAGCGGAAGGCTGGTCAGGGCAGTCACAGGCCGGCCGGACTCGAACTCAGAACCCGGGAGGGCTGACGCAGCACGATTCACTCCGTCACCAGACCAGCTGCGAGGCCTTAGGGGGACGGCTTTCTCCTTCACCAGCCGCCAGCAGCCAGAAACAAAGTTAGCCTGCCAGACGTGGTCTTTACGAGAATGTCTGGATTTAAGAGATTCCACTCTCCAACCTTTGCTCTTTCCACGAGACGAAGCCGAGCTCCACGGCCACAGCCCAGCCGTCTCCACAGTCACCGTCACTTTGCTGGGGAGTGTTTTAGAGCCCTCTGCTCAGCCCCGGCTGCATTCGAATCCATCTACTGTTTACACTATTTGCTGTTTTGCGTTTGTTGGAATTAGCGCTTTCTTGGACCCGCTGAGCTCCTGACCGCCACAGGCCGGTCTGCTGGGACTGACCTTATAAAGCCAACAGTTAGGGACTGTGTGTATGGGACTCAAGAGGTTATTCTACCAGAATAAAGTTGCAGTGCTGGTTTCTGATTGTGCTTTTCCTATGGGACTTTAAAATGCTTTCAGAAATATCTTTTTTCACTATCACATATTTCTTATTCTAATATGATCATTTTTTTAAAAAAATGCTAAATAACTTACCCAAAGTCACACAGCTAGTTCATAGCAGAAATCAAATAAGAGCACAAACTTAATTTAGCAATTAAGAATCTCGTCTAGCGTGTCCTTTTAGCTAGGCTCTACTGCCTCCTTTTATTTCCCTTAAAAAATAGTTGTTTACATCTCCTTTAAAGAGGTCACGCCGAAATAGAAAAGAAAGGCAGGTCCTTTCTTGAAGCAACAAAAACAATCAAGTTTGTGCTAAAAAATAAGCTATAAAAATAATGTTGTCTTTTAATAATTTGATCTCTAAGTGTAAGCCTTCGTTATATTCACTAATACAATGCCATAAATCTTCTTTTCCGAGTGCTGAAAGATTCTTAAACCGGCATCCAGCGCACCAAAATGTATGTCAGCCACAACACACACAAATCCATCACTCGATCTCAGCCCATTAGTCTTGCCAAGGTCAGTATCAGTATTCCTGAAATTTTCACTCGTAGAATGAATAGACGTTTTGTAAGGATTATCTATTCAGGCAGAAAAGGGGGGGAGGGGGATGAAAACAAGAAACAATTAGCTATTCAACTGGCACCGAGCAAATTCCAAGTATGAAATCCTTTGTTTGTTTTATTTTGTTTTTGTTTTCCTCACCTACCTCGGGACTCCGACCCATGAAAAGAAATACGCCTTGAGAGATTTTTCTGGAGCCTCTGTACAGACCTCCGTGGAGACCTTGAGGTCTGTGTTGGCTTTATCTCAGGGCCAGGGGACTGGAACCCAGGACTGTCTGTTTGCATTTCAACACCCTTTTTGTTTTCTGTCCCTACCAGTTCAAACAGCAGGTGAGGCAGTTAGGTCATTCTAATGACTCTGGAAAACTCACAGGAGAAAAACTCCTGCAAACAACACAGTTATTTTAGCTAAAAGCAGCCACATAGTTCATCGGTCAAGCCTACACAGCTCAAGCTAGCCCGTCCTGTTAAAAATTCACCTTCCATTGTTCTTAATTCTCCCTCCGCCCTGGAGAGGGAGGTGGGATGGGGGGGCGGGGGAGAGGGAGAAGGGGCAGCTCTGCCTCCTGGAATCTCAAATCTCACCTCGACACAGATCAACAAAGTGCTCGAGTGTTCACAGGGAGGACAGGTCCCCCCAAATCCCTGATTCCGACAGCAAGAGCCCCCGTCATGCTGCTGCAGGCGCCTGCCCACAGGAGAGAGAGAGAGAGGGAGAGAGAGGAGAGAGAGAGGGAGGGGGGGAGAGAGAGACAGACAGAGACAGAGAGAGAGAGAGAGAGAGAGAGAGAGAGAGAGAGAGAGAGAATATGCCTGTTAGCCGGGGAGGCTGAAGGGCCGGGGAGAGGTCCCAGGACCCAGACGCCGCGGGTACACGGTCACTGTCACAGCCACTCACATGACTACGTGTTCGAGACTGCGTCGTGTGATCCAGAAGGCAGTTTTCCAAGAGCTCAGTATTCCAAGAGGCACTGAAGGTCAGCGTGTGGGGAAAGACGAGCAGGCGGCCATCAAGTCACCGAGTACAGACAGGAGGAACTTTAAGTTCACGTCCTCCAGGCCCACTTTACGCTGCCAGCTGGCTCCCCAACCCCTCCTCCTGGTGACCAAACCTGCTCAGACATGACCCACAGTGAGACGGTGTCGGACAGACGTGGGACTCAGCAAGGCAGCGTCTCACGAAGGTGCATCGGCACGGGTTTCGAAGCCCTGGTCTTGTCACCACCCGCGAAATGAGCGACTCGACCGTCTCCCGTTCGGACTCCCCCGGTGTTCGGTGCTCCACAGTTCTTAGTGACGTGCCCGCCCCCACGCTCGGAGCCCTGTGCTTTCAACCCGTGCGCCGACCTCTGCTCTTCACCGTCCTCCGCAGGCAGCTTAGTCTCCGTGATCTGCCACGAGCCCTTCCTGACGTCCCTGTCCCCCCCGCATCCCCGTGTTTCCCACAGATCCGTCCAGGAAGGCATGTGGACTCCCACCTCTCCCCACCCCTGCATCAGCCTGCACGTGAGCCGCGCTCTCCGCTGCAGAAGGTCAAGGTCACCCATTCTGAATGGGCCCTTGACACTGACTAACAGCCATTGCACTTCGTTCCTCTTTTAAATGCTTAGAGACCCTCTCCACCTTAAACTTCCGCCACACCTTCCCTCCCTCTGCCCGAGGTGACTTGATGGCTGCCTGCTGGTCTTTCCCCGTGAGGGCTCCGTGGACCGCCCTGGTCCTGCCCCCGCCCCCGCCCAGCCCATGCTCCCGCTGGATGAGCCTGGATGAGAAGGGGGTCCCCTCCCGAGCTCTGCCTCCTGTCCCCGTCACCACCCACACGCATTTCTCATGTCCCAAACCACACATCAGCCTACTGATTCTGTCTTCAAAACATTCAAAATCCAAGCATTTCTCATGGGCCGCTCGGCGCCCACCTCGTCCAAGACACAGTCACCTCTCACGGAGATGACGGATGGTCCCCAGCTGCCAACCCTGCCCCGCACAGTTTGTCCTCAACACGGCAGCCCAAGGGGCCTTCTGCAGTCATAACTCGGAGCATGTCCCTCCTGTGCCTTCACCTCCCAGAGGCTTCCACTTACCCCGAGTAACAGCCAAAGTCCCCACAAAGGCCCTCGAGACTCGTCGGCCCATCCAGTAGGGCTTCCTGTGACGAGGCAAATGACCTACACTCACTGTCCCCATGCAGCTGCCGCCAGCTACATGTGGCTACCGAGCACTTGAAACGTGGGCTGTGCGGGCTGTGCGATGCAGGATGTGAAATTTTAACTTTTTAGAATGTTAATTAATTCACCTTAATTACATTAATTTGCTGTGTATGTTAAGTCAATCACCTCGATTTCTCACGATTCGTTTACGTTGAGAGCCACCGCAGCTGGTGGCCACCGTGGTGGAAGGCGCAGACCCGTCCCTGTCCGCCCCGTGTCCCTTCCCCAGCCTGCAACGCGCTGGGAAAGCTCCCTTAGCGCCGGGTGCTGCCCCTGCTCCATGCCAAAACCTCCGCGGCCTCCTAGCTCACTCAAAACAAAAGCTGACGGATGGCCTCGCCGTAACCGACAGGCCTCACGGGACTGGGCCACTGTCCCATCCCTGTCCCATCCTCTCCCGGCCCGCTCCGCCCCAGGCACACTCGCCGGCTTCTGCAGTGGAGGGACCCAGCCGCCGTCCGGACCGGCCTCCCCCGGGGCTCCCCCGGATCTGACTGACGAGGAGGCCGACGGGCCCCAGGTGACCTGAAGCCTCGTCCAGACCAGCACCGCCCGCCCCGGCCGGCAGTCTCCACCGCCTCACTCTGCCTTCCCTTCTCAGCGCCAGCTCCCCTGGCTCTGGCTATATCGTGTAGCTTTCCTTCCTTCTTGTCTGTCCCCTCCCCGCACCCCCGAGCAGGGCACAGCTTCTGCCCTGTTCACGCCAGTGCCCCCAACCCCTGAAACAATGCCCGGCTCCCAGCAGAAACTCAAAACAGTGTTGAATTCGACGCAAGAACGAGGACGGCTTTCTGCAGCATCCCCCTCGGCCCGTCCCCCGGGGCCCGTCCCCCTCCTTCCTGCAGCCATTCGAGCACGGGACGGGTGGGGGCTGGGGGATGAGGACAGGTTCTTCCCTGGAGCACCCACCGCCAAGACGGCGGCTGGGCGCTGTGACTGTGTGACGCGTGAGCTCTAATCCACACACGGACACAGAGGTGACTGACGGCCCTGCACAGCTCGGCCACTGTCACCGTCGCCAGCTTCTCAAGGTGAAAAATCCTCCTACCGGCAGCTACCCAGACAGGCGCTGAAGTGACCACGGCTTTGCGATTCGCCGTCTCCTCTGACCGTCACAGGAGGCAACGACGCTGACTGCTGTGCACAGCGCTGAATACTACACCGCTGGCCGTCACGGCTGAAGACGTTGCTGCCGACGGCGCTGGCTTTCACGCTAAAACCCTCACGGTCAGCAAACAACGAAACGGCCAGTGACGCCGAGACCAGTTCCCCAGACGGGTCACTCTTAACCCGCCCGTGAGAGACGGGCGAACGCTGTTTTTGCCTCTGGTTTTATGTTTAACACGTGAATGGG
Organism: Pteropus alecto; assembly: GCF_000325575.1. Lineage (NCBI taxonomy): Eukaryota > Metazoa > Chordata > Mammalia > Chiroptera > Pteropodidae > Pteropus > Pteropus alecto. Next base: position 869,275 of record NW_006429894.1, on the reverse strand, counting down.
GAGCATGTGGCCTAAGTAAATTCCGGCCACAGGAAGGTAAAGCAGTGTCCGCCATCAGCTCTAATTCTACAGGCCACGAAACCTGTCAGAGAAATGCCACGCCGTGGACGTCTGTGCTTCGCATTCTGCTCTTCTCCGTGCCGCCTGCCAGAGGCTCCTGCGAGCGGGGAAATCGCGTCTTTGGCTACGAACATGAAGATACGGCAGGAGTGACCCACCAGACGGAGGACCCAGAAGGTGTTAGGGACTTTGGGGCTCCTGCTCCCAACATCCTTCCTTGTCAGGAGGGGAAACGCAGGTCCGGGATCTGCTGTGAAGCACGGTCGCCACGACCAAGGCATCTTGGGTGTTTTATGCGTGTTTTCACCAAAACCCAAGTAAGGATGACAGTCCAGCTGGTACCGGGAGAGGGCGACAGAGTGGGGGGGAGGGGGAGAGAGG
>NW_006429894.1:859706-868800 GCF_000325575.1 Pteropus alecto | reverse complement strand
GGGGAGGGGGAGGGGAGAGAGAGTATTTCCACAGAGGACACGCATATTGACTCTTCTGATGCTATTCACAGTTATGAATTGCAAATGACTTTTCAAAAGTACTTCTCTCAAAACACCCAGACACCTGGCCACAGACTAATGCTAAAACGGGCACCTGGATCAGCTGCCCCGTAACTTCAAACCACACGGCTGCATCTGACCACAGAGACAGACGTCTCCGCCAAGAGAAATATGAACAGCTCTGGGAACTGATTACGAACTTGGGACTGGTCCAGACCGTTCAGAAGTGATGCCTCGCAGCCCGGACGTCCCCCTCAGCCAGTTAGCTCTGTGCAATGAAAGCGCTGTCACGAAATTCGAATGTGCACGAGCCTCCTCGCTGCCTAATATGGAAATAATAATTAACTGCCCAAAGACGTGAGCGCTGGCTCATGGCTGATGATTCACCTTAAAGTGCAAAGAAAAAGGTCAAACCTTTTGTTGGGCAACTTAACGACAGTCCTGAAACCATCTGTTCCCTTTCACACAGTAATCTTATTGCCGGAAACTGATCTTAAGAAATGACCCAAAAGCCAGAAGGTGCCCACCAGCGTCAGAATCCGCCTAAGTGCCCGGTAGGAGACATGGTAATTACCGTTCGCCTTCGTCCTGAAATACGACACAGCCATTAAAAGTGAACCATGAAGCCTGCCGCACTACGGAAGGAGCTGAGGACGATGCTGCGTTTAAAAGCAGAATATCAGTTATATCTGCGTTATAACTGCGACCACATTCAAATGTATTTTCACGTAGGGAAAATGGAAGGCAGCGTCATGGGCGATTTTTCCCCTAACTTTTTGTAATGTTAACCTACTGTCCTCATAATTTTCGAAAGGAAACGGGGTTGTGTACAGTGCTTTATACTCTGCTCTGTAAGTAAATCGGTACAAAAATACTTGAAAACAGCAAAGCTCGTTTCAAATATTTGTCCTTTAGAAACGCCAGGTGCTCGCCCAGCATCTGGCAGCTGGCGGAACATTCCCATGGGTTCTGCCCGGACCCTCCGACCTCTGTGAAGGGCCCTCTCTGCCCCTGGGAGCTCCCGGCTCAGGCCACCTCCTGGGGAGTCCAGTCCTGGGGTGGGGTCTGTGTCCCAGGCCCTGTGACTTCCGGAGGACACAGGTTTGTCACAGACCCAGTCCCACCCCCACCCCCAGCCCTCGTCAGACTGGACATTGGACCCTGGACCCAAAGGTCGGCAAGTCCTCCGCTGTGTGGCCTCCGTTTTGATGTCTGTTTCTCAAACACGGGTTTTCCAGACCCAGGGCGCCTGGGGAGCAGTTCTCTGGACCTACGGCTCCCGCAGGCAGGTGGACGGGGGGCTGCCCCCCCGTGGCTGGCCTGCTCCTGGGAGAGCTGGTCACCCCGCAAACAGTGTAGCGAATGCGCCCACGCCCAGACTACAGGGCACTGTGTCCCGCAGACACTGTCACCCGTGTTGACACGTGATAGGAGGCAGGGCCTCTGTCTGGTACTAAAAGCACGAAAGAGGAAAAAAATCGACTCAATCCCGCAGCTCTGCTTCAATGTCTCGAGATCAAAATGCTCACGAGAACGCAGAGTCCTGTCTAAGGAAGTACAGCCATCGCTGAGCTGACGCTCCGTCAACGCGGACGTGGTCACTTTGGTGTGTCGGCAAACGGGGGAAATGACAGTGGACCCCGAGTTCCTGATCGATATGGACGAATGACACAGCTTCAGACGAGGGCTCCTGTGAGCGATTCTTCAAAGGGAGAATTTTTACTCCACGAGACTTGTTTTCATCTCTCGAGCTCTTTCTAAACCATCAAACCTACGCTGCTCAAAAACTGTTGGACCGTGGGTCAAGGAGACACTCGCGCTGGCTCTCAACAGAAAATGTGCTTCTCCCACTGAAATGGCCACTCAAGCAACAATGTGGCGATGATTTATCTCGGGACGTTTAACGCTGGACCCTCGCTCCAGCTGTGTCACGACCATGCAGCCGGTCAGGGACACGTGCCGTGTGCACAAGACGAGGAAAACACTCTCGCGGCCCAGGACTTGGGCGTCTAACGTACCAGCGTCACCGTCTTAAAAGCTAAGCTGCCCACATCCCGAAGAATGAACACCACGGACGATCACGATGTCTACGCGTCGCTGACGGCAGAACGTGAAAGGGCTCCGTTCGCATCACGGAGCCACTGTCGTCGAGCGTGGCGCTTCGTTGAGCGGTGGGGTCGGCGGCAGGTCGGAAAAGACGGGGCGTCCCGTGGCAGAACCAGGGCCTCTGCCTCTGCGGGCGTGGGGAGCCCTGCATTTCCCGTCCGCTGCCGCGTCTCCGGGACCCAGAGAGGTCTCCGCCGACCTCCGTGGGGTGATGAATGCACCGGTGCAGAGCGGAGCGTGTCAGGACCGAAGCGCAGCCCGTGCCCCGCGACGGGGAATCGGGGAGGCGCGCGCTTGCCTCCGTGGTCAGGCGGGGTCTCGTCCGGAGCGTCTGCTCCACGCGGCGTTCAGACACCGCGTGTGACCGCGCAGGCCCTGCGGTTACGCACGGCCAGACCATCAAGGACTCCAAATCGGGGCGGTCCTACGACACTGTCCCTGGAGGCGGTCACACCGGACGTCCAGGAGCTGCTTGGCCAGACTGCCGCAGCCGGGGCTGAGCACCCCCTCGCTCGCCGTGTCACTCACGGGAGGCTAAGGGCTCAGAGGCCGTGCCCGTGCGCGCTGGGTCCCGGGCACAGTCCCAGCAATCCCTCCAGGCGCCCCGGCCTGTCCTTCTCGTCTGCTGTTCCGTCCGCTCACTCCCCTAGAATGTCACTTCCAGCCCGGCAAGCACCCTGGCCGTCTCAGTCTGTTACAGTCCAGCACCTGACGCCAGCTGGGCATCCAGGGGTGAGGCGCAAGGAAAAAGGTTCTCAGGCCGCCACGCTCACTGCTGATGACGATACAGAATTCTGTTTTAAAATGAGATCTGGCAAAAGGCTTTCTAAGGAGGTGACACATGATCCACGGATGAGTGAGCTAAGCCTTCCAGCCTGAGTCCGCCAAAGATCTCGACAGTTCAAAGTTCAGAGCGCTCTTAAACTTAAGGAGTGGCCTACATTCCTAAAATTTCTTTTTAACTAAGGTATTGGAAACCTGCGAGATCCCAGCTACCGCGTCTGTTGCCAGCCCAATCAATTTAACTACACACTTCCTGTCACGCTTCTTAATCGTCACTGGCACAGTAAAAACACTCAGTTTACTAAGTCGACACTGAACCTGTAGGAACTCAGTCAGACGAAGACATTTTACCTTCTTTTGCCTTAACCCACAAGCTGAGGACACGTCAGCATCACAGCGAGCCAGGGAGAGACTCACTCCCCATCCCTGCTCTGGGTCTAGGCTGCTCTAACCTTCCCGTTGGTTCCAATCCAGCTCAGGCACTCGGGGTGCCCTCCCTCCGAGCTCCCTGCACGATGCGGGGCTCTCCGATCCGGTCAGGGTCCCCGGGTGCGTTCGCCTGCAGGACGGTCTCCGCTAAGCAAGCTTGGGGACAAAATGCTGGCGTCAATGTACACCAACGACCCGGATGAGCCAGCTCCAGGCAGCTTCTTGCAGCCCGTGTCCCCACGTAGACACGGCCCGATGACACGGCACGGTGCCCTCGTCAAAGCCGGAGCTAAACACAGAGGAGGCAGGAAGATCGACACGTGTTTTCAGCACATTTCGTCGCTTTGCCCTCCCTCTCCATACCTGGGGCCGGTACCTGGGGTCGGTCCCTGGGGAAGCATCGCCCCCATCCACGGAGAGCCAGCGCCAAGCTCGACGTGGGCGGGTCACCTCATCGCCCCCATCCACGGGGGCCAGCGCCAAGCTCGGCGTGGGCGGGTCACCTCATCGCCCCCATCCACGGGGACCAGCGCCAAGCTCGGCGTGGGCGGGTCACCTCATCGCCCCCATCCACGGGGGCCAGCGCCAAGCTCGGCGCGGGCGGGTCTCCTCAGCTCTTCCGCAGAAATAGCGTACCCCGTTAACGGAAATCAGCAGAGGAGGAGGAAGAAAGCGTTAACGGCACGATCTCGCCGCCCCGCCCTCGACGGACGCCGTTTTAAATCGCGTCCACAGCACATCGCTATTTGCGCTTTTGTTTTCCTCGTAGGTATAATTTTTTACATAATGTCCTTTTTTATATAATTCCCTGTTGCCACTTTGTATTTATAATTTTCGGTGGTTAACTATGCCATCAGATGAAATGCTGTCATTTTTTTATGCTCCTTCTGTGGCATTCGGCCTTTGTCCTGTTTGGGGGGGCGGGGAGCATCGAGAATCCCGCTGCAGCCACCTCTCGCTAGGTTCCACAGCCAGCTCTTGGCCTGGGATTCCCAAATCAAAGGCGACGAGCGTTGTCACATCTTGATCACATTTAAATCCAGACTGAAGAGTTTGTTCTCAGAAGCATGAGTAATCGGCTGTTCCGGGAAATACACACTGAATATGAAGATGCTGTTTACGTCAAGCCGAGCACTGAAGAAACAGGAAAGGAGTCAGAGCTGATGACTGGTCTGTCCAGCCCGGGACTTTATGGGAAGCTGTGGTCTTCTGTGGCCGCCTGGCACATGAGTCCCAGGACACCTCGGTTTTCCTTAGCGCTGTTCTGCAGTAAATTATTCCTAAAACTATCTAACTGCACGTCCGTCCGAGAGCCAGCGACAACTGCCGGGCTGTGCAGAGGGGCCACGGCCCGTTTCGCTCACAGGACAGCGCCTGGACCCCGGGCAGTGCCGGGCAGGTGGGTATCGGGTGCCACTTGTTGACTGGAATTTAGAAGGCGGAGGGGGTCTGCGCGCCTGCGTCTGAGGGAGGTGGGCGGAAATCTCTCTCCCACTCACCGGCTCTTGACGGGCCGACTGCCCCACGTGTCATGTGACAGATCCCTGCGTCAGAACCCCCTGCACAGGAGGAAGACAGCGGAAGGACACTGAGCGCTGGGCCCGCCAGGGACGGCCAGGTTCACAGCCTCACGCCCGTCTGGGGGGTGAGGGGGCCAGGAAAACCCGGCAGAGGGGCTGCACGGAAAGAGGAGCGGCTGTGCCCAGCTGCCTTCCGGTCTGCTTGTCAACAGAAGGTGATCGACAGCATCTGTGGGTACAGCACCAGCCACCCCCAGATAACGCACCGAGCTTTTCCAGAAAGGTTTCTGAGAAAAGGGTCCTCAGGAGCTCAGCAGACCCCACACTTCTCCCGGCCCTGCAGAGGTCTCCATGCTGCGGAGTCCCGGTCACATCTCGCCAAGGCCCACGCAGAAGCCTTTTCCCGAGCTCTGCCCCTGGCCCTGTGTGACATTCACGTGTGGCTTTTGGTCACTGGCAAATGCTGAGAGCAGCATCAAAAATGAGCAAATGTGATGCTGTGGCTTCAGCAACGACAAAAACTAGAGTAATATTCCAGGGTGTGGGGGAGACGGTCCCCCCCGAGGACGAGAGGAAAGCCAGGAGCTCTAGAGAGTGGAGCGACAGTCACACCTACTGAAGACACAGCCTAGATGGAACAGAATGAATCTCTACCGTGTCCCTTAACAGTCATGTGGCTAATGAGACAACCCACTTCGGTCTCTCTTTGAAACCCCGAGGACGATCCGGGGTGTGGGGGGACGGTCCCCCCCGAGGACGATCCGGGGTGTGGGGGGACGGTCCCCCCCGAGGACGATCCGGGGTGTGGGGGGACGGTCCCCCCCGAGGACGATCCGGGGTGTGGGGGGACGGTGCCCCCCGAGGACGATCCGGGGTGTGGGGGAGACAGTCCCCCTGAGGACGATCCAGGGTGTGGGGGAGACGGTCCCCCTCGAGGACGATCCGGGGTGTGGGGGGACGGTCCCCCCAGGACGATCCGGGGTGTGGGGAGACAGTCCCCCCCGAGGACGAGAGGAAAGCCAGGAGCTCTAGAGAGTGGAGCGACAGTCACACCTACTGAAGACACAGCCTAGATGGAACAGAATGAATCTCTACCGTGTCCCTTAACAGTCATGTGGCTAATGAGACAACCCACTTCGGTCTCTCTTTGAAAATTAATTTTCCTTCAAAAAGAAAAGGGGGGTTAGGATTTACGGCCAACAGAGCCACCCTGCGAACGCTCTAGAGTCAGAAAACCGCAAGCTCGCCCTGCGCGCACGAAGGCCACGGCGGGCCGGCTGACCGCGTGACCCGGCTGGGCAAGTCTCCATGTTCGCAGACCCCCCTTTGGCGGTGGGGTCAAATAACTGGGGGGGGGGTGCACGAGAGGTTTCCATGGTGATGCCCCAACCCAGACCTTCGCTCTCCGGAGGGCCGAGTGGCCAGGGCCCTACGAAGCGTTGGCAGCTCGGCCACGTGACGTCCTGCTCTACGTAATCCTCGGTTTACCATTGGTACCATCATCAGACGGCCGTGACCGCCACGAACCCCGATTCCTGGAGCGTCCTCTCCCGGCCACCCTCCTCCTCCTGAAGCGTTCCTCTGCGCCCTCTGGAACTCGCTCCCCGTAACTGAAGACCCCGAAACCCCGACCCCCGGCACGAGGAACACAGCAGTGGAGCGACAGGCGCGGGGTGTCCAGTTCGTGAGCTGGCCTCCCCGCGGGTCAGGAGAGCCGCCTGACAAAGGGCGACAGCAGAGTGGGGCCTCGCAGGAAGTCTGGATTTGGCTGTGACGGCAGGAAGCCACCGAAGCATCCGTGGCAGGGAGGGGCGTCGCAGGGCTGATTCTTGAGAAAACGGATTGCGTGGTGGTGAAACGTGGCACAAGGGAGGAGAGAGAGGGAGGGGAAACGGTCTGGGCCGGGACGATGGCAGCCGGCGCCGGGCGGTGGCGGCGGGGACAGGGAGAGCTGATGGGGACGAGGCCCCGCAGGCCAGCCCGCGGGATTCACGACAGACAAGGGGAGACGAGGACAGACGAGGGTTTGGGGCTGGGCGGGGCGCTGTCCTCCCCGTCCACATGCCCACTCTACCCTCCTGCAGGACGAGTCCTTTGGGTCTCGTGACATTGGGCTATGTCCCTCTCCGCCCCTCCTCCTGGCTGACGCCTGGGCCGCCTGGCCTTTCCTGCGAGGAGCGCGTTGGCCCCCCGAGTCCCGCCGCCCCCCAGCACCTTCAGGCCAGAGCGAAGCAGCGCTGTCCCTGCCCAGCCCTCTCCGCCCGCCCAGCTCCTCCCGGCCTGCGCCAGCTTCGTCACATCCTCCCGCGGCCGGCGGGCAGGCCCGGGCCCGCTCAGGCTGCGACCCACCCCAGTGACCAGAGCCCTGCCTGCCCCCTGCATCTCATTCCAGCTGGGCCGCCTTCTCAGCCTGTGGGCTCTGCCCTGTCCCTGTCCCCTTCTGTCCAGTGGAGATGCCACCTCGATGCCACACTCCACGTCCCACCGCTGCCTGTCCCTCCTGGCAGGTACCATCTGCGGCATCACCTGGTTGCTATCGACGTGGACGCCGGCCTCCCCCACGCTCCTCTCTGCCTGTCTCGCCCCTGCGGGCCCTCCAGGTCCCCACGGTCCCTAAGCCAGGCTGGGCTCCCAAACACATTCGCCCAGAGCGTCCTGGCTGCCCCTCTCGCCACACCCCGCTTCAGGCCTTCTTTGTCACTAGACTTCGAGCTTGAGGAAGGACGTGTCCGATTCTGAACTCTCGGGTCTGCAGCGAGGAGGGCTGACACACGATAAATACTGTCATGGGGTGCCGACACACTTAAGAACGTGACGAGTGGAGTGCTTTTGGAGTTAAAAGCGAAGTCGGATCATTGGGACTTTCACCAAGGTCACCTCGTCTGCCGTCCTCTGTAGGTAAAGGAAACACTGCCCACTACGAAGGTGACATCAAACAGGCTCACAACCAGCACCAGCAGGTCGACACCAACCAGCACCAGCAGGTCGACACCAACCAGCTCCCTGAAGCCCCGTGCAAGCCACGGCACGCCTCTGCCGCACGCGCCCGGACACGCCTGCTGCCGATGCGCGCGTTTATTCCTTTCTGGCAAGTTTTTATTTAAAAAAGCTAATACTGAAAATGACCTCTTAAGAAGTTTATGGCACTAAATCCACTGGAAAAGACCAATTAGTGGATGTCAGCATGTTAAAATGTGAGGTCTCAAGATGAAGCAAATCTATTATACTTAAACTATGATATGATTAATCTCATCAGGTATCTTTTAAAACATTTTTTGCTAAAATCACTAAGAATACTAGCCAATTAAATCCTTAAAAGTTAAAAAGTATGAGATGCATCTCAGTGAGGTAACAACAACCTAGCAGTGCCTGCCACGCTCCTGAATTATGTTTCATGCTTAACATTCACGCACTCAGAATCCTGAAGTCAAATCGCAAACACGAGCAACAAATTTTGTTATTCTTTCTAATTTTCTAGGAAAGATTAAATGGACTCACTGATGCTCATCGGATTATAAACACAGCAGCAGAAGTCCAAGTAGCACTTCTGTGTTCTAAAAAGTTTCAAAATATTCTCAAATTATCTTTAATTTCTCAGTTCTCTCTCCGAGCAGGCCTACATTAAACCACTTCAGAACAGATTTCTCAAAAGAGGAAAATTTTTTTAAAAAGAGTAGTTACGTCTAAATGCTAGCTTTTACTATTTTCTACTTTTTCTCTAGTTTTTCTGAAAATGAAACAAATCAAACCACGTGGTATATAAACAACCCTGGCATATTTATATTCTATTTCTGAGAAAACTGTATTTCCTTTGATTTACTTATCAATATTTATTAAGCAAGAAGTAGTCAACTGTTTCTATGAATTCTTATGTGCTGTGCAAACGAAATGAGGACGGTGGTAATATTTATACTAAATTTCCTAGATATTCATGTTTCCAAAGAAAACGATAAAAATAATCCAAACATCGTAGAGATCGGAAATAATCTTTTTCATGTTATAAAATTTGCTTTCCTCAAAAAAAAAAAAAAAAAAACCACCAGTGTGCGAATCCCAAATACCAGCCCCGCAAACCGTCTACGCCGAAGAGCAAGCAGCTGGGCACCGCAGCGGCCAATGACCCGCCCGGGGTCACCGCCAGCACCGCGCAAGTCTGCAAAAGAGGGTGGTGACACTCCCCAAACTCCCCAGGGCCG
>NW_006429894.1:850372-859085 GCF_000325575.1 Pteropus alecto | reverse complement strand
GCAAACTCGCCGGCCCGGAGCCGATGTTCAGCGGACGGCGACACCCGGCCGGCGCCAGCAGCCCGTGGAAAGGTCGCCGCGGGCCACCCTGGACTCTTCGGGGCGACGCTGGCAGCACCTCCTGCCCGGGTGTGGCACGCACACAGCAGGCGGGGCTCCTAAGTCAGATGCTGCGACGTGCGACCCACCGACCCCACCGACCCCAGCGACCTGCGGTTTCAAACCGCTCGCAGCCTCAGCCTCTCCCGCCTCCACCCGCGCCCGCAGCAGCTGCCACGCAGCGCCGGCCACACCTCCCGGCGCAGGAAGGGACACCCGACGGCGCACACCAGTTATGCTCGCCTTTGCGGGGCCAGTTCTTTTATCAAGGAAAGTCTTGGAATAAAAGTGGGATTAGATCTCTCTTCCTTGACTCATTTTTAAATGCTAACTGTAAACATGAAGGCAATAGAAGTAGGGAGTCTTCATTAACTGCAAAGAATTTACTCTCGTTAAAGAAATTAGGTTGATGTCAAAAGCTAAATACCAGGTAACAAGGCTAAACCTACCATCCGGGGGGCCAGAAACGACCAGAACACACCGGGGGAGCTTGTGTAACACCTACAGGTGCCGCCAGCACTCGTTGGCGATTTTAATCTTGAATTCAAGCGGCAGTTAAGTTCCTTCAACAAACCAATAGTTGTCAGAGAAAACAACGATCCGAAATGAACAAGCTTAAAAGTTAAATGACTGAATCAGGTCGGCCCAGGGAGTTTTTCCGGGAAAGCTGCTCACTAAAAATTGCCCCATTTTTAGTCACACCTGAGCCCCCTATGCGTTCCTTATAAAGTGACTGGCCAGGCCAGCAAAGTATTCCAGACCCTCTCTCCATCTGTCCCCAGAGCGCCCCAGTGGAGGGCCACCCCTGAGGGCAGTTTCTGCACTGGGTGCTGCTGACACCATGCTGGGTGACTGCTCCGGGGGGCTGTCCTGGCACTGGAAGGGGGTTAGCATCACCCACAGTCTCCTCCCATTAGACGCCAGCACACACGACCTGGCTCCAAGTCGTGACCACCAATAATGTCTCCAGACAGTGCCCTTGGGGGACAAAAGTGCTCCCAGCTGAGGACCTGGTTTCGCGGTGCTCTGGGGCCCGCCCCAGCAGCTCCCAACACTGGCAACTCCTCAGCCCCACGGGCCCCAGCCCCACGAGGTGGGTGTGACCTGCAGGTGACACAGGGACTCCCATGTGGGAGCGCAGGTTTTAATGAGGTCTAACCTTAAAGCCTTTTCTGTCCTCTTCCATAAGGCCACAGGACCCTGAAGAAGGCACAGCGGGGTACAGGAGATCAAATCAAAACAAAACGAACCCACAAGATCTAGAATCGGGGTTTCACCAGGTTAGGTCGGTGCAGCCTTCAGAGAGTGGTCCCCTCCCTGCCTGGGTCTGCCACGCACAGTGCCAGAAAACACCCCCCACAGCACACGGGTGACATGTGGACGACGACAGACTCGAAGCCCCATCGATGGGTCCCTGCTCCCTGACACCCCGTGCCCCGGGATCCCGCCCACCTCCCTGGGTCCTCGCTCTGCCGTCTGCCTCCCGGTCGCCCCTACCTGGAAGAAACCTCCTCCCCTTCGCACCCAGCCTGCCCGCGTCACGTGACACACTTGTTCGCCAGCCCCAGTCCTGCCGGGGTTTAAGGGCACGTACCCTCGTCCTCCTTTCCGCTCGGCCACCTAGCATAGCGCCTGGCACACAGTGGCCCCCAGATATGTGCTCGGCGGATTGATTTTAAAAAACGAAACCAGCGACTAACTATGGATGGTGATGCACGTTGACCAGACCCACGGTGCTCATTCTGCATATACCCGGTCAGGCCGGCGGACACCAGAAGCCAATACAACACTGTGTGTTGATTACACCTCAAAAATAAAAAAGTGAACAAAAAAGAAAAAATACCCGGGTGCAGCTTGAACTAACGACCCATGGGAATTGGACGGATTTTCTGAGATGAGCAAGGAACGCCCAGGAGAGTGCTGGAGGCTTGGGGACTTTGAGGACACTGCGTCCCAACTGTCCCGGACCTGGTGGACCTCGCTCGCAGGCCCCAGGGTGGGGACGGGGGCGGGATTCTGCACGCTCCTGGTGACACCCGTGGCTGGTCCGCTTGGCACCCCAGGCCGTGGACAGCAGAGGGCAGCTGGGCAGGACGTAAAGCTGCACCAGATGAGAATCGGGGCTGCGGAGGACCCGCTGGATGAGGTGTCGATCGCTAGAGAAAGCGCAGGTCGCAGTTCTCTGAACCGCCCTCCCGTCGGCCTCCAAGGCTGATGCGATGCAGGGTCGCTGCACGGAACGACTAAACCCCGGGGCTGAAGAATCGCCTTTTTTTGTAAAGCAGTGATTGTCCAGGAACAGTGATCTTGTTTGGGAAATAATACACTGAAATGTTTAACATTAAAAATATATTTAGCTCGATCTCCGATTGCCATGTAAGCGATAAAGACGCAACACTAATGACTAGTGTATCTGATTTCAATAACAGACCAGCAAAAGCCTTCTCCACTGTCGTGTGCTTTGACATCACGCAATACTTAACGCAACGCTCGCAACCTCTGAACTTAGCAGCTAGTGTCATAAGCAGTTGAAAATTACGAGATTAACTGTAGGCGGGAATATGTCCCAAGTTCAAGACCAGGCGCTGTCCCTCCAGTTTCCATTTGGATAACTAATTGGGGACCAAAATCAAGAGGGGCACTGAGCAGTCGCTCCCAGCTTAAGCGACTTAGGCTCTGCCTCTGCCAACAGGCTCCGCTCGTTTTTATTACAAAAGGCAACTAGGAATCAAACCAGCAATGTACAGCTATAAAATTATCAAAGCATCTTTTTATCTACGCCTAATTTAAAATCAAGTGATGCTGTGTTTGCAAAAGAGGAAAAAATACAACTTAAACTTAAGATTATTTATAAACCAATTAATAGTTTCAGCTAACCTAATGGCTTCACAGAATAAATGGCAGGAAGGAGTAACTAATTTTTAAGACGTCCATTCCCAAAGTGTAAGCTGAGTTTGCGGTTTCTGTGTTCGATTCTATTCAAATACACGATAGTAATCGTTTTGTAAGGGATGACTCATTTCACATGTTCGCAGTGTAAAAACTCGGTATCTTTAATTTTCACCTTTCAACAGACCTTTCTAGAAACGTGTTGTCATTTTACCAAGTGAAAATTTTCAGTTTTCTACTAAAAAAGGCCTTGACCTACGCTGGGTTCTAAGCCTAGACCCTGCTGCTGCCCAGCACCGGACGGCCCCCTGCAGACCGGAAGGGCCAGCCTCAGCATACGGGGGACCGCGTGTGCCTCCAACCTTGATGAACAAAGGATTCCACAACTGTCGCGTGTTCCGCGAAGTGCAATGTTCTCAGGACGCTTGTCGGGAACGAGCTTTTTTGGAAGCCGAGTCAAGCCGGCTCCTTCTCGCTGACGGGAGAAGCTCGCTTCCTCTCTCCTCCCCCCGGCCATGTCTCATATTCAGCCCCAGAAATTTGTGTTCTAGTATATTACGAAGCAAGTACATGGTGGGAGAGAGGTCGTGAGAATAGATTTGATGACCTAAATAATTCTTTATGTGTGGTTTGGAAACAAAATCACCAACTGAATTATGAAAGGCAATTCTACAAATATTTTGAATTTCTGTTCTCACATTCAGCAGCCAAAATGCCACCTGACGTTTCAGGACTGAACATTCTTTGTAACAAATGGTACTGTCGACGTTTCTGCGCCACAGTTCCAGCTGGGGGGTGACGGAACATCATCCGGAGTGATCGTTTATTAAATTATAAAATGCATGATATTTCCTTTGGGTTCGGAAATCGGAAGTGTGATTTCCATCATTAAGTGCCATGGGAAGAAGCCCTGAGATCATGCCAGGATCATACGTCCACTCCTGTACCATTCTACACGCGTGCTGTACATTTCAACTGCACACAGGTGAGCTGTCACGGTTTAAAAGCAAAGTATGTTTCCTGTAATAATTCCTTCTTTACTACTTGATATTTAGCTAAGGAGAAAATGTTCTTACACCTTGTATTACAAATTAGTCAGACCAGTGCTGCTTTTTCTTAAATTAAGGGGCCCACGCGGTGGAAGGGCATGATTTCTGAAAATCAATATGTTGTTGGCCTTTCTATAACACTCATTTCTATCTAGTTCACCTGGTATCGCTGGGGACATCAGAGGGACACTGTACTTCAAAGACAAATGCCATCTAAATTGGACACATATCTTTTTAACATTTACCATTTCCTGTTGGGTCCAGCTCACAGCAGTCAATATACATAAACAGGGAGAGAAAAAAAAAATCACCATTTCCATCCGAAACCCACGTGTTTATGTTCCTGGTGTGTATCTGCTGCAACCGAGTTGATCCCAGTACTTGCGTGGGTGCAACGCTGTGCATCAGCCCTGGCCAGTTTGGGCACAGGGCTGAGCGCTGCGTCCACATTACGCCACCTGAAGAGTGTGAAGACAGCTCAGGGCAGCGCTGTTCACCCACGAGCTCATGTCATCACTCACAGTGGCAGGGCCCCAACTTCGGGGAAGGGGCGGGGCCAGGTTCTGCCCACTGTGCCTGAGCTCTCGACCGAGACACACAGATGCATCGCTCCTGCTGACTCGGGGGAAATGCAGAGGACCGTGCAGCCCGTCTTCAAAGGCAGACTACGCACAGGTGACGTGCGGGACCCAGGCAGAGGCGCAGGAGCAAGCTGTTCACACACTCCAGGTCAGAGACTCCCGGGTTCAACGTCAGCTCTCCGTCTGCGGGCAGTATGACGTCACCCCCCTGAGCCCGGCTTCCTGTTAGAGCTGCAGGGGGTGACACCTGTATGCTCCCTGAAACACAGCAAGCTATGGGTGAACACGAGACAGTAATTCAAAGTCTCAGGCTTCGAGAGAGAACATTTAAATGCTCTTATTAGAAACAGACTCTTATGCAAGCGGTTCTTTTTCCTCTCGTCTTTTCCTCAATACTCTCTTCCCCTTCTGTAGGTCATAGATACCAGCATTCTCATCCTAGACACCACGATGTCATTCATTAATACTTTTCTCTCCTTGCCAAATGTTGATCTGTTCTAAAGTTTTAATAAAATCAAAGAGCGAACAAAACTAAAAACTGTAATTCTATGCACCCTCCCAGTCCTCCAGAAACCTAGGTCGCATTCTCGCTCAGCCCCGTGACACAGCCCTGCCTCACGGCAGTGACCGGGGCGCCGGCCAGGTCGCCCCCCCCGTCCCCCACTGCTCTCAAACCTTTGAGGTCTCCTGACGATGAATGGCGAACGCGTCCGCGGCCACCTCCGTACATCCCTTTTCGCCCTTTCCTTACACAATCGTCCTTCCTTCCCGTTCAGAGATAAACGTGTCACAACCATTTCGATGCCTTGTTTCTTACACTATGTTCAACGTTCACAGGTTTCCACACAGTCAAAAAGAACCTGAACGGTCTACGTTCATCTAGTCGTAACCGAATTTCTTCCTTACTCAAAGTGAGGCAATTAAAAACGCGAAGAGCGTAATGGTTTCAGGTTACTCTGGCAAATTTTCACAGTAGACCTTTGAGAGCGAGGCTGCCGACAAGCTCACTGCTGCCAGCCGGCTCTCCCTGACGTGAGTGCGCGCAGACACATCTGCGTCTTAGCGGACGTCGCTGGCATATGCCTTAAGCATTGGGACCTGTGCAGCATCGTCTCCCAAATCCAAAGGGATAAAGCTCCACCGTAATTCACCTGAGAAACCAGCCACACGCCGCTGGGATGTCCACCGACAGGCTGCCGGTGACGCGCGCGGGGGGCCACCTGCGCGCCAGCTCATGGGTGAGGCTCACACGGCGGGGACCCAGCTGCAGACACGTTCGCGGTGATGCGCACGCCACAACCTCGCCCACCTGCGAGACGGGACTCGGGCCTCCTCTCGGCCCCGCTCACCTCCGCAAAGCACTTCTGTCGCTTCGGCCACCAGCTGAGAAAACGCAGGCTCAGAAAGGACCTTTCCCAGTGCAGCCAGTAAAGGGACCCGGGTCACGGGCTGTCTCTTCGTGGAGACTCACAATGACCCCACCGACAGTTCTCATGACCCTCCAGAAAGGAGAACTCTCACTCAAACGTCCGCACTTGGCTTCCTGTTGGAAGAGCCTCGCTGCTGTGCAGCCCGACAGAAAATTGCCAGAGTGCTGATGCTGTTGTTCGAGTTTGCAATCCGGTCTCAAAAAATTCATCTACAACTGTCACTTCCAGACTTCAAAACTGTACTTATCGCAAACCTCAAGATTAACACTTTACCTCCCAGCTAAAACGTTAAGGTCCCGACAGATATGCTTACTACATGAAACATGCTTCTTACTTAAAGCAGGGCACACACGGGCTAGTCGCAAGTGGAAACCAAACAACTCTCTTCTAATTATTAATTAGGGAGTTTCCAACTTTTTATAATCACTCACGCCTCCCCCTCGTCATCATACGGTGCGCCTTTACACTGTGCCTGTAAATTTTGCTTTTGGTGGGCTGGGGATGGAGAGTCAGAGCTTTTGCCTTAATCCCTAAATTCTGTGCATATTCACAGAATAACATATACCCCTAATTTTGACTGCAACTCTGTTGGTTAGAAAAGTTATTTAAAATTTTCACCACCCCCTGGAAGCTGTTTTTATGAGTTACTAAGGAAAAAAATTAATGTATAAACACGAAGACTAGCCATCCTTTTCCTAGGCTGGAAATGTCAACAGAAGGTCGCCGCGGGTGTCCCTGCGAGTTATTTATTAATTGCCCCACAACAGAGCGAAGCCTGAGCCGAGAATGACAGAGGAAGGAGGGCCCGAGACCTCTGCGCTCAGACCTGGGGTCGCTGGAGGAAGCCAGACGGCTGGTTCCCTCTGAAAGCGACACCTGCTCGCCTGCCGGACGTGCCCGCCCTGCCCGGCGTCCTCGTCCGCCCCACAGACAGCGAGAACCAGTTCTCCCCGGGGAGTGTAAGGTCCAAACCATTACATCCTTCTCGGGCTATGTGTCTACATTTCCCAAGAGACACTCTTTCGACACCTGCGTCGGGGCTTCCAGGAGCTCGGCCTGCCTCGCGTCCCACCCGGCCAATCGGAGACCCGACGGGGGACATTCTTGGTGGAAAGGTGCGGGCTGCTTGTGGGCTCCCACTTCTGCCACAGCTCGCGGGGGTACCTGTGCCCGACCGAAACACGGTGGCAGATGACTGTAGCCGTCATGCACCGTGACGGAAGACTACCACCTGTGGCACACGGATGAGAAACTGGACAGAATTACAAATTCCATCCAGCTCGTCGTCCGACCACCTTATCACAGAACTCTACGGCTTTATGTGGCTCAAATGTATTCCATAGAGGCTAAGGAGCTAAATCGCAGATGAGGACTTTTTAAAGTATCCGTAATATCCGATGTTTTTTTTTAGTTTAGGTATTGACTTCCTAAATTACTTGTACAATAATATTTTAACATTCAGGCAGCCTTCTGAGGCAGGGGTTCTGAACCTGGCGTCCACGGGTTAAGGAACGTTTATGGGGCGGGGGAGGGTTCTGTGAGCACGCGACAGACTTGCAAACACGTGTCCCAGGTATGGATGGGTGTGGCCTCAGGAGCCCAGGACCGCACGCTGTGCAGGTCTTCCCGAGAGCCGAGGTCACCAGGAGGAACTCAGACAGACTCTCCTTAAGTTAGTCACACTCACGTGTGGTCAGTATCTTAAAAAAGACAGGTACAAAGAAAGTAGAAGTGATTTTAAAAGCACACGCCCTCTCTTTGAAAACTACCATCTCACAGGACGGAATTCCCAGACGCTGTCTTCACGCTAACGTTCATTTTAACAATAAATTAAGAACGTTCGAAACGACAGCAAGGGGGACTGACATCCTCCCTCAAAGCCAGGAGCGCGTCCCGCCGCAGCGGGCAGCGGGCAGACGCGGGCAGCAGGCAGACGCGGGGCACAGCCCTGCGCCCTGGTCACGGGCGGGCTCCCGAAACGAAGCAGCCGTGGGACGTCACTGACACGGCCTCGTGCGGCCTGACGCACGAACCAAGGAACCTCGCCTCACATTTTAAAAGTGAAATCCTGACATTACATCTCGGAGAAAATGCGAAGCCCAAAACACTGAGCGAGAAAGTGAGTCTTCGGCTGTTCTTGACTGTCCAAGTGTCCCTCTGGTGTTCAGAAGCTAGTTTTTTTGAGGGAAGCTCTTCAGGTTAACAAGAACCCGAGTTTGGAGGCTGAGGGCTGTGTACGTCCCTCAAGAGGCCATACTGCTGGCATGTCTGTCACCCAGTTCAGGCTTAAATGCCACAACCGGCCAGTGACTCTACCAAATGCCAGAAACCAGGAACAAACTTGTTCTGCCTCTCTCATCTGATTAGTGTAAAACAGAAAACTAAATTTGAGGAAGAAACATTTTTATCACTGCTTGCATTTTTTTAATTTAAAATTTTAAGTACAGATTTTTTTTCTCACATTTTCCTGCTCTCATCAACGAATCACCTCCCAAATCACTGACAGTAACGGTCACAACGGCCGTGCTGCTCCTGAATTCACGGCTGCACAACGAATAAAAAGCCGTTTCCCACTTCAAACTGTCAAAATTAAAACCTTTAGGCCGATCGCATTCAGATATGACATGCCACAAGGAGGGGGTGGTCGGGGTACCTACCACAGGAA
>NW_006429894.1:844963-850362 GCF_000325575.1 Pteropus alecto | reverse complement strand
CCCCTGGAAGAAACGAGTCACCTGCAGACAAGTCCGAGCTGGATGTCCACACAGAGCACGGGCCCGCTGAGCACTCCTGTGCGAGAGAACCCCACGGCCAGCGACCACTCCTGCTCAGAACCCCCACGGCCAGCGACCGGCCGCCCTGCAGCAGAGGGCATCGTCCGCTCGTCCCGATCGTGCGCGCCCACCAGCGGGTACTTCTCGGCAGAGGAATCCACGGGTCCGCTTGACATAATTTACCGTTTCCCTAAAATAACGTCATCATACCTGAGAAGACGGCAAAGCCTCAAAGGCCTACTCTGCCCTTTAAGATTTTTACTAATTCAACATTTGTAGCACTAAACTTCAAAGCACGAGTTTCTCATCTTACACAGCTGTCTACAATTCACCCTGCATCTTTAAAAGTTAACATGTTTACTAACTTGCAAAATACCTGTTCTGCGTCGTCGACATTTACACGTTTTAGGTCTTCCCTTCTCATTTCTCTATTCTTTAAACCTGTTTAAAACATTATCGCAATATGATTTAATAAGACGTTTTTTTCCCTACTAAAAATGCTCAAGACCATTTTTATTTGTGTCATACTCACTTTATTACGACCATTTTGAGGCGAAAAGGACACATCTAGAACCAAAAGATATTGGAACCTGATTTAAAATTAAGCCTCAATAAATAATCTCTCTGGAATCATATTTAGGATGGCCAACCCGGTTCCAGTAAAATGTGTTCTCATTTACATATTTAATTCCTACCCTTCCATAGTGTGCCTCGAACAGAAAAGATTCAACTAATTTTCAAATAAACCTAGAAACGCAAATATAAAGTTAAACACTTTATATTCACGAATATAAAGTTAAACATACACACACACACACACACACGCACACACAATAAAAATACCAGCCCCTAAACTGCAGATTATACCATGAATATTTTATGAAACATAGTTATAATAGAAAAACCTGAAAAGTGTGACTGGTTATTAAGTGATATCTCCTTTCTTCAATTTTGTGATTAACAGGTATTTTATTGGTAGTAAACTAGAGCAAACAATCAGAATAATACATATGCAGTATTCAGTACACACAATAAAAGTTAAAGAAATTCAAAACCTGTATAAAACAAAACACGGGAGGAAAATACAGCTGGAGATACAGCGGGAAGGTCCTCGCCATCCTGATCGCAGCTTGTGCTCTGCACCCGACAGGCTCGACCGCACTCACGAAATGAGAAATACAGACTTTTTAGAATTGAGTGTATTTAAGAGGACTGAACACATTTTCTGAGAATCTTCAATGACAAATAGGTGACCCTTTCGCTGGTAAAGCACGCTTAAGGGAGGAAAGTGGGGGAAGGAAATTAACTAGTATTTTGTAACCATTTTTAATAATTTCTTATTTTCCAAACACTGCTTTCATAACAGAAGTGTTTTACACTCGCACAATATTAATCACTTTATTATACATGGAGGCCTGTGGCAGGCTGATTACACAAGACTGCAAACAAGCAGGCGCACTGCCCTGCGTCAGAACAGAACGTGAGACTGAACACCAAAAGTACGTGAAACTCATCCGCATAAACACCAAAGCACGTTAAAAATATAAGCAGAAAAAAATACAATTGCTAAAAAGTGGTTTAGAGAAGAGCCACTGTCCGTGAGGAGCTGCAAATGGCAATCAGCATCGATGGCAAGTTCGGAAGGCTTCAGCGGAGCCCTGTACAACACTGACTAACGCACCCTTTACAATGCACAGAGAGGCTGCGGTCCCACCAAGAGCTTCTGACGTCACTGCAACGCAGTCACGCCGACTCTTCCCATTGGCTGTATCACCAGCTGGAATTACCTTATTGGTACCTACAGCTCTGAGTATGCGGGCTTGATTAGACATGAAACCCATATGGGTTTGCTTTTGTCAAAGGGAGGGGGGACGTTCACCTTATGGTTTAGTATTTGGATGCCATAGGCATGTGAAATGCATAATGAATTACCTGTGGAATGTAAATCATTCTAAAAATTGAAACTGTCAAGACCGGAAGAGGGAACAAGGCAGGCCCAGAACTCTTAGAAAGAGGCTAGATGAAGAACAGCAGCAGCAAAAAAAAAAAACCCACCAGAAGTGTGGGTGGCATGTAGTAACACAGACAAGAGGACGGTGTCTTTAGGCCGTGTATAATGATAATAACGCATACCCCAAATTTCAAAGAACTGTGTAATTCCAACTTGATTTCTAATACTGGAACCAGCCATTGGGCTTCAACACTGCTAGATGTCAGCGGGCTCTTGATGACTTCACAGCCTTGATACAGCGGGATAAGGAGAGGGTGCTTTTTTTTTTTTTCCTTCTTTTATTAAAGCTATCATTCCAGGCTTTGATCAAAGATCCAAGAATATTTGTTCTACCAGGCTGGAATGAATGTGGTCTGGAAGTTCAGAGTACATTTAAAAGCTGCAACAAAATATAGGTAGCCAACATCTCAGAATTCTGGATCAGCCCAGATGGAGACGGCAATCTGAAACGTTTTCGATCCCTAACTTAAACGATGAAATGTGTATCCTATCAGCCCAGAGAGAGCAATCTGAAATGTTCTCGATCCCTTACTCAAATGATGAAATGTGTATCATACTATCTGTAAATTGGATATTCCATTACAGTGATAACGTACAGAATTCCCATGCGTTATTACTTTCCTGAGAGTGAAGCAATTAGAATAACCTTAATCCTAGCAACAAAGTTTTTTTGTTTGTTTTTTTTTGTTTTGTTTAGTATTTTTTTGTAGAGGTTTTTTTTTTTTTTTTTGCATTTAAAACTTTTGGGCTATTCCCTGACAATCTATACATGTAAATTTGATTGCTAAACATTGTCACTTTGAATGTCAAACTATTTTTAATCTATTGATTTTGATTAAAAATCATAATACAAACAGAGCTAAAATCACGCTAACAAAATAAACTAAATATGAAAAGTTGCATTGAAAGGGCATTACATTATTCTTAACAGGATCGTGTAGAAACATTCCAATGGCAGTGTTCTCAAAATCAAACGCATCACGGTCGCCCTCCAGCCTGGCCGCCAGGTACCTTACCTGTAGCTCTGGCTGGTGGGCGTCTTCACTCTCGTGCTGCATGGCTCACTGACATCGGACATCATACTCGTATACCCTGAGAAGTCTGACACCGAAGTCCTCACTCTATGGTCCACTTCTCCATTAGAGGTACTGATAAAGGTCATTGGCACCCTGCTGCCCGACTTAAACTGAGAACCAAACGCCTGTGCAAAGTTCTCAATCTGGTAGGTTGTTCTAGGCTCTATGTCTTTCTGAGGGTCTATCTGGCTAGCTAACTCCTGAGATGGAATCTGAAAGCCCGCGGAGGGCTCTAAGTTCTTCTGCTGCTCCTTCTGGCTAGTCAGTTTCTGAGATGAGGACTGAAAGGCTGACGACGTCTCTAAGTTCTTCTGAGAATCTATCAGGTCATCCAGCTCCTGAGAAGGCGTCAGCTGCTGATGGGGGGCATCCAGAGCAGACAGGTAAAGACCTGGCTGAGATCCAAACAACATCCCAAAAGGAGGCTTTGGCAATGAAGACGGCAACACCGAGGTAACAGATTGGCCGAAACCACACTCCAACGGAGACGTAGTGTAGATTTGTTTCTCTGGGAACAAAGTGTGGTTGTGGAGAGGTGAAGACAAACTGACGAACTGGAAACCGTGTCCAAGGGTAAAACCTGCATTAGTGGACTTTTCGAAAGCCTGCTGGAGGTATTTGGAGTATTCTTGCAACATGCTCGCCTTATCGCTCGAAGGGGTCTGGGTGCCGGGGCTCAGGTTCTCCTCTTGAACCAATTCTGAGTGCTCCCCTGAGGCGTGCAAATCCACCCGCGGCTCCGCTATGCTGAACGGGTCCTCCTTCTGGCTCTCCGACTTGCTGGAGTACTGATCCAAAATGCTCTGCAAAACCTCGTCGGGGATCCCAGACTTGTCGTGACAAGACTTGATTTCAGTATTGAGGGCCGAGGAGTCGATGAGTGACAGTGGGGCCTCACTGTCCAGAACGCTGACCCCCGCGGACTGAATGACGGACTGCTGGGAGACCACGTGTCCCACGTTGATAGAGAAGGCACTGTTGCTGCTGGCAGTTGGTAAGTATCTTCTTTTCTTGGAAAACTGCATGGCGTCGTCATAGTTGCTGCTGATCTGGCCTTGTTTGCCCGCTGCACCGTGGAGAAGGCCGATGGCCTCCACGCCGGTCCCGGAGGCTATGCCGAGCGAGCCCCCGGGCTTCCCGGACAGAGACTTCTGGCCGACTATGTCTGGTAGGGGCGACACGAAATTCAGGTAGCTCTTGTCTGTGCTCTTCCTGCTTCCTTTCTTGAAGATCAGCTTCGGCACCCTCTTCTGCAGGTCGTCCACGCCCGCGCCCACGCCGCCCGCGCCGGCGGCCAGAGGGGGCATCTCCACCGAGTAACTCTGCATGGCCACGTTATTCGCGATCTGCGCCTCGCTCGCTCTGGCCGCCTTATGCTCCTTGCTGTCCACGGCCACGCTCTTCGCCTTGGCCTTCCTCCTGGAAGAGCTCGCGGTTCCCTGAGACGCCGCAGCCAGGCCGCCCGCGCCGCCGTGGGCCGCCGCCCCCGGCTCTGCGCCCGCCGCCCCCTTGGCTATGGCTTCCCCGCACGTGCGCCTGTGCTTCAGCAGCCGGTCGGTCCTCGAAAAGTACTGCTGGCAGGTGTCACACTTGTATGGCTTTTCTCCGCTATGTGTCCGCTTGTGTCTCTCCATGTGGTACTTCTGGATGAACTTCATGCTGCACTGGTCGCAGCCGAATGGCTTCTCGCGGCTGTGGATCTTCTCGTGCCTCTGCAGCAGGTACTTCTGGATGAAGCCCATGCTGCACTGGCCGCACTGGAAGGGCCGCTCGCCGGTGTGGATGAGGACGTGGCGGCGCAGGTGGTAGGAGCTGCGGAACGCCGCGCTGCAGTGGTCGCACACGTGCGGCTTCGGGCTGGCCGACAGGAGGGCGCCGGCGCCGTCCGCGGCCAGGGCCGGCTTGGAAGGGGCGCTCGGCTTCCGCTTGGCTTTGGTTCCCTGAGATTCTGGCTTTGGCCTCTTCGCCTTCTTGACGCTGCCGTCGTGCTTTGGCTCCTCGCCGCCGAGCAGGGCGTCGCGGGGGTGCTGCGCCGGCGGCGGCGGGCCGTGCTGGTGGAGGACGCTGAGGTCCTGGATGACGCCGTGGCCGCCCCCGTCCCCGCTTCCGCCCAGGCCCGGCGACCTGTCGCCGGCGCCCGCGAACAGCCCCGCGTAGTGGTGGTGCTGGGGGGCCGGCGGCTCGTCGGGCTCGGCCGGCTTCTCCTGCTTGATGCTGACCAGGGACTGCAGGAAGCCCCAGGGGGTCCTCTG
>NW_006429894.1:843716-844070 GCF_000325575.1 Pteropus alecto | reverse complement strand
GGACGGGGGTGCAGACTGAGGCCTGCACGTTGGGGCCCTCTGCACTTTACAGTTTGCGGTCCGGGGACCGATCGAATCAATCCAGACCCGAAAGCGCCTCCCTTGGGGTACTTTTGATTCCACCGAGAAACATGCAACTTCAAGTGCTCTGCACCTATTCGCGCACCGCGCTCTGTCCTCAGTGGGGGGACTCCAATAATGGGCGCACCGCGCTCTGTCCTCAGTGGGGGACTCCAATAATGGGCGCACATTCTCTGCATTTGCGGGAGGACCGTACATGGAAACCGCACTAGAGGTACCGATGCAAAAAAAAAAAAAAAAAAAAAAGGTCTTGCTGCCAACCTACCTGCAGGC
>NW_006429894.1:838868-843685 GCF_000325575.1 Pteropus alecto | reverse complement strand
AGCAGCCCTGTAAGACACGCCCACACGCAGGTTCATCATCAGATGCTGCTTAAATGCCAACACCTTCTCAGTCTGGCTCTGATGAGCCTGCTTGCCAGGTTACACTGCTGCCTGGCCCCTTATGTGACTCGTGAACAATTGCACACCAGGCCCTTCTAAGGTCACTAGGATTCACTCAGCTTCCCCAGTATACAATCCTGAGAATTGGAAATATTACAAGGTTGACATCTTGAAATCAAAGTTATTTCAACAAAAATCAAACAAGGATTTGTTTAGTGCCTAATGTACACGAGGCACTCACTTTCATATTAAGCACGCAACAATCTAAACCAGCAACTTTCCTGACAAAGTATTCACGAGTCACAGGAATTTTTTTCATAAAACAAGAACTAGGACAATAACTTATGTACGTAGCACGTTTTCTTAATGAAATGACGACTCCATTTTTCTCAAAGTATTTCTAGCTAATGAACTTCTCATAATTCAATAATAAATGACTTCCCTGAGAAACTTCACCATCGAAACCATAAAGATTATTAACAATTCCTTACGGGCCTCTCTGAGCCCGCTCGAAAACTTAGAAGACATTTAATGAGCATTTTGAGATAAGAAATATTAGTATTGTTCTAACTCCATGCAACTACATGTAAGCATTCCGTCACTGAAGCCATTACACTTCGATACTGTCAGGTCTAGTCAAATATCAAAAGGACTGAGAATTCAAAAACTTGAGGCAGTAGTAAAATATCCGTTAGCGCCTATGAGAAATGAGGCTGTCCCTTTGTTCCGGGTGTCAGTGTTTAATGGTGAGCCGGGATGCATATAAGCCAGTCCAAGCATGAAGGGCAGTAGGACACTCATATGAAAAGCCAACTTTGTTCCTCAGTTATCAAGATAAGAAACCTGTCATTTCTCTCATTCACTCTGTCAGCCTTGAGATACTCCGAGCAGACTTACCTCTGTGTCATGCACCCCATATATCAGGAAGATGAAGAGACACTCTGAAAGAAAATGGAGGAGAAAAGCTGTTAACGCTAATCATTCAGCGGTAGGAATACCTGAAATAAACTTTCCTGGGAACAGACAAAAGAAGACACACTTCATCAAGGTCAATTTATTTTTCTATTTTTCAACATTAGAAGCCGTACCTTGAGCATTTATAAGATACCAGCGCATCACTTGGAGTCGCGGTGCTATTCAATTCTTTAGAAATAAAAAATAAAAATACCAACCCAGCTACAGAGAGAGTTAATCAGAAAAATCAGCATGCCAGTCTCGGAAAGATGGCTGGGAAATAAAAAAAATTAAACTCAGAAAATCTTGTCAAAGTAATCAGAGAAACAGCACTAAGCATCGGGGTTTCTAAGCACTGTTTTAGACTATGGCAATTAGAATATATTTGTTACTGTATTCAATGGGTAAACTTTTTTTATATCAATGTATAAAAAAAACAGCTAACAGGATAAACTTAGAGTAATAAGTGTAATTTTAAATACTAAAAATACCACTTCAAGTTATGATAATGTTTCACATTATCGGCTGTTGTAAAATTGCATACATTTTTATTGTGTCCTCTAAAAGTTCTAAAAATCTGCTTTATTAGTTCTTAGCTTTAGAGAATAATTAATTGTGAAATGTAAAGCTTGCTCTTACATCTGAAAATCTTAACTTTGCAAAGAAGACTTGTGTGGTTTAAACTTATTAGAGATAATAAGGAACAAGAAATTGTCCATGTGTTTCTTTCCTTACAAAGGAAATAAAAGTCTACATTGTATTAAATTAAGTCACATTAAATAGGAGTCCAGACTAAAATCTGGAAGTGGTTCAAATAGAAAGTATGACACTTTCAAAAGGAACATATTGCAGGAATATTGTTACATTTGTTTTACCCTTACATCTTATAGATAATGGAAACAATGCCAGAACAAGGATATTGAGTAAAATGGAAATGAGTTTTGTTCTTGTCTCTTTTTGAATAGAATTCACTTTTTAAGGACAATTTTAGATTGACAGAAAATTGAAGAGACTAAGAGTTTGCATGTATCCATTTTCCCTATGATCTACGTTTTATATTTCTTCTCCAAGAATTTTTAAAAATCCACATTTTCCCCATGTCTTGGTAGAATAAGAAGAATGTGGAGCATGTACCAAAATATTTATTTACTGTTTTTCCGTGTTACATTTTAAATTTTAATAGTTAACCCTTTAAAGTAATGAAAAATGATCGACAACTAAAATGTTCCTTTGGATAAAAGGATTTAGACTGAAAAACGACTTTGAATAAAGGCAGCTTCAATCTCAACAGCTCTCTTTCTCCTTTTTCTTCGACTGACGCACGCTGGAAGCGTAAGAGGCAAGCCGGAGAACGGTGACTTCTAGGCCCTGACAAGTTCTGAGACTCGAAACCACCCCCGAGGAGTCTCCGCCTTCCTTTCTCCTGCACTGTCTACCTGCCGCCACCGCACGCGGTTGGAAGGTAAAACATTAATAATAATCGTTCATTTGTGTGCTTCACATGTGATGACTTTTTTCCCCTCTGCGTCTACCAGCTACTGACAGTTGTGACGATTCAGGTTTAACTCTACAGAATTTCATGAGCCCTTCACTGCTCAGTAAACACCCATTTTCCTCCATTTTCCAAAGGGAAGAATCGAAACAAACTGCGAAACATAAAAAATCTTAAGCCATAACCGTGAGGCACTTCTCAATTCCTGTAGAGCGAATACCTCTAAGAACAGCCGGAAGGAACCAACTGCCAAATTTCAACTGGCGTGGAGATTCCGGGAACTCCTGACACCGGCGTTCTGTCCTCCCGAAGAGCAAGGGCTCACAGCGTGCCCCGTGTCTGGAATGCGTCGTCCCTCACGTTCGCCGGTGCTTTCTGCTCGGCCAGCCGCAGATCTGTTCCCGCACGGCATACCGGGTGCGTTCATCGCCGGAAGCACCAATTCCCAATGGCTTCGTCACAGTACAAACAACAGTAGTGGGACAGGAAGCGTCCGCGAGCAGCTGGATCCTTGCCGCACGTGTGCACTGCCAGGGCGGGCAGGGGCCAGGGCTAGCGAGAGGCCACGGGGATGTCACATCGCACGCTGTCCAGGAGTTAAAAATAGAGACGTCGGGGGCGGGGATCATACCCGTTCATTTTCGTGAGCCGTGAAACATTAAAGCCCGCGGCAGCCCTGTAAATGTTTTCACGTTAGAGACGTCACTGAACTGCCCGCCCGTAGTTTTCAAGGGCTGACACGGAGGCCTTGGTTTTTGTATCGGTCGCTCTGTTCTTTCATGCTGCATGACGTGGCTGCTGTGACATCGCCTTCTTTTAAGTGGTGAAACGTTCTTTCCTGGCGAGCCAAAGAACAGGAAAGTGCCCCTGTACCCAGTATATTGCCCACACTGCCGTCTACATGATCCCATCTGTCCCTCGCTACGGTACCGCCGAGCAGGTGGCGACCCTCTCGCGAGCTGGATTTTATAAACAGGGATTTTGTGGCTTGCTCCAGGTTGGCAGAGCCGAGGGTCAGTGTTCTGACTCCTAAGAGGATGCTCCTCCACACACACTGCCTTAAACAGACACCTTCCTAATGCTTAAGTCGCCGGCTTGGACAGAGGCAGCTGGCGAGGTCTTTCGAAGCGGAGCTTGGCTGAAAGGGCCTCGCGGTGCGAAGAGCTCGCGGTCGGGGATCTGCATCCACATTCCCGGAGCTCCAGCGAGCGTGGAAGGCCTCGCAAGTCCAGGAGCGAAACCGCTTTGCGACAATGACGCTCAGCTGCTGCGCTGCCAGGTTGTCTCTTGTGCTTTTCCTAACAAATTCTCGTTCGATGATGTATACTTGCTCGTTGCCAGAAAACATACCTTTTTCCATCAAAAGGCTGCTAGACACCACATAGTCAAATATTCTTGTCGTTACTATCACTTCCCGAACGTCTTTGAATGTATGGCACTAGGCTGCGTGCATTTATTTATTTATAAACCATGCTCCAAATGACCCTCTATGCACAAGGCCGGTTGGGGGGACTAAATCCCACGGAAATGAAAGCATCAGTGGACCATGGTGGGTGGAGCTGAGCTCGCCGTTGCGGCACGGGAGGAGGGGGGTGATGGCGAAGAACTGGAAACCGCCTGCACACCCGTGGACACGGGAGTCGCTGGACACGTGGTAGCTTTTCATCCCTTAGCATCCTAGGCAGCTGCACGAAGGACGCGGGGCTACATCTGTCAGCCAGGAGAGATTTCCATGTGTCACTGAATGAGGAACGCAAGAGGAAGAGACACATGCGTTACATAGTCTCATTTCTGTAAAACAAATAACAAAATCGTCTCTTCCCTCCCCAGATATAACCGATTAGACGAAACAAGAGAAAGGTGTGGAACGACGCACACCAAACTGGTTTCCTAGAGGAAAGGTCGAGACGGAGAGGAGGGGAGTCAGGAACGAGTGAGACAGAAGCAATCAGGAAAAACATGCACGACATTATCAGCAGAAGAGGAGGGAGATGCAGGTCCACGGAGCATGTTGCCATGGATACAGGAAACAGAACTTGCACGTGGGTAGGATCTAAGTATCAGATGCACGGATGAAATATTGATTTGATTTGGGGATGAGACTGTAGGGTTTCTCTTCATTCCTGTTACTTTAATATGAAGACTACAATAAATTTGAATAAAAAGCTGTAAATAAGTTTATTTAAAGTGAATCGATTTTAAAGCATGTTTATATTTTTTAAATAAATGCGAATTCATTCTCATTAGTAGAATGAGAGAAACCTAAGTAGTGTATACAGTAGAACGACTCATCAGCGTTGCCAGGGAAAGA
>NW_006429894.1:836988-838023 GCF_000325575.1 Pteropus alecto | reverse complement strand
ACAGTCCGGACCTCAGAGGTTTGTCAAGAGGAACAAATGAGCAAAAATTTCAACCCAATACCTGGCTCAAAATAAGCATCTGGTAATATTTGTTATGTAAAATGAACACATCACAGTTTTAAGGGGTAGTCAGCAAATAAGAGTGTGTAACTTTACAGAGCTTGGAGTTTGCCTTATTTGAAGATGAAATAAATTCAATTGTGCATCGATTTTTAGGTTGTAACCAAAAGGAAGTTAATAGATTAGGAAGAATTTCTGGCCAGAACTTTAAAGAGTTTTGGCAACAAAATTTTCTTCTACAGCTTTTTTAAAGTTAAGACAATTGGCCAGATATGATAAACAGCATATAAGGGTTATTATTATACAGATCTTTGCTATGAGAATTTCGAATTTTAATTTAAATATCATATGAACAGGACTCTTTGGTTGCAAATGACAGAAACCCAATTCGAACCAGATAAAACAAAAAGGGAGGAGATTTGTTGAAAGGATAGCTATCAGAATCAACTAAATAGTTGAACAATTAAATCAAGTAATGAACAGAGAATTCTGTGTGCGTCTCGGCCATTCTCCCGGATCATCTTTTTCTGGTGGAGATGCCCAGGCTCTCATTCACACAGCTCCTGTACACAGGGGGAACCGGCTTTACCCCCTCAACTCTTGGGATAGGGTTCTGGCCGCATTTGGGTCACATGTTGCTCCATGAACCAATATCTGTGGTCAAAGGAATGGACGATTGTGATTGGCTCAGACTGGCTTACGAGCCTAGCCCTTAACCAATCCTATGATCAGAAAAGCAAGATCATAAAGCAGATGACCACTTCCATTCAGGCTAGAGCCGGAGGAGGAAGAAGGGGACAGAACTAGCCTCCTGAGGGATGTGGGCTCCCCCATTAATGCGCACTACAAACTGGTCACTACCCTCAGGACTGACACCTCAGTGGGAGAGCAAAACGAAAACACTTGTGTATAAGCAACGAAGAAAGACTCACCAATGTGGATTCTGATACTGAGAAAATGCAAAGTTAACTATTA
>NW_006429894.1:834433-836461 GCF_000325575.1 Pteropus alecto | reverse complement strand
TTTCCACTTCTTTTATTATCCAAAAATATTTTCTAAAATAGATTTTAAAAGATTTTTAGTAGCGTGGGGCAATAAATACCGTAAGCCGTTAAATGACAAAAAGCTACATACAAACTTGTATCACAATATAATCACTGTGTAAAAGTACACATAGAAAAAATGGACAAACATACACCAAGAAGTTTAAACTTGGCTACTATGTGGTAAAATTTAAGGAAATGTCTTTTTCCTGCCTTTTCAGTCTTTCCCTTATTTCTCCAATGAGTTTGTGCTTCTTTTATAATCGAATAATACAGAAACGGCTCTATCACCATAAAAACCTAATAAATCTGAACTGTCCAGAGCAGCTACTCTGTTAATTACTGATGAACTTTATCGGTTATAAATCTAGACTTTCACTTTCGTTTTAAAAGATGTCACTACACATTTCTAGGAAAGCGTTTTGAAAGAATACCTTCACATTTTAGCAGAAACGAATGAGCTATTGTTTCTGAGAACCTCCCAGAAGGTCAGAGCTAACAGTGAGTCCCACACTTCCTGCTGGGTCTGGACGATACTCACATACAGCGGACCAGCCAAGGAAAACGGGCTATTATGTGACTTCGCCATCTGGTGACAGGACGCCGGTGACGAACTGTTGCTGCGAGCCAAAGAGAGGCAACGATAGCCTCCTTCGTGGAATTTGGGTAAATCGTTCGGCGCGAACCAATTCGCTGAGCACTGGCCGCCGTCTGCTGAAAAGTCTGAAAAACGAAGAAAGCATCGAAATCTTGGCGTCACATTGGGTTGCATCTTTTGCCAAAGCCAAGTACAGTTCTTGGAATGCACAGCACGTGGACATCCGCGTGCAGTCCACCCGGGTCCCATGCCGAGGTGCCGGGTTGAACCAACGTGCCGTTCAGGTCGACCTTCACCAGGCCCCACGTGGCTGGACACACCCTGTGGAACGCGTCCTGTGAGCACAGTCGGCCGCGGGTGTAAACTGCCTGGATGGTCGGCGTTCAGAATTCTAGTCTGTGGACTGTCCCATCATCCTCTATGATACATTCACCGACTGGTGTAAAATTCACCATATTACACCCATACCCATCCCCACTCCCCCCCAAAAAATCTTTCTGCAATACAGAATGAGCGCGAAAGTTGTAAAATCAACACTAAGATGACACAAGGCCAAGCTGTCTGGAAATCCCCCAGGAAGGCTAATCCCAGTGAGTTTTCCTGAGGGGAGACCGGGCTGGTTCCCTCTCGCAGTTCCTGGCATTTGTGTTCGTTTTCAAACATTGTAAGTTACACTGGCGGAGCATGGCCTCATTTTGACTTCAGGACATCCCATTTTTAAAAGGAGGAAAACAAGTGACTCGTCAATGTTGGAAAACGAGGCCGGAGAGCCTGGACCATTGGCTGCTGGTCTGGCATCTGCTCTGCTACAGCACGTGCTCGCGCGAACAAACTGGCTCGTCCGTGTCTGCTTCTCTTTGGCGCTTAACAGGTATCATCCTTGCCCACTTCATATGGTAGACCAGAAATTAATTGGTGACTTTCTTACGGAAGATAGTGTATAAGCACAAATTCCTTAGTTGGACTTAAAATCTTGTCTAACCTACCTTTAAAAGGTGAAATGGATTAAGTCTGCTATTTCTGCCAAATATCTTGAATATCTTATCCAACAAGGTTTTGGACTCCTCCTGCAGCCTTAGGAGAAGCTGAAGCAGCTTTCAGGAGCGGCAGGGTGGCTTACCTGCTGTCTTATTCCACCACGAGACGTGGAGCATAATGTGGGTCTCTGAACGTAACCAGACTTTCATAAACAGTAACCAACTTGTCCCTAAGTCTCGAACTATTAGTTTTTCTCTTTCAAACTTGTAGTATAATATCGCTGCTCAAATGGGGAAAAGAAGCTTCACTCCTACGAGTACAGAACATTCTAGGAACTGCATAAGCTCCTACCGCTCAGCCACGGCCTGGAGGTTCTCTCTCACCTGGGTGCTGACTTCAGAAGCCGCTGGTCCTATTTTTTAGCAGAGTAGG
>NW_006429894.1:831741-834358 GCF_000325575.1 Pteropus alecto | reverse complement strand
GGGGAAGGACTTCAATGTTAAAATAGCTGTAAAATGGCCGTTTGACAGGCTGGTCCTTGGCAGTGCCTCCGGGTGGACGTCCTGAGAGCTCAGAGTTTTTTAGGCCAAAACAAGCCCTCTGTGTTACTTCGGGGCTCTAGATAGCTCTAAAAATATTGGAAGCGTACTTGCAGGGACCACCCCACTCCCGCATCCATAAACAAGCGTGCTGACCCCCAGTCTGCGAGCGAGCACAGTGCTCCTCGGTGTGGCTCCAGAGAGGTACTGAGCTGCCTTCTGCATCTGGCCTCTAAGCCACTGGATGCCCTTTCTGTGAACACACAGAACACCAGCATTTTGGGCATTGGACAGGGTTTCAAGCATCCATCGACCGCATCCCGGCACTCGCCAAAGGCTTGAGACAACTGCTACTCTGAGAGACGCATCTAGGATACATGTCAACCACTCCTAGACTCTCTGGGTACCATTTCTGTGTGAAGTTAGATTGTCGGAGAGCGATCCAGTCAGATCGCGTTTACGCAGCTGCTCACAGACGTGCTGTCAGCGGCTGATAACAACATTACCTACATCGATTTTTTAAATTTAATTTTTATCCCATCAACGTTACTCATGTGCATTCTCCAGGACCTGTAATAAAAACCATTAACCTCCACCTCCAATTTCCCATTCCCCAGAGGGGAATGAGAGTTTTACTTTTTTAGCTAATTGTTTTCATATAACTCAACGATGTCTAAGTAATATGCTTACATTGCCACTTCCTGGTTTTCAATTTTCATTCTATGGACTTTCCCCAGTGGAAAACATGAACTTGGCTCTCTTTAACCAACCCCCCCCCACACACACACCCCTCATGCACCCCTGGATTTCCTGTGTGTTTACGCCTTCTTCTTGGTGGAGCACATCCTTCAATAACCTCCAGGGAGAAGGTGAAGGGGAGGCAAGGCTTCGTCTCCACATAACCAGAAAATCTTTCATTTTTCCTCATATGCCGTCGATGCTACCGAATTTTAGTTTGGAGATGATTTTATCTTCTAACTTTCAGGGCTGCTGTAGAGGAATTATTTGTCATTCTTATTCTTGATGCTTTCTGTGAAAACTTTTATTTTGTCTGGCTGCTTATTCCTCATTATTCCTAGTGTTTGATGATGTTAGCGGATGTGGGTGACATTTCATTCGCTGAGTTGGACATTTGGGGGCCCTTTCAGTCTGAAAAGTCTTCTTTCATGTCTGGGAAATTTTCTTAGATTGTTTATCTGATGATTTCCTCTCCTTCCCTTAATTTTTCTGCCCCCAAACCCCTTCGGAGCATCTTACCATTTAAACGTTGGGCATCCTGCATAGAATCTCTAATTTTCTTCTTTTTTTTCTTACATTTCATCTCTTTCTCTTTTTATTCCACTTTCTGGGATATTTCCTCAACATTTTCTTCTTACCTTTTATTGAGTTTTCATTTGCCATACCATATTATTTTAATTTTCAAAAACTCTGCTTTATTCTCTGAATTATTTTTCTTTTCCTTTTAACAGTGTCCTTATTTCGTGGATACTATGATATTAATCATGTAATCTGGGCATCTTTTGAAAACTTTTTTTCTTATAGATTTATAAGTGAGCCACAAGAAGGGTCGCCCAGAAGTTCTGTATCTGGGCCCGGGGCTTCAACAAATGGCTGGGGTATTTTATTGGCTTCAAACATGATATCGCGAGCATTTTGCTAGGTCATTGTAAATCTCTTAAAAGAACAATTTTCAAGAAGAGCAAAATAGGACATGACATCACGCATTTCGCTGTTTCTCTAATTTACACATTTCGCTTTTGTACTTTTGTTTTCATCCTTGTTCATCTGATTATTTCCTCAGATGAGAGGTAAACCTCTAGAAGGGAGACTTTAATCGATTAATGAGAGGCTTTGTTTTGACGTAAATCACTGGGAAGCAATCCGACAATATTTTTCAGAAGACTTAATGTTCGTAGTCTTTGACTCAGCGATCAGACGGTTCAGTCTGGGATTGTGAGTCAAACAGATCTGTCTGGCTCCATATTCACCACTTACAAGTTACTTACGCTTCAAGGCTTAGTTCAGCGCTGACCATAAGGAAACATTCAATAGACGGTAGCTCCTGTTCCTTTCTCACCTGCGCCAGCATGAAAGAATTTATGAAAATTCAATATTTTCTCATCTTTAATTTCAATTCATTTTTAAGAATGAGCTCTAGCATTTTATACCTATGTGGGACATCGAAGCTTCTTCTGTGAACTATTTGTTCAGGTCCTTTGTAAATATTTCTACTGAGGCACTTGCGAGCGTATTGATTTAGAAGAACTCTTTACACTTAAAAAACCATAATACAATTCTCCACCCCAGTTTCACCTTAAAAGGCACATTTTAAAAATTAAAATCCCTTTTGGAGCTTTTTCGAACCCTTTCTAAAATAAGTGACGTATGCTCATTTTAGACTACCTTCCTCTTGATCCATAAATTATGAGTTAGAAAGTTACTTTTAAAAGTTACTTGTAAGTTTACAACCTGGGGACAACCACTGTTATCAGTCTGGTACATACCTTTCTAGTCTTTCCTTTTTTTTTTTTTTTTTTTTTTTAAGCCCTACAAGGCCACT
>NW_006429894.1:828999-830944 GCF_000325575.1 Pteropus alecto | reverse complement strand
TTGTCAACTTAGTCTCAAAATAATCCATTCGTAGATAGGGAAAGCATCTCGGGGAAGGCCACGAACTCACCCAAGGTCACAGGCCAGCGGGTCACAGGGACTCAAACCCAGGTCCTAACACACTGTCTTTCTCTGAGAGCACGCCGCCTCCTCCTGGAATTCACGGAGGGGTAACGGGCTCTGCGCGCCTACTGACGACGGTGACACACGCTTCAAGAGCAGAGCACACGCTTGACAATCGGGAGAATGGTACTTGGGGCAGAGGGAGGGCGGCTAGCACCCGACGCCCCAGTTACTTATGACAGTCCCACTTTCGGCCACGTGAGCATCTGCGGCTCTGAGTTTGGGTCACAAAAGCCACCGGCGCGGTCCAGGTTACCCTGAATGACACTTAACACTTGTGACTCCTTTTTCTAGCTCAGGACTCGGCGAGGCTCAAGGGCGAGAATCCCGATGTGAAAATGCAGGCTGCCATTCTGGCATGTGTGGGGCGAAGGACGGACACGTCCAGAAGGGATTGAGCTGCACACAGTCCGCCGTCCCCACCGCACTTGGGCGTTTAAGTGGACGCAGAGATGATGCTGAGATTTCAGAGGACGACGGTCGCTGTCCCTATCAGTGGGGCAGTGTCCTCTAAGGCTCTCCCCCACCTGAGAACCTCAGCATCTCGGTCGCTCGAGGAGAGAGCCTCCGAGGAGAGCTGTACCGCTGGCCGGCGGGGGAAGCAGGGCGGTGCAGGCAGTGTCTGGAGAGCGCGTGGACTTCCGCAGGACCGGCTGAGTCCAGGGTGGTTGGCTGGTCAGATGCCACACTGTCCTGCGTGTTTTACATGAGTGTCAAAGGGTGAGCTGGCATTCCCCAGAAAGCTGCCTTCTCAGCAAAAACCCAATTCTTTAAGATGGCCTTTGAGGAGAGAATTCGCTAGTAGAAGTCACTGCTGGGCCTTGACCGTCCCAAAGTTTGACCTTTCATCTCGGGGACACCCAGGATGGAGAGTCAAGCCCTTTGCAGTGGGGGCCTCTTGAGGGTGGGACTGTACCTCGTTCCTCCTCGGGTCCCCGCTGTTGGATGGAACATTCCGTCAAGTCCGATGGATCACGGAGTGAATGAGTCAGTTATGATCGCGTGGAAAGAGAACTTCTAAGCGAGACCAACTAAAGGCTTTATCATTACAGATACTGTCACTACGGAAAGGGCGCAAATGGAAAATAAGGAGAAATAAGTAAAAAGCCCATCAGAGGCCTTGAGGTCAGTCCCCAAGGCACTGCGCCCTCGCGTAGACGGGAGCTGGCACTGTGTCACGGAGCATGAATGGCGACGGTGCTAAGGCTTGTGAGGGGACAAGAACAGGGACGGGAGAAAAGACTGGGTAGGGGTTAGAAATGAGGTTCGCGGTGGCATCACGGGGTTAGACTGTCCCTGGTACAGATGACTTGGTCAAAACGGTCACCTTTAAAGAGCTGTGTTAAAAGAACCCTATTTACAGCTCGTAACTGTGTTCAGCATAGGGGTTCGGCTAAGAGCACCCTTGCCAGGAGAGGGTGACAGGACCAGTCGGAGGCCGGCTCTGAGTGACCCTTGTGGGTCATCTGAGGACGAGGATCGTGACCTCGCGACAGCTGCAGGTGGCACTGCACACCTCGTGCGCACGAGACTTTGCCCCACAGAGACAAAGGCCGTCGGGGTGCGCCCAGCCCCATGGCACGAGCTCACGCGAGAAACACGTTCCAAGCAGTGCCCCGGCCTCCGGGCCACGGGCTCCTGCAACAGAGGAGCGTGAGGCTGCGCTTTAAAGGGACTGGGACAGTGAAACCACGGCCAGGAGGGGACAGGACATGCGGCCACTGACGACGCACATTTGCGGAGGAAAAACTAAACCATCGAATCTTAAAATTAGAAGGGAGCGTGTGTGTTACCTGGAGCGTGTGTGTCATCCAGCACCACG
>NW_006429894.1:828734-828988 GCF_000325575.1 Pteropus alecto | reverse complement strand
CTGCCCCCTGCCCCGCCCCCGAAAGCCGAGAGCGCGGGGACGCACTGCCCTGCGTGCCTTGCGGGCAGCGGGTCTGTGAGCTTGGCTCCCATGGTGATTCAGGAGGTCTCTGAGCTGTAAGAGCACCTCTTTGGCTCTGGGATTCTGTGAAATTTCTCCCTGCAGATTACCAAGTAGTCAGTATCTTATCTTTTGTGTAGAAGATGTCAGTAGAAGAAGCAAGAGATCTTTATTCTCAGATATAAAATCAATTT
>NW_006429894.1:825511-828489 GCF_000325575.1 Pteropus alecto | reverse complement strand
TCGCACGCGCACACGCACGCACGAACGCACGTGCACACGCACGCACGCAGGGCGGGGCAAACAAAACTCCAGGTCCGGCCACGGCCACGGCCACGTGGGCCGTCAGGCTGGCCCTCCTCCGCTCGCGAGTTTTATTTGGAGGATATGAAGTCGGAGATTCGCTGTTCGCTCTCTTTTGTTCCGTCCGCTGTGTTTTGGTATGTAGACGAGCTTCCCATGATGAAAAGAGGAGTTTGTCGCTTTTTAAAAAATATTCGCTCCTTGTAAAAAAGTCAGGCGGTAAAAGTACAGAGAAGAAAGTAAAAATCACCTCAAATTCTAGTACCTAGGAGTGAAACATAAACGTTTACATCTGTAACCGTATCGAAGAATACGAACATCATTCATAATAGTTTATAAATCGTTTCTAAAAATTTACAGTTGTATCGATAATTGTTTTGCCATTTTATCACTTTTTAGTATAGAAAGAGGTCTACGGCATAACACATAAAAATGCAAGTTGCTAAACTGTATAACTCCATTTTTGTTAATTAAAAAAACTGTATACTGATATGAATGCACAATTTTTTAATTAGTTTCGTGTATACGGTCCATTGGTTAGACATTTATATTGTTTATAAAACGATCCCCTAATTGTCCCTTCTCCCCTCTGGCCCTCCACACAGCCAATATAGTAATACTAACTGCATTCCCTATGCCGTGCTCCCCATCCCTGTGACCATCAACTACTAATTTGTACTTCTTTAACCCTTCACCCCATTCTCCCAGCCCCTCAAACCCCCATCCCCTCTGTCCATCACCAAATTGTCCTCTATATTTGTCAGTTTTTGATTAGTTTGGGTTTTTTGTTCCTTAGATTCCACATATAAGTAATCACATGGTATTTATCTTTCTCTGTTTGACTTATTTCACTCAGCATGATAACCTCTAGGTCCATCCATGTCGTTGCAAATGGTAGGATTTCATTTTTTTAATGGCCAAGTAATATTCTATTGTATATATGAACCATAATTTCTTTATCCAGTCGTCTGTTGATGGGCATTTAAGTTGCTTCCATATCTTGGCTATTGTAAATTGTGCTGCCATGAATACGGGGTGTATAGATCTTTATGAATTATCGTTTTGGTTTTCGTTGGGTAAACACCCAGAAGTGCAAATTGCTGGGTCAAAAGGTAGATCCACTTTAACTTTTTGAGAAACCTCCAGACCGTCTCCCATAGCGCTGTGCCCATTTGCAGTCCCACCAACAACACACGAGGGCTCCCTCTTCTCCGCATCTTTGCCAACGTTCGCTGTTCTTTGGAAAGTACATTTAAAAAGAAGAAAAATGGGACCACCTTGTATTCTGTCTTGTAATGTGCTGTTTTCTCTCGGCCTATACACCTTTATACAGACGATTAAAGCATTATTTTGAAGAGTTAGGCCGTATTCTGTTGCCTTTGTGAAGCACAAGTTAACAAACGAGTAATTTGTTCCCAACTTACACTTTTAAACACTGAACTCTGATAAAGTCTCTCTGGGCTTGTCCAGTTATCTCCTTTGTATCAACTCCTAGAGGTATTGCTACCACGATGCATTTTAAAAAAATTCCTGAGTTTGTCGTCTGGTGTGTCTCTGAGTTTTTGTATTACAGGCACCGTCACTCTGTTGCTCTATGCTTCACAGATGTTGCGTTTTTCACAATTTGACAGCAAGACCCTCCCCCGGGCAGAGGAGGCGGCTCACGGCTGTGGGATCTGGGACTCAGCCCGCAGTGGCTCCACAGCTGCCTGGATCTGCAAGTGTGATAAGCATGCCTTCTTTCCTAATCCCAGCAGTTGATAAAAATGTCAAACACAAACTCAGGTCAAGGGTCGCCTTTCCCAATGCCTCTCCCTGCTCCCACCTCGGACTAACAGCTCTTTCTTTGTGTCTCTAGGTAACCCCATTCGGGTTTCTGTGGCAAAGCATTATAATACTCTATCCTTTTATTATTCACGTGTTTGCTTTCCCACAGAGTCTGTCAGACAGCAGAGGCCAATGCTTCTGAGTTTTACTAACCTGCTACCACCCCACGACCAACTATCCCTGGTACACAGCAGGACACTATGAATGAGAGACGGAAGGGACGAGTGACTGATGAATTCAACACGGGATCAAGGCCACATTCCCACAGCAAGCTACCAAGTCCTACTTTTTAGGTGCCTTTGAACTTTTAGGCAAAGCTCTTTGGACGCACGCAGATGGAAGAAGGAAATGTCACCTGTGTGAACGTGAGGGGGGCAAAAGCTAGCACAGAGCGCGTTAAACACAAGTTAAAAGAATAAAACCACTGGCCTTCCAACACACGTTCAACCAAGTTCAAGGACACATGGAAAAGCTCCCACCTGCGCCAGCAACGAGACGAAGTCCCGAAGAGCTAAACAAGAAGACTCAAGTACACGAGAAGCTGTGTGTCTCGTCGCCAGGCAGAGAGGCTAAATGCTGTAAAATGTCCATTCTCCCTAAATGAGTTAATTCTAAATTTCAA
Source organism: Pteropus alecto (assembly GCF_000325575.1). Classification (NCBI taxonomy): domain Eukaryota; kingdom Metazoa; phylum Chordata; class Mammalia; order Chiroptera; family Pteropodidae; genus Pteropus; species Pteropus alecto. Next base: position 825,980 of record NW_006429894.1, on the reverse strand, counting down.
AATGCAGTGCAATCCCAACCGGAATAACAAGAGGAGTTTGGAGAGGGGTGAGCGAGACTTGACCAAATCGTGTTAAGATTCATCCAGGAAAATGCACATGTGAGACAGCAGTGGCTGAACTTTGCCACATGTTATGATCCCCTGGGGAGCTTTCAAAATGCCAACGCCCTGGTCCCGTTGTGAAGAAGCAGTGACTCTGATGTTCCCAAAGTTTGAAAACCACTGGTGTGGGAACGCTCGAGACCTTCCTGCGGGGGAAGGGGGCGGCTGAGCCTCGTCCTGCGCTGCAACACAAAGCCACAGCGATCGGATGCTTTCGCGCTGGCGCAGATTGCTGCACAGCGGATGGGGGAGACAGAGCCGCATACGGGGGACTGTGGAATGTAAGCGAACATGGTTCAAAGCAGGACAAGTTAGTTAATGATGTGGTATGACTGGCTAGCTGTGCGAGGGGAAAACACTGAAATGA
>NW_006429894.1:820496-825252 GCF_000325575.1 Pteropus alecto | reverse complement strand
TCTGCCCCTCTCCCTTCCCTCCCTCGGCACCGGCCACCCAAGCCCTGGGCACCGCCACCCGAGCCCTCTCCATCTCAGGGATTTCGTGTTGGCTTTTTCTCTGCCTCGTTCGTACAAGACCGGCTTCCTCTTGACTTCAGGTCTCAGATTCAAGGTCACCTCTGCTGAGGGGCCTTTCCTGCCCTAACTCTCGAGGACATTCCCCTTCCCATGGCCATAATCCTCCATGGCCACATTCATCCGGACACCCTGCTTACCTCCGTGTTAGCGCCACCGTATCGGCGATGATCGTAAGTATCTATGTGTCTATTATTGTCACCCATCTCCTCTTAGCTCCGTGAGGAAAGGCCTTGTCAGTCTGGTCGCTGCTGTAGCCTCAGGAGCTAGTACATAGCAGGTGCTCAATAAATCTTTGTTGCACGAGAGAAAGCCTCACGGGGTAGAAGCTGGGCTCGAGAGCGAAGAGTGACCAGCTGTGTGTTCCATCAGCGAACCCCGTAGTTGCTGCGGGCACCTGTGGTGTGACTCTGGACGGGGCTCTTAAGAGTCTTGGCGGGTCCCGGCAGTCGCGGTGGGTCCCAGGAGCTGTGGTCCCAGGCTTGGGGGCTGGGTCCTCAGTTGAACTTCTGGCTGAAGCTCTGGCATCCAAACTGGGCATCAAATCCTTCTGGGCCACCCTTCCCGGTGCAAAGGCCACCTGCCTGGATGGAAACGACATCACGGGTTAGCGGCACAATTCTGATTTCTCTGTACATCTGATGAATAGGATCAGTTAAGATCATTGTAAATGTTACCGCTAGACATCGCTTACCTACTATCCCCTCTACCCGCTAATGAGCATAAGACAGTCCTGCCTTTTTACTTTGCAGATGAAGAAAATCACTCCTACCCGGAGTGACACGGTATCTGATGGTTCCGATCTGTGTTTCCCTGATGACTAATGATATCGAGCATCTTTTCTTGAGCCTATTGGCCATTTGTTTGTCTTCTTTGGAGAAACGTCTATTCAGATCCTTTGTCCGTTGTTTAAACTGGGTTATTTGTCTTTTTATTACTGAGTTGTAAACATGCTTTATATATTCTAGAAGTTCTTCATGTTTTCAAATATTTCTTGCATTCCGTGGGTTATTTTTTCATCCTGTTGTGTCCTTTGACGTACAAAAGATCTCAGTGTGGATGAAGTCCATTCATTTGTTGCTATTGTTTGCACCTTCAGTGTCACAGTGAAGAATCCATTGTCAGATGCAGGTCGCAAAGATTCACCCTTACATTGAAGAGTTTCCTGACGTGAGGTCTCACTTTTAGGTCTTCGATCCATTTTGAGTTAATTTTTGCATGTGGCGAGAGGTCAGGGTCCCACTTTGTCCTTTTGCATGTGGCGAGCCTAAGACTGTTTTCACCAGAGGATTTTAGCTGTATAATAAACAGCTCTATGAAACACAACTTTGCATTTTTTGAGGGGACGTGGTTGGTACCCACAAAGATTTATCTCAATCCTTGCTTGGTACCAGGAAACTTTCTATCTCATGGATGTGGTGACTTTGCCACAGAGCGGGGCACTTTTTTCTCTGGCAGCTGAGAGAAGCCTCAGACCCAAAATGCTGCTCAGAACTTCTGCTCAAGATGGACATTTTGAGGACAGTGTTGGCTCTGACTTCATCTTTTCCTCCCTTTAAGTCCCAATGTCCTCATCTGTTTTATTTTCATTCTGTTCTATTACATGTGTCCCTGGAGCCACCCCAAATTACTTTTTAAAACCGAATGAAGTAGAATTAAATAAACAAAGACTTCTAAAAAACTTTGGTATCCTCTCGTGCACCTTAAAGTTTGAGAACTATTGCCCTGAGGTGATAACATCTGGGACTGGTCACATTTTAAGTGGTTATCGGTGCTGGTGTAACTGCTTTCCATGTTAAAAAAAAAGAAAGAAAGAAAGAAAGAACATATAAGGACCCCAAAAACATCAATGCAAGAATATCCAAAATCACATGTCTTTTTTCAAACATTTGCCTAGGGTTAGTTTGGGAGGGAAATGAACACAATTTAGTTAAAATTCTATAAGCTTAAAGATTCAGGTGATATAGCTTGTATTTATTATAAATTCTGTGAATTTCGTTGGCTTATAATCAGGGGTGGTTATACTGTAGGAAATATGACACAAAAACAACAATTTTCATAAGCAAAAGTTAATTTTAGAGATCTTTCTATATATAGATTTAAGACGGCTGGTTCGCTTTGGAGAGGGGGCGGAACGGTTATTTTGGCAGCTCTGTTCTCTGGTGCAGGTCCTGACTGGCTTCTGCCTGCAGACAAATCCAAAGTGTGAAATCGCAAAGAAATACCAGGCCATTGGCCAAAGTTCTCAAGATTGGACAGAAAGTGATTCTTTTTCTTTTGACTTGGGACAGTGAAACCTAATGATCTCTTCTGCATCTGAAGACATATTTTTGGCATACTTTTATAGTCCTAGTAAATAACACTTCTTAACTGGAAAAGCCCCAAAACAATCATATAGAAACCAAACCTTTTAATCTTTATTCTTTCCTTATGTCAGCATGGGTCATTCACGTTTTGAAAGCAGTGTCAGCAAAATCCCCTGGTTTCAATTTTATTAAGATAACTCTTTCATTCGTTCTTTCTGATAATATACTTCTAAGCCAAGAGAAATCCATGCCCTGGGACCCTGCTGGATGGACGTGCATCTCAGAATGCAAAATACTCAAAAACGCCAGAAACACACATCGTCCCGAACCTCTGTAGTAAAACTTGCTTGAACTTGAAAGAGACGTAAAAAGATTCGGTGACTTAGGAAAGCTGGATTTTAAATCACAAAAGGTGTATTTCATACACTGAACGTACTAGGAGAAAAACGGGAGCGACTTAAATGTCTAATGATGAAAACGTCATTGAATTGTTTCATCCAAACGATAAAATATTATGCAGTCATTAATTTTTCACAGAATTTGTAGCAGCTCGAAACTTCGATTCCGGCAGACACGACATTAGAGAATATCACCCCAGTTATATAAATACATCGGAGTTTGAATACGGAAAAAGACCGAATCCCCAAAATACCGATGAGGATGTTCTTTAGCTGAATTTTGTTATTTTCATTGTCTTCTTTATATTTTCATAAATTTCCTAATTTTTTCCCCAAAAAACAATCCCTCTACACGATAAATAATTTTATTTCTTAGAGAGTTTGCTCGTTAATTATTTTTCGGTACATGTGCTAGCAAAGCAAGCGCTGTCAGTAATTTTGAAGACCGAGCTGGCAACGTTAAATTATACGCTCTTTCCGGCCTGATTTCCTGTCATATCGCCCAATCTCGTGGCTCTTGCCAAGATCAAGAGTTTCTGCATGTTCGTGTGCACAAGTGTCCCCTGGCAGCCCCCGCCCCCTCTGTCAAGACTCCCCCAGTAGCTCCAGGAGTCCGCATTCAAACACATCTGCCCCAGGGGGTGATGGCCTCCTTAACACCCACCGCCCTGACACCCCCTTACCCCGGCCCCGCACCTCCGCTCGCTGTGACTGACTGTGCCAACCGTATGTCCCTCCTGGACTGGTGACGTCACACCAGCTCCTCGTCTCCGTGTGGCCGTGGGGTCGGGACTTCCTGACGGGACCCGGACCACGGCAGGTCATCCGCATCAGGGGTCGCTTTCCCGGTCCGCCTTCTCTGTGCAACCGTTTCTACCGTTCCCATCACCCTTCTCCCCACTTAGGAAATAGGTTCCTCTTTGGAGTTTGTGCACAGAGCTTCTTTTTCAATAACGGGCCACCAGCTGAGCGGCTATAAGTGAGCAATGCAGTCTTGCTAAGCTTTAGTTTCCTCATCTGAACAGGAGAATAACACCATCTTGAATGGACACGGTGAGGATCAGGAATAACACAAAATACTCTCGAGGAGCGAGCACTCAGGCAAATACGATAATTATTATTCTTCACAAGGATATGCAGAACAAATAAACTCAAGTTATAGCTTAATGTTACGGTCTTGAGCCTACCTAAAAAATCAGTGTCTGAAGGTGCAAACTGGAATTACTCCGGGTATTACATTCTCTATATCGAAAGACTTATCAGAATTGTCTTTTTTTTTTGGTCAAAAATAAATGAATCCTGTTGAGCAAATCAAAATATATTTAAGAAATAAGGCTCACGGCAGTGGAGTAGAAAACAGAATGAACTGCCTTTGCGGGCAATTTAACACCCAAGTACTTGGATGACCACAAACGTAATGGTTGTGAGTCCCAGGCAACACCCGAAGCGTTCATTTATTAATACGTGACAAGGCGGAGACAGCAAACCACGTCAGCAAAGGAGAAGGGGGAATAGTGCGTGTTACCTCTACGATGGTCGATGGTCAGGACAGGGGTCGTGAGTGCACCACACACACAGTCACACACGGGCACCAAGGTGACCTCGTGGACCAGTTCTGAAGGACAGCCAAGTGTCCCAGTGTCATGCTGGGTCATCCCCATGCTGCCTACATTTTATTAATCACGTCGCCGATACTGTAGGTCATTACAGAAGAGGCTGCCTCACCTAACCTGCCAAACCGTAGTCAGACCGCAAAATACGAAGGCGCTAACGTCAAAATACACTTGAAATGGCAAATATGACGGGACTAATGCCAGAAATACACCTGAGAAGGCAAGAGAGGAGGAACTGAGCCATACAGGGGAGGGAAAAAAGCAGGCGAAGAATGAAAAAAAAAGAAAAAAAATGAGCGAAAGGATATAGTCCTAATGACAT
>NW_006429894.1:819178-819733 GCF_000325575.1 Pteropus alecto | reverse complement strand
AACATACAGTGATTGAGGGTGCGTCGTGAAGCAAAAATCATTAGGACGGCGTCTTCCACCTCCACGAACTCACAATCCAGGGGATACGGTTTTACCCAGTTTTTAAACTACTTCGGCTTCTTCATCTTCTATCAGAGGACCCAGTCCTTATTTCAAGAGCATCCTTGCCCGTTCCCCAACTCCCTGTGCCTTCCTCCGGTCCGGCCACTGAAGACAAGCCCCTGGTGCCTTAGACGCGATTCTCGCCTCCTTTCTCAGGAAGTCGCTCTCCTGAGTCTTAGTGATTCATCCATTTTGTCTTCTAGGAAATTTCTTCCTCGCTCTCTCAACTGGATCCGTGCCAAAGAGACGCAAACATGCTGGAGAGTCTCCCACGGGAACGAACCCTTCCTTGGACGGGTGTCCTCCTCCAGCCCGACCTCTCTCCTCCTCCTGACAGTCAAAAGTCATCTTTACCTCCGTCCGGCGCATTTCTCCATCTCCCGCTGACTGTTCAACTCGCTTTGAAACAGCTCTCATCCGAGCCCCCGAACAGCTCCTGCTGGACACGGTCCC
>NW_006429894.1:814355-815818 GCF_000325575.1 Pteropus alecto | reverse complement strand
GAAAGAAAATGAATGAAAGGAGATAGTCCTAATGACATTCGGAGTCAGTACCGATCCCGGGGCGAGGCTGAGCAGCCGCTCGGCCGGCGTCTAGCGAGCAAGGCTGCACGCGGGGACGAACGGGCAGGTGGGGACGGCCCCGGCCTCATTTATTGTTGAAGGGGGAGACAGGCACCCAGAATGTCATTGAGACGCATCAGTTTGTTCGGTCAGCCGTCACAGAGCATCTCTGACAAGCCAGGCTCCGTGCGAAGCATCGATACATATGCATAAAAACACGAGAATACAAAGACATTACGTGAGTTCAGAAGAGACGCGCACTTACGGGATTAGATGTTGGATAACAAACTAATACCAGTAGGAATAAATGAGAACGAATATTCTCAAGCTGCCATTCGATAGTGATTCAAGCAAACACTGCATCTCTAAGGCCAGTGCCTCGAGTTCGGTAACAGGTGTCAGGTTACCTTAAGCCAGGGGCGAAGGAACTGTATTTAAAAATAGGGAGGAAAACACAGTCTTTATCTCCAAAAACCTGGTCTAATAAAGAAATTAGATATTTGCCAAACGGATACTTGAATTTTTAACGCTGCTTCTAACTGTTCATGATAACCGTTTATTTTGAAATGAGAAGTCACGATTCAGAACTCTCTCCTACAGTAATGTCCTTGCTGGTGGTCTTTGTATGGGCAACAGGCCAGACTTAGGTGTTCTCATGCGTAATTCTTCCTACTTTATGCAGCTACCCCGAACACCACGAAGTACTTTGAATACTATGAACGAAGGTAACTTTATTTTTCGGAGTCTGTAAAATGCAAACGCACTGATCTGGGACTTTCTTGAGCTCTAACTTGAGGATTAAAACAAACAAACGGATAACTAAAATTAAATTTTCATTCAAGGCACACATTCTTAAGTTCTACTGAATGAAAACAAACATTTATAAGTGACGGTGTTGTTTATACATAGGACAAGTCTTCCTTACGCCGACATCCGTCCACCACTTTAAGCTGTGTCCTCTCACTGGGCTGAGAAAGCTCTGCAGAAAGATCTAACATGTAAATATGTTAGCTCGTAATTCATAGCATCTTGGATTGAGATTTTAACACCCAGTTAATGTAAGAAATAGTAGGGCTTTCATCAGTTCAGTTCAACATACATTTATTGAGTGTTCGTCGTGAAGCAAAAATCATTAGGACGGCGTCTTCCACCTCCACGAACTCACAATCCAGGGGATACGGTTTTACCCAGTTTTTAAACTACTTCGGCTTCTTCATCTTCTATCAGAGGACCCAGTCCTTATTTCAAGAGCATCCTTGCCCGTTCCCCAACTCCCTGTGCCTTCCTCCGGTCCGGCCACTGAAGACAAGCCCCTGGTGCCTTAGACGCGATTCTCGCCTCCTTTCTCAGGAAGTCGCTCTCCTGAGTCTTAGTGATTCATCCATTTTGTCTTAGGAAATTTC
>NW_006429894.1:808997-813301 GCF_000325575.1 Pteropus alecto | reverse complement strand
TCCGCCACATGGCCGCATTTGAGGCCAGGTCTGTCGGCCTTCTCTCCTCGCCGTCTTCTTTGCCTTTGGAAATACCGAAGTCTCACTTCCTTCCCACTGGTGATTGTGGCACCGGAGCAAACCCACCCTGGCCACCCGGAGGGCTCACCGCCGTCCTCAGAAGGGGCGTCAGGGGTCGCCGCTCCTTCCCGCTCCTGCCCTCTGTCCTCGGATGCTCTTCCGGCCCGAAGGCCCAGAGCCCGAGCTGCCCTTGGCGGCCTGAGTCTCTCCCCGGATGAGCAATTGGTTCGATTTCAAGAATTATTGTCAGGGAACCATGGACGGGCCCAGAAGACGCAAGCACAGGAGGGGTGGCCTTCGAGGCCGGGAACTGGCCCTGACGCTTTCTCCTCCTTTTCTCCTCTCCACCCCTCCGCCCAAAGTTTTGAAAGCATTCACGTCTACCAACTTCCAGAAGAAAAGAAAACGCTGTCGGCAATACCGTAACTCGGGAAATGGGAATTAAAATAGCGATATTTTAACCCTTGCAAGGGCTTTGAACAAAAGAAGGATGTGATCTAAATGCTTTGTCAATGAGCACATCTTTGTTCATGAAAGATTTTAGAGCAAGGGGTCACCCGTTAGATTTGTCTCGACATAAACGACTCAGATCTGAGTTTGCAGAATATGCGATAATAATGGTATCTCTTTCCACAAAGAGGGACAGTGCGACACGCCGGAGCACCGGGATGCACGCGGCTGGGCTTTCGGTCTGGACTCTCCTTCCGGCTCCTTCTCAGCCTTGTTCTCCCTTCTCTGAACTCTAGAGGCCAGACGTTCTCAAGACCGGCCCAGAGACTATGCTCGTCTCACACTAGGCCTCTCTCGGGGCCACCTCAGTTGTGCCCACAGCCCAGTGTCACACGCATCCTTTCCTGCCCCGATCGCTCACCTGAGCTCCAGACACGAATATCCAGCCGCCCGCTCGACGCCTCCGCGAGCTGGTCTCGGGCGCGTCTGGGCCCCTGCCAGGGACCGCAGCACCGTCACCGGCACGTGAGCCGGGAACGCTGTCCCCGTCCGGACAACTTTGGCTCCTAAAGATACGCCACCGCAGTCACCGCCGCCACCACCACCGTCATCGTCACCGTCACCATCTCCCTAGCTCACCCTTCCACGGCCACTCGACGAGGCTGCAACAGCCACCTCGCTGGCCTTCCGGAATCCATTCGAACGCTTGTCCAGTGTGCTCTCCTCAAGCAGCAGTGACAATCTCCACAAAACTCAGATGGCAGCTCCGGTCACTTACGGGCCTGCGGCAGGAACTCGAAGGGCGAAGGGCTGTGCCTTGGTGTCAGCACCGACGTGACACGCAGAACTTCCCAAATGGCTGGGGTGTTCCCCCCCGAACCATAATTCCGTTATCACTCACACACACACCGGCATTTATTTCTACGTCCTACAGTAGTAAGAAGATAAGTGTATGTAGAAAATGGTTTAAAATTACCTCAGATGGGAAGGTTGGGCATATTTTATGGATCCTACTTTGCTGTCGCCCCGCACTCTCCTGTCTGACATGAGAATGCTCAGTTTTCTAGAACAGAGACGATGAGCCTCGGCCGCAGTGCGGCTGGAAAGGCTCACACGTCCGTCCTCTCCGTGGTCCGCCCTCTTCGGTAAGGAGCAGGGACACCAAGTCGGACACCGCCCACGCCCAGCAGGATCTCCACGGCGTTTGGTTTTGACAGAAGGCAGAGTCCCCCAGATCGGTCTTAATTCTAAGATGACTCAGACTCTGGAAGGTTTTTGGTCCCCTCTGCACCCATCACAGCGCTGAAAGCGCAGGACAGGAGGACCGTACCGGCCAGGAGGACGCTGCTTCTGACTGCAGAGCACGCTGGAAACGTACAGCAGAAAGAGGCGAAATTAACCTCGAAGGAGAAAAACAGAATAAGGTTAGACTGCACTTAAAGTATAAAATTTGGTGGCGCTTTCAAATTAATTTTAATTTCATAAAAGAAAAATAAAACCAATATACCACTGTTTTATAGTGCCTGAAATAGCTTTGAAGTCGCCCATGTTAAAAAAAAGACCTAATGTTACAAACATAACTAGATCAGACAATTTTTTTTTAAAAGTTGTGGTAATTAAATTCGATGACCATTTGATTAGTTTCTTGTGCAAGATATGCCAGAAGCCAACAGGATCTCAAAATGAGGACGACTTGCCTTGAAGAATTAGCAAGACTTTGACAGGCAAGAAGAGAGGATGTTCCAGGCACCAGGAACTAAACGACATCAGTGACAAAATCAATAAAGCCCAGGCTTCTGTTGACATTTCTGTTCTCAACTGAATGCTCACTCCTGTTACCTGTTTCTCTTTCTTTGGGTTGTTAATCTCGGGTTGTACTTTGGAGCGGGGCTATTTTTATTTCCAGAAGTATCGCCCCGCCCCTCCCCCCGACTGGAGCTCAGTCACTGTCACTAAATTATAGCCTACCGTCATCACACGGGACTAGCCATAGGTGAGTTGAAGGTCAGCGGAGAATTTAAGAGTGTGTAAATTCCCCAAATTTAAAAATTGAGAAAATCTAATCAATCACGCTGAAAGGCGGAGCAGCCTGCAGCTGCAGGTCCGAAGGTTCCAGAAGAGGTGATTGGACTTGGCTATGTGCTAACGTTTGACCTAGTGCAAATTCATTCTCCTTTTGGAAATTTTCACCAACTATTCTAAATGCAGTAGGGTCTGTCAGTGCCTGACACATATTAGGTGCTCAATAAATATTAGCAAAATGACAAGAGCTTTTTTTCACGTGGCTTTCGTACCCACTCTTAAGAAAAGCTGTTCACATATTATATAAAAAGTACCTGGACACTCAACACTGCATTTATTTTATGTCTTTTATGTCCAAAGCATTGATAGCGTGGGTACCTCTCCTGTCTGCAGAATGCTGTCTCGTACAATGTTTTATTTGATCCTTAGAAGAGTCTAGAGAGGTTAATGAGACAAATACTGTTACTCCCATTTCATAGCTGGAACTACCGAGATCCTCCACGGTCAGGAGACATGGCCAAGGCCAGAGAATGAAACCTTGCCTTAGATTTGAGCTCAGTCTACCTTCCGCGATGTCGCACGGTCTCCTGAGCTCAGGCTCGTTCTTTTTTCCCGGTGTTGACTAACTGTCCTTACATCAACTGCATTAACGTGCTTGATTTATGGAACAGCCGATACTGTCTGTCTATATCGTCTATCTTTCTATCTACCTATCAAGAGAGGAATAAGCAGAAAGAATAAAAGCAGTCGCATTCGGTTAAGGAATATTAAATCGAAAACTCTTTATAGAATTTTTATCATAAATTCTAATGAGAAAGCATTGATTTAAGCTTAATATTATAGTAATGTTCATGCAAATATTACAGAACAGTTAGCTAAATACCTTCAGATTTTTCGGAAATCACATCTCGTCATTGCTAGGATTGGAGCAAGGACTTATTTCAGCGCACGAAGGACATGCAGAGCTAATTGTACTCGTGACATAAAGTGTTCTCAGGTTTTCTTTGGCCAATGGACTGAGCCTGACTTACATTTCACAAATCGAAATAATAATTTCACGGTGAACTCATTACAGAGAATGTGGCAGTGGAAAACAGCCACAGTACATCTATTCCGGAATTTTAGGGTTCCTACAGAATCCCTTCATGATTTGTTTATGATGTGCAGATGATTGACTCTGTCAGTTACTAATAAATGGTAAATAAAAAAGTAACCTGCGATATTAAAGTACTACACTCGCTACATTGTGATTAAATTACAGTAACACCACCAGCCATAAAGCTTTATAGAATCTCCTCAACCATGCAGTAATTCTCCTAACTATACTATTATGTAGAGCACAAATATTTCTTTGTAAGTCCCAAGCAATACATCAGAGAAGCGTTTACTGCCGAAGCGAGATTGAAGTAAATGCATCTTGGGTTGCTATGAATAAAAGCTCTAGCTTCTCATTACTTTATGACAAGACACAGAAATTCACTTTACTTTTCATTTAAGCTCTTCGGCTTCCGTTTATAGATGTGTGCCTTCGCGCTTTATTCCCTTCCTGCTTCAGCCGCACGTAATAAATGATTATAAATTTTCACATTTGACCACCTCTCTGCTGGTCTCATGCTTAATGCACAAAGTTAGGGAGCCGCAGGTAAAATTTCACAAACACTGTTATTTATGACGTTGTCCTTGGTAACGGAAATTTCAATGTACCGAAATGAAAAGTATGATTAAGGGGCTTCGACGTCCCGACAAGGATAGTAGGGGGCAGGCTTCTATTT
>NW_006429894.1:779145-808917 GCF_000325575.1 Pteropus alecto | reverse complement strand
GAAAATATATAATACTTTTTTGACATCAATTTCATAGAGAATAGACATGGGTTCGTCATGAAGGGAAAAAAAGACACAAACATGTCCCTAACGTCAGTATTCTTGAATTTCCACTTTTATAACTTATATGAGAAACACCTCATCTGCGTCGATGTGCTTATCATTTGAAAACTATGTTGGCTCGATTAAAATCTAATGCCAAGGACTGAACAGAAGTTGGGGGGAAATGTAGTTTGGAATGAAAAAAAAAATCTTTTCTGGAAAACAAGATCAGTGGCAAGGTACTGATTTGTTCCTGTTTAAATGATTTCGATAACCGCTTTTATTATTTTAAATCTCTATGTGGCGAGGAAGAGATAACCAAGAAAGACTGGAAAAGTCTGGAGCATCCCTGAAGAAGCAGATCGGCTTCTTTGGTAGTTCCCCAGACTTACCATTAAACAAACAGACGAGTCTACCATTAACATGCCGAATGCGTTTGCGTGCTGGAGGCCGTCGGTCGCCCTTTTCCTCCAATTTGAGAGAAAGAAAAGAAATTAAATGATTGGTAGAACTTCCCCCCGGTAAAGTCATTCCTCAAATAATCATCTGGCGCTAAAAAAGCACACTTTCTGCACCTGGAACTTAAAATGGCTTGAGACAGGCTGGTTTCTCCTCGTCCTGCTCTGGGCGCCAACCAGTTAATAAAATGCATCCTCGTAGGTCTGAGTTCAAGGATCATCATGCTCCTCAGCCTCAGCTCCCACCGCAGGCCTGAGGCCGTTTCTCCTCCACAGGGAACAGAGAACATCTTGATTTCCAAACGCGGAAACAAGAGAGTGTGGAAATTTAAAAATGGATTTTCCCTTGCTTTTATATCTGTGGAAATAGGAACCTGGAAGCTGACTCTAGGGCCTGACCCGGGTGTGGCCCACCCTCCTCTGTGCTTGTTGCCCTCGGGGTGTTCCGCGTCTCTAGCTTAAGTGTCCCTAACTCATCAGAATCCACTGAAATCCCATGTGGTGCCCAGTGACCACTCTGCCTGGGAAGGAGGGAGAGAGGCAAAAGCCACAAGCATCAGGAGCTTTCGGTCCAGCCGGGAAGATAAGACAGGCACACAAATCACTAAAATTACAAGTCAACAAACAGAGCACGCGGGCGGGAGGGTGCAGGGCATGCGATGCCGTCACGCGGGAGGGCCGAGGGTAACTGCCATCTGCAGTGGCAGGGAGTTTGGGTGGTCCATGCGTCAGTGTCTGTTCGTGGCCTGGCAGGCGGTGGGTCATCCGGTAGATTCGAGTGCTGCCGGTAAAGGACCGAGCGCTAAGTAACGTCCCTGCAGTGTCCTTACTGTGCAGAGGGATGCGAGGCGCAGACACAGGAGGAGAGAATGAGGGACAAGGACGGGGCAGCGAATGGCCACAGCGCCAAGTGCCCAGTGGCGTGTATGTCACGACACAGGAAAAGATCTTCGAAAGATACCTCGCAGGTTTCTTAGCAATGGAAATAGAGGATTTTAAAAGCCTAGGAGAGGGCTTGCCACATGGCCCGAGCCCACAGACATCACACTTCGAGGAAAGTTTTCTCCAGAGGTACGGGCTGAAAAAAAATCTAGCCTGTGCAGCATTTCGACAGCCCCCAGCTTTCTTCAATAACCGTTCCCACAAATCCCTTCTGACACCTTCGGCTCGGTGCTGTGCTGTTGCAGGACCCTGAAAAATACATTACGTCTCATGTCAGTTATAAAAATAACACCACAAATTATTACCCAAACAAAATTACCCGGTAATTATCATTTAGATGTCCACTCGAATCCTTTTCAGAGTTACTGTTACTTTGGTTGGCCCTTACGAGCAGACAACTTAACACAAGGTGCTGGGGGCGTTTATTTAAATCTTTCTCCTTCGCCATGTGCTGCGATAAAATCTGAAACCCACCTCTCTGAGTACTTAATCTCGAGAGCACTGCTAAATGCACGGAACACCTACCGCCTTAAACTTGACAGAAGTAGGCATAAACATGTGGTGTCAATTATGGGCGAAACTGCACAAAGCTTAGACAAATCAGAACGGAGCTCGCACTTGCTTTTAACTTGTTAATGTCTCTGACCCTTTTGTACAAAAATCACTTTAATCAACATTATATACATTTCTTTGGGGCCTTACGGTTGAACAGGCTGTGGAAAATGTTTGGTTATCAATTATATACATCAAGTTGATATGCCGCAGGGCCGGGGGTCACTGACGTGTACAATTAGACCCGAGCGGGCTTCAGGGGACCCGTGCGGCCCGCGAGACTCCCTCTGTCCGCCGGGTCCAGCCTCTCTGAAGCTGCGGGAGATGAGGAAGCTTAATTAAACTTCTCCGAGATCGCTTTTGTCACCCCGGGAAGTGAAAAGCCACGAGCATAGATGGAGCGGGTTTCACACCGAAGGCCTCGTCCCCGCGCCAGCCCGGGGCGGTCCGCTCTCGGGCTGTGCTCACACATCGCACAGCCATGGTCTCACTCGCACAAACACGCGCCCACCTACCGCCAATAAATATGCTGAAAATTGATCCTTGACAGGCTTCGAGGGCCATCTGAAGCCAAAACAGTCATCCAAGTGTAAGAACCGCCACCGACATCGATGGCGCCAGTGGGCGGTGCGGCCGGCGCCCCAAAGTGTCCCATCCGCAGCCCCGCGGCAGAGGACAGCGCACCAGAGCCCATCACTGCTCACATCGCACCCTCTCGATCTTACGTGAAAGCCGATGGGATGTGCAGTCTAGAAGATTCTCCATGACGTGGTCTTGGACGGGTGTGGCTCAGAGCCAACTCGACAACCCAAAATCGACTCTGAAAATCCACACGGAAAACGGGAAGCGCCCTGGGCTCAGCAGGGCGCAAATAGGTGTTTTCGGAGGTGTCTGTACACCTGGAGAGCAGCCTAGGGCCCCGATCTCATACTCTCAAACGCGAGAGACGAGCCATTAGGCTCCCAAACGGAGTCGAGAAGACCTCCCGTCAGACACCCTGCAGCAGGTGTTTGCGGGGCGCCCACCAGGTGTAAGACATGCGAGGTCCTGGCTTCTGTGAATAACTAATACTTGTGAACGGGGACGGTGCGTTGGCGTCAAATTCGTCTTCACGGGACCTAGCACCCGATTCCAGAAGAATCCCCCTTGAGACTGAGCAGTGCTGGGAATCAGGAAGAAAACAACTCCACATGCGAGCTGGGGGCAGCCATGCAGCTCCAACCCCAGACTGCTTCGAGCCTGTCTGTTCTGTGCAAGGAACAGGTATTTTAATTGATGCATTTTGACCGAATCGTTGTGCCATCTGGTCCCTTCCTCTGTGTGTTAGCTTGTCACAATAAACAGCGGGCGTCTGGCGGGGGGAGGGGAGAAAACAGAGAGAGGGCTTCTACCATTTTGTCATGTGCGCACCTTCGGCTTTGCTCCTGAGGGCGAATTTTCTTCTCGTGCTTGTTTCCGAGGCCATTTTCAGCATCCAAACGGAAGACACCATTTGTATTGGAAGGCTTTGCGTAGATCAATTGGAAATATTAGGTTCCACCTGTAAGTCTAATCGTTTGTATCCTGTGAAGGTAACTCCCCACATACATCAATTTTCTTTTAAAAAATATTGTTTTGTTTGTTTTAAGGAAAATTTTTTTTTATCATTTCTTGTTATAGATCTAGTTGTTTTTAAGTTTTGTGGGGTTTTTTTGTTTGTTTTTTTTTAATGTCAGCACAGAGGGAGGTAACAGCCTCACACAGTTGTGGTCTCCCTGCCACATCCTCACGGGCTTAAAATGTGTCCATGCACCCCCCAAAATGTCGACATGAACGGGAGAAACTAGCTGACAAATAAATGATCACATCTCTTCTCCAAGGTGACACTGATTATTTTTCTGATGTTCGACATAGTTGAGATGCCGTAAGTTTAACTCCCAATCAGAACGCGGTAGTCACGCGTTCACCGATTAGATTGTACTGCAGACAGTAAGTACTCCCTGGTTTTATGCAAAATATATATTTATATATCTCACGAATTGCCTACAAATGAACTCGGAATTATTTTATCTGACTTAAAAAGAGCAAAACAGAAATAAAGTCCGGATTAGCTTTAAGCACCTAAAAACGCATGGTCAGAGAAGCGAGGGCGAGGGGGGCCGCTTCTTCCCTGCGTTCCAGGAGGGACGCAGCGTCCGCCTGAGTTATTACGATGCATCGATCCGGCTCCAACGCGAAGTTACCCAGGTTTTATAAGGCTGCAATAAAGCTTTCTTTGCATTAAGCAGCCGAGCACATAAACATTTTAATGAACTGTTTTTACGTGCTTCATTGGGCAGCAACCAGGCTGCTATAATACAAACCACCACCCCATCCCATCCAGTCTGCCGTGCTGGCTGCTCCTTTGCAGTTTACCGAATGCAAATTGAATACCCCAGCTAGGGGCCTTCATCAAATACTTGACTATTCGAGCGTGGAAAATTCTGGGGCTGGAATTTACTGTACTCTGGGAGAGTCCATTCGAGGGGCCGAATGAATCTCAGAGAATTTCAGCTCTCAAGGTTCCCAGCCAGAAGTGAACTTCGTCATTGAGACCACTGAAAAATAAGCCCCTCAAAGTCAGCACTCCGCGCTGACATGGTTTTAGGCAGTGAATGACAGGGTCTCCGTGCGGGGTAAGTCCCGAACCGCCACTCATCAGGACGAGACGGCGTCCCCAAACTGATATTTCTCTTAGTGACCCGAAGGCTTGAATGAATTATTGGCTCAATACCAGCGCAGATCAAATCTCCTTGGAATAATTAAGTGTCATTACGACAAACGTTTGTATGCGATCCAGTCAACACTAAAAGTAACACTAAATTATAAAATATTTATTATGTCTTCTGAGAGCTTTATGACAGTGTATGTATTTTTACGGTTAGAGATTAGCCCAACACATAATTTAATAATGAATGCAAATTATAAATGAATATTTAACAAACCGTACCACATTTTATGTCCTACCCTCTCTTCCACCACTGATAGGACTGAATGGGAAATAGCTCCGTGATGTAGTGTCCTGCTGCCTAATGCCCCAGTGAAAACAAGGTGTTTTCACCTTGACGTGGCCTTTAAAATAAATTAATTCGTTAACACTTAAAAATGCAGTGCAACAGATGACATAAAGCATTTATAAGACAGTTTATAATGCAACCAACCATGTTCTAATCCAATAATATTTATTAAAACATTTTACTTGGCTAATCATTTCATGGTCAAGATTTGGAAATATTTGTTTTTCCAGTGAAGTCAAGGATTTAAACGTTACTCACGGTACCATAAAGATGTTATATGGTGTTCATATAACCTGAGTATTAAAAATAGAATGAATTTGTTATTTATGAACCATTAAGTTTTACTTCAGCCCCAGAATAAATTTTATATCATTACGGACCTATTAAAACCCCCTCTCTGTGTTTGCGCCCTCCTAATTCTACCTTCCCTAAGATATATTCGCAAGCCAAATTTACAGATATGTGGAGATAAATCAGAAAATTTGTTTTAATGCCGGGAAATCTGCTTGTATTGCACACACGGTATGAAATGGTGGTTTGGTTTTTTTTTTTGCTTTTTACTTTAAATTCTCTTGCTGGTGAGAACATCAGTGCTTCGTGCTAATAAGACGTGGGTCAGATAAGCAAATTCGCTGGAGTTAAATTTTTAGCCCCTCTGCTAAACCGAAACCTTGAAAGGAAGCTTTCTTTCTATTATTGAAAAATTAAAGAACCTCTGATTTCTCCAAACGATTTAATTCAGTGATTCCGGGACGAAAACACAGCGAAAATCCGGGTTATTAAAATGTTTGTACACACAAATGTATTTGCCAGTAAAACCCTAGAAGCAGCCTGGAAATCTGGGCTCTGGGGCGGCCGCAGGCCACCTACTGGGTGAAATACTGCACAGCTTGTCCTCGACTCTTATTTAATTTAAAGCCGGAGCAAATTGCTTCAGACATTGAAATGTCTACTTGTTCCTCTGGATGTGGTGAGTCTACAGCACTAAGAGAGATGACGAGGTCCCAGCTTCGCTGACAGGACTAAGAGGAAGAGCAGAGCTGCAGATGGCCCCTGCCCGCCCCGCACGCTTCCCAAACACGCCCTAGCTTCGCAGAATGGGTCCTATGGCGGGCGGGTACGAAATCGAAGCCGGTGCCCGCGTGGAAAGAACAACGTCAAAGAAAGCAAAGTTCTAGCATGAGAACATAAGAGACAGGAAGCGTGAGCAGAGTCCCTATTGCTGGCTGTCCGTGAGATAACAGATGCTCCGTACGAAATCCGTTACGGCAAAGTATTTTTTAATGAAACGCGTCTGAATTCCTCCTGCGAGTTTATAACGTGCGCCCCTGGTCCCTGTCCCGCGGCACCGGGGAGCAGTGTGGCGAGTGTCACGTGCTGCTTCTGTAACACCGCCTGGTCCCTGTCACTTCCCGGGGCCGTGTCCGCGGGAGGGGCCAGGGCTGCGTTTGGAAGACAGAATCCCCCGTGCCATGCCCGCCTTGGGAAAAGGAAGGTCCTTGGGTTTAAGGTCGGCGCCCGTTTAGCAGCTCAGCTCGTTTCCAGGTGGGACAGGCGGGGCCGCCCCGCACGGGAGGGCAGGATTGACTCAAGCTCCTTCCTGCGTCAGGAACCACCTAGGAAGTGGCGAAGGGACACTTTGGCTTCCTGCAGAGGACACCACATTTCGACTGAGGCAAAGCCTCGTTCAGCTGCCCCATGGAAGCCACAAGGAGCTTCTACGAGCCCCACGAGCGAGGGGGTCAGAACCGACTCCCCCAGAGGCACAGACAAAGAGCACCCCTCCCCGAGGGGCGCAGAGAGCATCGCCGTGATCAGTCAGAGAGGCAGGCGAGTTATTAGCTTAGCCCTGAACCTCCTGCTTAATGTAGGAGCCGTTGCCATGCTTAACAGCCCCTGGCCGCAGTGACAAGCCTGGGACCTGCTCGAGGAAATCCAATTGAAAAGCAGCCAAGAGGAACAACAAGCCAAAACAGATGTCCCGGCCACCGAGATGTGCACGCATTTACCGGGGATGGGAATCGTTTCGGGGGGCGGGGGGTCACTGCCTTCTGAGTCCGGTAACCTCACCCTTTCGTCCGCGATGACGATGCCCAGCTCAATGAGAGCCATCCATACCCGTTTTGCCAAATTTTCAGCAGTTTCTTTAAAATAAGAAGATGTCAAAGGCATAACCGCTGTTACGGGAGTTCAGGGTCTTCGATTTATCTACCGAGTTTTACTAAAACATTTCAGCTGAATCGTACATTCGTAAACTCTGGTCTCATGACGACTGAAAATTCCCTTTAAAAAAAAAAATGCGAGAATATAATTCAAATGGTTCGTGTAATCATTGGATATAATATTACCACTTTGGTAAAGTTATATTTCCATTAATCCTTTCTTAGCCACTCCTGGGGAGTTGATGTTGACGGAGGTGTGATCGCTGTGCATACACAGAATAGAACGAGCACACGAGCTTGACGAAGATCAGTTAATCGGGTTTGAAAGAGAGCTGAGTCTTCAGAGTGACAGCAGCACGTCACGCGCACGGCGCAGCGTTCTGCACGCCGCCTCAAGCCTGGCTTTCCCTAACGGGCTGGCCTAGAGGAGGGAGACCATCTCACTGCGCTCACTTGTCTGAAGGAGAAAAAGTCGATACTCTCAATAGATGTTAAGTAGATCTAACGTGGGACAGCACTGGGCTCATAAGATAAACGTATGTAGAGATTCAAGAGTGCGAGAGAACGCATGGCCCCGCGGAGCCCAGCTCCCACCCCAAACTCGCCGAGCTGCTGTGATGGCCATCTGGAGCAAATGGCAGCTGCAGCGAGTTTTCTGCCGTGACCCCTCATTTTTTATTGGTGGGTTTTAATCTGATACGTTTTTGGGGTCAGCGTGTTCTTATTTGCTTTAGGACGCCTGATTATATCATCCTGCAGAGGAGAAAGGCACAAACGGCCATTCCGTGCTGAAATTTATTGACAGTATTTATGAAGAGGGTGATCTTGGGGAATGCACATTTTTAAAATCCAGGAACAGCAGCAAAAATAAATTAATCAGGAACCCGTCACTAATTTACACAGGAGTCACTTACAAGGGAGGTCAAACGATTCATTAAATTACGGACTTACAAACAAACTTGGTTCTAGGACCTTGGAAAATGGTTTGATTGGAATATAGGTCTATTTTTCCTAAAAACCAATTTCACTCCAACTTCAGAGAGAAGGGACGTAAAACCAGGCCCTTGCTGCGAAAATTCGAGGGGAACTTTTTCCTCGTAATGTGAGGAATCCATGGCCATGGTTCGGAGGACTCATCTGTTCTCCACGAATGCAGGGCTGGGGCCGTCAGGCGCTTTTCTAACTCATTCCCATGAATTCTAAATTGTCAACACCTAAGGTTAATGACACCTGTCTTTTTGCTGTCATAAACAGTTAGGGCAGTTCAGCAAGAGATAAATCATCCTCACACAGGGCTCGCTCTCTTCAAACAAAGGGCACAGCTTATTTCCGTATAAACTTTAGACAATGGATCAGAGAAGAGACTGTTTTTCTTCTTTAATGCTCAGATGAAATCATTGGTCTACAGCACATTTCTATCTCGATTTGGAATGTCTATCTTTTCTTAACTTTGGAGAGTAATCATGAAGGATTACTAGGCATGACAGATCACCTAATCTCAACATACACGTGGATTTTTAGGACCGCACTGCAGGAAGCATCAACCATCCTTTCGATCGCTAGGTAACCAACACCTTGATCTGAAACATCCCGCAATCGATTGAGGAGAATGCTCTTAGCTAATAAATAAATACACGGTGACAAAGTCAGGAGGCGGCTGGCACAGAATGATACCATCCAAATCCAACGAGTTCATCCTGCCAGTAGCCAAACCCGAGCAAAAGTTTCCTTTCGTGACAAATATTTTCTAAAGAAAATACAAGCCACTTTTCTCACCCATCCAAGGCTTGAATAATTTGTTGCTTTCCTGAAAATACTCCTTATGTGATTCAACAAGCACACCACTGACTTTAGAATGCCGGGTCATTAAGACGATAAAGTTCGAAATATTGGTATCACATGCTTTCGATACGCACCAGGCGCGTAGTCAACACAGTATCAGCAGGAGAGGCGAACACATCAGTGACGTCATTAGCTCAGTGAGGTAAGGCCAAGCAAGACTGTAGCACCAAAATAACAATGTGTTTAGAGACAATTTTGCAATTTTCATAGAGCATGTCCTTGAGTCAGGAATGGTGGCAGAAGTCAGTCGTTTATGCTACCAATTTGGCGCAATGAAAAAATATATAGAAACCCTAAAAATAGCACATGAAAATTTACCTATAATTGGATAAATGGCAACCCTCCACTCTGCTCCCCTGCCTCCCCCTCGGCGCCAACACGCACACGTCCTGTGAGCCTGTCGCCGTTGGCATGGTGCATGTGCTTAACCAGCTCCGGGAACCCTTGGTGTGACTGTCCCCTCGGTCCACCGTCTACGCACGCACTGACCATGCCGACACGGCCACGTGCACAGCTCTAGTGCATATTCCTGGTTTAAACGTTTTCATTCTCGCCAGACATCATGACAAGAAGGTTATCTGCCGCCTCATCTCAGCCACGTCTGCAGATGGCTGCCGAAGTCCAGGTTGCTGGCTTCACGCGTTTTGAGTTGCTGGGTGCGGGGGGGGAGCCGGGGGAGCCGGGGGACAAACGGCAGCCCCACCAAGTTGTCCTGCAGACAGCAAGCAGCACTCCTGAGCAGCGACTGTGCCCAGGGCCGCTCAGCACCCTTCTGTCGCATGTGGCCTCGGGCACTGGCCTGGGGAGGAGCAGTTCTCAAGCTCTAATGGCTTTTCCCGCATTGGCACGAAGGCTACCCCAGTGACCCTAGTGGCTGTGTCACTCCCAGAAGCATGTGCCTCCAGCAGCTCAGGGACCCGAGTCTCATTTCCTCTGCACGTCCCTCAGTTTCTGGTTTCGTTTTAGAAAAAGCAAACCGGTGACTGCTGCGTTTCACTCTGCAGTGACGCCCGCCCGCTCACTGCTCGGAGCCCCCCGCAGAGCCCGCAGCCACTCTGCGGAGGTCGGCACCTGCGGAAGCCACAGCGGGCACCTGGCCAACGGGGGGCCGGGGAGGGCTCCAGACCGGGGCGTCCCGGGCTCAGGCACGGAAAATCACCGTGACCCGGGGTCGTGCGCTTCCGTGTTCGTTGCTCGGGTCGTTCTCATAGCGCTTCTCCCGCGGGGCGGGCAGGGCCGGCACTGACCGCTCCTAAAAGCCCAGACGGACAGAAAACCCAGGGCCACGGGGTCACAGGCCTGGGGCGCCAGGTACCGGAGCCCGCTGAGCCCGGGCGTCTGGGGGTCCCCACGGGGTCCTCTCCACAGACTGGTTCTCCACACCCGGGGCACAGCCCTTCTCGGCGCTTGACCCCCACCAGCCTACCCCGTGAGCTCCTCTCCCCTGTCTGCCTGGGTCACGGGTCCTGGTCGGTGCACAGGAGCTGTGACTCACGGCCGAGGCCGTTCCGCCAGGCCGCAGTGGACTGCCTCGTACCCGAAAGTCCCCATCCCAGACCTGGGGCCTCGGTGCCTGCAAAACCCCAAGAGAGCAGCTTGCAGACCAGCCCAGGACGCTACCCAGGGCCACTCTGTGGTCTCCAGCTGCCCGCCACTTCCTTCCCTTTGCCCCTTGGCCTTCACGCACACACGCACATGCACACACACTCACACATGTACACGCACACATGCACGCCCACTGGCACCCGCCACTACACGCACACACGCACATGCACACACACTCACACATGTACACGCACACATGCACGCCCACTGGCACCCGCCACTACACGCACACACGCACATGCACACACACTCACACATGTACACGCACACATGCACGCCCACTGGCACCCGCCACTACACGCACACACGCACATGCACACACACTCACACATGTACACGCACACATGCACGCCCACTGGCACCCGCCACTACACGCACACACGCACATGCACACACACTCACACATGTACACGCACACATGCACGCCCACTGGCACCCGCCACTACACGCACACACGCACATGCACACACACTCACACATGTACACGCACACATGCACGCCCACTGGCACCCGCAGCTACACGCACACACGCACATGCACACACACTCACACATGTACACACACACATGCACGCCCACTGGCACCCGCCGCTACACGCACACACGCACATGCACACACACTCACACATGTACACGCACACATGCACGCCCACTGGCACCCGCCGCTACACGCACACACGCCCATGCACACGCACTCACACATGTACACGCACACATGCACGCCCACTGGCACCCGCCGCTACACGCACACACGCCCATGCACACGCACTCACACATGTACACGCACACATGCACGCCCACTGGCACCCGCCGCTACACGCACACGCACACGCACATGCACACACACTCACATGCACGCACATGTGCACATGCACACATGCATACACACACATGCACACCCACTGGTACCCCGCCGCTACATGCACACGCACACGCACACTCCTAGCCTTCACCCCTTTCTCGTCTCTGGTGAGGACTCCGAGCCACCCCACAGCCAGGGGTCACCCCAGCATTTCCAGAAGTGGGAGACACAGCCAAGGCTCCAGGCTCCAGTGTCGCTCATTTCGGACCTAGGGGAAGGTTCCCGTTTTACACGATTCGGGGTTTCCAGCCAGTCCGCCTGATGCTGGCTTCCCACAGGTCATGGCGAAATGCTCAGCATCAAAAGCCTTTCCAGAGTGGATGCTTCAAACCTCCACTTCGTTCAGTTTCCTGCCTTTGCTAACATTCTGCTCTGAGAATCACAAAACACAGTCTAAAAATGTTTGAACATTCCCACGAGGAATAGAAAAATTACTGAATCTTCTCTGCAGGTGGTGACTCGGAGGACAACTGGTTTTTCTTCATTCCGCACATTTCCAAATCACCCGGAATTAACACAGATTTGTATACCGAGCTCAGTC
The DNA here is from genome assembly GCF_000325575.1 of Pteropus alecto. Classification (NCBI taxonomy): domain Eukaryota; kingdom Metazoa; phylum Chordata; class Mammalia; order Chiroptera; family Pteropodidae; genus Pteropus; species Pteropus alecto. The sequence goes on along the minus strand of NW_006429894.1, from coordinate 796,877 downwards.
ACAAACGGCTTTCGAGCAATGAGCACGGGCTCTTGCGGGGTGAGGAACCCCGTTAAAGCCAGGACAGAAGACAGCGGGGGGGAAAGGTGCCCGCCCCCACCCGAGTGGCCGCCCCCACCCGCGGCCGGCGCCCCGTGGACTCCAGCCGCCGAGGACCACGCACGCTCCAGCCGCCGCCTCGGCACGACTTATCCAGACGGCGAAGAAACGCGGGAAACAGAGACAGGGCCGCGCAAACCGCTGCCGGCCCCAGGCCGGTTTCTGCCGCGCTCCGCAGGGTGACAGGGCCGGAGCGAGAGCGTGGGAGGAATCGCGGTCACGTTTCGCGCCGCCCGTTAGCGCGGTCCCGAGCCGCCGGGCGCGGCTGCGGCTTTTCCAGTGATGTCCGCGACTCACCGTCTTGTAAAGGGCCGTGGAGTCACTGCTGAGCACGCGCTCGGCCGCCCCCCAAGGAGAACGTCGCGGCTCTCGGAGGATCTGCTTGCGCAAGCGTGAACTACCTGCGGCTCGTTACCTGTCCCGGGGGCCTTTGGGTGGGATTCCGCGCCCCCCCCGGGGGACTTCTGTCTGTCCACAGCACCAGGTGTCTCGCCGGGCACCTCCTGAGTGCAGCTGGCCTTGCGAGGTGCTGCAGGGGACACGCAGATGGCTAGCGCAAGGCCCTCGCGTTAAGGGCTCACGGGGGATGTGGCCAAGGGAGGCGCCAGCTGAGGACCTGGGGGAAGGACGTCCCAGAGGGATGACAAGAGAGAAGGCCCTCAGGGGGCAGTGAGCCCAGAGGCCGGAGGCTGGAGGGAAGGGCCGGGGCAGGTCTGCAAGGCCAGAGTTTCCTTCCGAGCATGACGAGAAGCCACCTGGAACGATGGCGTCTGATTGTTTAACGACCCTTCTAGCTGCGAAGCAGAAGACCGATCGGGAGGTCTGGCCTGGAGATGGGGCCTGGGCTGGGGCGGCAGAGCCGGTCACTGAGACCCGTGGCGACAGAAGCCACAGAGCCCAGAGCACCAGCCTTCCGACTCTACGGTGCTGGCCCTGGTTACGAGGCTCTTGGAGGAGCCCAGCAGGCATGCGTGGAGCTCACACGAGGAGAGTCACCCCCGAACTGAGGCCGGGGACTCATCCCAAGCTTAGGGTCCCGAGGGTCACGCTGGTCTCGGACTTACCTGGTTCAGAAGACACTCCTCCCTTCCGCCCTGAGATCTCCATGGGTCCCAGCAGACAGACATGTGCCCGTGTCTCCAGACCAAGGCGACTTCCAGCCCCGAGAGAAGCTAAGGAGGAGAAGTAATGCCACAGTCAAATCACGCGGTGAACCTGCGCGCACCCCTCCCGCCCGCTCCCAGCGGCCCCCCTGCCAGCGGCCCCCCGCCAGCACCTCCTCTGCAGCTTGAAAGCCGAGGTGGGGTGGGGGCGGGGGGAGCTGGCAGACAGAAGGACACAGCTGTTGGGAGGAAGCCCTGGGAAGCGCCCACAAGTAGACCCTGTTAGCCTTCCTGCCACACGCTCCCTGTCTGGAGTCACCTGCCTGCCTAGTGAGAGGCCAGGGCACAGGTGACCGAGCCATGGGTGTGAAAACGGCCCCGCATGTGGTCTGTGTGGTGACCACACCTCTGGAGAGAGAGCGAAAGCAAACACGCCCTGGGGGGGCCTTTAAAACAACCCCACAAGGACCCCCCAGGCAGACAACATCGGTCTCTGCACGAGGCCCTGGCCGGCACTGTAGCTTTTAAAAGCCCCCAGGCGATTCTCAGTCCAAGTCCATCAGCTGATGAGCAGATGAGGACATGCGTTCTGTCCACGCAGTGGAATATTACTCGCCCCCGAAAAAGAATGAAGTGCCGATTCAGGCTACGATTCAGGTAAACCGTGAAGACAAACGCCAAGGAGTCGGCAACGAAAGTCCGCACATCGTGCGATCCCTTTTATGTGAAACATCCAGAACAGGCCGATCTGCAGGAGGGAAGGAGGCCGGGGGCTGCCAGGCATGGGGAGGGAGGAAGGGGGAGGGGCGGCCCATGGGGACAGTCCTTTCGAGGTGGTGAAAATGTTCCAAAGCCGACTGTGGGGTCGGTTGCACAACTCAGCAAATACACTGCAGCCCCCGAACCGTACAGTTTAGACGGGTGGGTCATATGGAATAGGTTATATCGCAATAAACCCGTTAGAAATAGAGACACGATGTGCGCTTCAAGGACAGAAACTATGAACGTCGAGACGATCAGGTTTTTAAAAGATCACGTGGGTCCTAAGAGAGTCCGCTCACTGGAACTTGCTAGAACAGCCAGCGTGTAACGGGGACGACCCCTCCCCCCCGAGACTGCTTCCTGGGTCGTGGGGCTCAGGGACCTGCATGTGCATCGCCTGGGCCCCTGGTGAACCCCCTCTTCCCCGACCGCCCTGCAGCATAACGGCGCCTCGTCCTTCGCAGGAACTGATGCTGTCTACACTCGTCTCAGCCGTGTTCACGGCCTCCTGGAACTTCCAGCCTTTCCGACGGAGATCAGGGCTCCGGGATTCGAAGACGCTGCTCTGAGCTCCAGGAGCAACCCCAGTCCCAGGTGACACCCCGCCCACTGTCTGTCTCGGCCCCCGCCAGGGCCACCGGGGACTCTGTGGGTTTCCCCCGCTCCAGGCCAAACACCGTGGCTCTTCGCAGTCCCTCCCTCTGGACGCCCCCGGTCACAGCCCGGCCCCTGGGTGGGTCTGGACACGCTCGTCCGTTCACGCACACAGACACACAGCCTTCCGACTTCACTCCCGGACCTGGGAACACGCACGCCACCTCCCGTGGAGCCGACGAAGGCCCCACCCTCGCAGGACACATGTCCTCGTAGGTGGCCGTGCGTTAGGTCGCGTCCTGTGTTAGACGCTCTCGATGCTGTTTTCAGCGGGGCACGCAGTGCAGGGAGGGGCGGGCTGTGATTTTTGAAACCGCAGGCAGAGCAGGTACACAGAGAAGGTGACAGGTGACCAGACCTGGAGGGGAGACCGTGGGGTGTATCTGGAGCAGACAGAGAGCTCCAGGTGGGCCTGGAGGGGGACTGGGGGCTGAGCTCCAGGTGGGCCTCAGAGATGGGGTGACTGGCTGCAGATGAGGTGACAGAGAGCAGAGGGCAAAGCAGGGACTGGCTCCTCGGCTTCCAGTTGGGGTTTTAGGCTGAGGAAGGACCGTCTACGAGGACTAGTGACGTCCACGGCTCATCTGAGACCCTCGCTTGAGTCACGAACCCTCTCTTAGATGAGCAGGGAGCTGCTGAGCGGCCTGCTCCCTCGAACCCCCAGTGCGGATGTGCGGCTCCTCCGAAACCCGCCTGAGGCCCCGACCGGAAGGCCGAGTCCTGCGCTCTCCCTGCTCCTTCCCCAGACCCCCCGGAGCGCCCCCCTCAGTCCCGCGCGGGCTCCCCACAGCACAGGGCGAGGGCGCTCACACCCGCCCGGGCTCAGGCCCGAGCGGAGGGGGACCGTCCCTAGCAGTCAGCTGTTGCGGTGACTCTGCTCCTTGACTGACCCGCTGGTGCTCGGGACTCAGTCCCGACATGTCTTCTACTCAGGCTGCAGACTCCTGGCCCCCTGACGTCTGAGCAACTCAAGAAAGTGACAAGACAACACCGCGGTCCCTTTACAAGACGATGGAGTGACAGGGTGGGCGCTTCTCCAAATTCAAACCCGAGGTCGTTGAAATTAACGTGAGTGAGACTCATCACAGAAGTTCAGGGAGCAGCGTGCTTTACCTAAAACTATCTGTCCGCGCCAGGGCGTGACTTAGCTATTTCTCGAAACTTCTCTGGCGACAGTCTTTTCTGGCATTCTCGTGCACTTTACTGACATTTAAAGCTATCGAACACGAGCCGGAGGGACTGATCTACCCAGATGACACTTCAGGACTTGCTGTGAAAGCTGCGTGTGCCCTGCCTGCATGCACGCTCACCCTCCAGCACACGTGTGCCTGTGGGAAACAGAAATGCATTTTTCCTGCAAATTACTGGTATGTTTAAAGTTCAGAGTTGATTGACACGTGCTTTCACTTAATGAAGGTAATTACGAAGAATAACAATTCCGAACAGGTCTGGTCAGTGTAACAGCCCTGTCCCACCGCGGGGACCCCGGTGAGAGCTGTCAGACAGGCCGGTCTGCCACCAACCACGCGAAGGCACGCTCGCGAGACAAGAAACAGATTAATAATCGTCAACACTTTCCTCTAAACACTTGCTGAAAGGAATAACGGCCGCCAGCGCTGAAGGGAGCAGCCGAGGGTGGGAGGCCCCAGCCGGGCGGAAAGCAAGGGGCACGGGCCGCGCCCGGCCACGGCGGCCGTGGGGAAGCCAGCACCTCTCGGGTCCGCCTTTCCGGGGGTCTGTCTTCCCTAACTCACTGGGCCACGTATCGCTCGAACTAAGCGTCCCTCCTGCACCCTTGGGCCAAGTAACAGCCCAAACGGAAAATCCATTTCCACTGCAACGCTTAGACATTCTCGGGCACCTACTCTCTGGTCAAGACTCAACTCGCTAAACATCAGGCGGTCCTGGGGGCCCACGGGGTCAGAGTTCGATGGGGACCGACCCGCGGGCCTCGCCTGGGGAAGACAAATGCACACGGCAAGGGTCCCTGGTCACGTGGTCCCAATCACGCCGCAAGGCGGGTCTCGTTCTAACTTCAAACACCAGGAGCATGGAACGGGGCCGCACTGCGGTGAGATCCATCGGCCACACACGCCGGGCAAATGAGCACTGTGCCTGAAATACCAAAGTACCAAAGCGCGGGCTTGCCACTGGACTTTCCGCTCCCGCGAATAAATCGCAGGTACGATGAAAGCGGACGACAAAGGGCATTGAAACAATCAAACTGGATACAACGTGAACTTTGTTACTATGTCATAATTGTGGGGCCTTTTATTCCAAAGCTGGTTAGGATTTAGGGTCATGTTTTTTTATAGCAAGAGGGCACAGAATTATAGCCAGTCAGTTATATGATCTCAGCCTAGTCATTAATGTAACGTGACTGTGTTTGCTTTTGTGTGACATGGGGCATTACGAGACACTGCTGACGTACCAGATAATGGCAAAATAAATAAACAGTCGGCGTGTAAGACAAAGCCCTCCAGTCCATTGCCTCCAGAAACATGCGTTCTACATTTAAAAATAAAGGGAAGCGTTTCTATACTTAGAAGTCGAAAAATGTGTATTTAAACATTCGCGTTCTCCCACGGAAAATACATTTCCGTGATGCTGCTTTAACGGGGAACATGGCCGGCTGCTTTTGTGCAGAGGAGGCTGCAGAGAGGTACAGGTTAGAGACGCCTTTAGTAATGTCCTATTCTGATAGCACAAAACTCAGCTGACACGGGTTTCTCAACAATGTTTCCATTTCTTTGTTTGGCTGGAACTGCTATAAAAAGGATCAAGAACTCCCAGCGTCTTTAACCATCACTGTAGCGTTCTCATTATTTACTTGGAGACCACTTATTAAGGCATATCTCGGGGCAATAAAAACAAACAAGGCTGCATCCTCCCATGTTTTTGACCTCAGGGGCACGGCTCACTTTCCCACAATGAGCGGTCGGCACTGAGGGAGGCAGCCTTTGAAACACGCGGACGGAGCCGGTCGCGGTGAAAAGCCAGCTTCGCGCCTCAGAAGCACAGACTCGGGGAACACAAGAGCTAGAGGAGACCTTATCAGTTGTCAAGGGTCGCCCCCTCATCCTTTAAAAGAAAAACATATTGATATGAAGTGCTGGGAGAAAAACAGCATTCCTTCCGACAGCCGAGACGTGGGAACAACCTATGTGGCCACTGACGGATGGGGAGATAGAGGAAATGGGGTATCTGTAAGCGATGGGACACTGTTCGGCCGTACGCGGAAGAAAATCCTGCCATTTGTGACAACACAGATGGACCCAGAGGGCATTACGGCAAGTGAAATAAGTCAGGCAGAGAAAGAAAAATGGAACGAGCTCACGTATACGTGAAATCTAAAAAACGAAAAAAATGTAACGTAGATTCAGAGAACAGATTGCTGGTCGCCAGAGCTGGGGATGGGGGGATGGGCAAAATGGGTAAAGGTGGCCGAAAGGTGCAAGCTTCCAGTTTCAGAATAAATAAGTCCTGGGAGGTAATTGTTTTGCGCTAATTTTAAAACAAAAACAAAAACAAAAACAAAAAAAACATAGAAAGAAAAGAACCCTCCCGAGCACGAAGATCAGGGCCGGGGCCTTACTTCGGTCGGCCACGTGCCGTGTGGGAGGCCGCTTCCCCACCTGCGAGCTGGGGACACTCGTGGCGTGCCTGTGCCTTCTCCTTCAGTGTCCGGCAGGTAACGGGTGACTGTCCCGAGGCTGTTGAAAAAGGAGGCCTGCCTCAGAATCCGTGTCAGCCGTGCAGATGGCGAGTTGAGCGCCCGTTGCTGTGTCACCCGATTACACGTGGCCATGATGACGCACGCCAGCGGCGGTCGAGCTAACGCAGACAGCGGCTCGCAGCTGACAACTCCCTCTGCGTGGGCGTCTCAGGGAGCTCACGCACGGCTCACCCGCTGGTCGCCTTACAAAACATTTCAGAAAAGCAGTGATGGACACCGTCCCGCACTCACCAGGCACGTGGCTTCTGCACCTCGGCTGGCTTGCTCTGTCGCCCCAAGGCTAGAGCACGTGCATGCCCTGCACTCCTGGGGACATGGGGACTCGGAACTGCTAAGGGGACTTTCTGAACCATGTGCATTCGACCGTATTCTCCTACAGCCACGGTCGGCACAGTTACACGGGCCACTAGTTACCCGGCAGGAGGAAGAGAGGCCGTTTCTGTGCGGCGCTCGATGCTGCAAGTGCTTCCTCAGAACCCTGGACATCGGCCCTCAAGGAATGTCTATCACGGTCGATTTTCTGGAAAACAGCTTTGCAGCAAATCAGCACAGGTTTTCGCACGGCCGTGTCTGGTCACCGCGTCCGGTCACCGTAGCTCAGTGGCTGGAACACCATGCACCGAGGACCGAACGCGCTGGCCAGGGCCTGTGGCCACCGTGCAGAGTTCAAAGATGACTCGGGGCTTTCTGGAGCGATCGCTCGATTTCGGAGTTGCACTTTGACCCCAGGCGACATGTGAGAAAGGTCGTCTGTCCCTTCCGTCCCTGCCACCAGGCTTGCTCTCGGTGACCGCGGTGACAGTCCTCATTCCCGCGTGGCAGGCTGTGCTCTGGGGACCCCGACCTCCTCTGCGGCCACCTGCCAACAACAAGAGGGGCTCACGGTCTTGGAAACGAGATAAGTCTTAGGCAGCTGTGTGATTTCCGGCCTGTTCCTTAACTTCTGGAAGCTTCCATTTCCCCATCTGGCAGGAGTAAATGAGATGATATGTGCAGAGTGCCCGCACCTGCTGGGCGCCTCCCACCCCGTCCGTACAGCAGCAGGAGACGAGGGCCGGGCGGCTGGTGACGAACACGTTGCTAGCGCCCAGTGAAGAAGGGGTTTTTAAAAAAAGTATATTATTTTAATTTCTAAAACTTTTAAAAAAATTAAATTATTTTAATTTCTAAAACTGACCTAAATAGTACGTGATCATTGAAAATCTTTCTACCAATATGAAATATTTGAAATTAACCTGAGAGGTCCCTGAAGCTGGCCCTTGACTTGTTCATAATTCTTGGGTTCCCTGTGCCTCCACACGCCACCGTGCGTGTCTAACCAGCCCCCGGGGGGCTGACGTGGGCACTGGCCCCGTGGGGACCCTCCAGCGGGGTCGATGAGGTGTCGTGATGACGCACGGCCGGCCGGAGCTGTGTCACTTTCTCCTACGTGAAAATGTGAATTGCGTATAATTTTCACATCGCAAAATATGATTCTCCTGATTGTTTTCCAACCATTTGAAAACGCAGAAGCCACTCTTGGCTTGGAGGCCAGCTCTGGCCCACGGCCTACTCTCGAAGGCCGCATCGACACCCGAACACAGGAACCAAGACGAACCGCTGAGAACTGAAGGTGCTGACACAGCCCAAGGCAGAGCTGGGTGGCCGTGACCTAACGCACCCTCCCGGGAAGCCCGGACTAGGCCCGCGGCCCCGACGGCGGGCGGCGGGCGTGCGCAAGGTGCCGGGGGCTTGCAGGCGGTGCCGGCTCGTCGCCAGCAGTTTGCTTCCTCGAGAAATGACAGGCCGCAGGGCGTCAGATGCCTGGCTCTAACGAGAACTTAATAACTCAATCACAAAACTTGTGGCTGCCCACATGGAAGCAGCTTTTGCTGTCCTTTGAGTCATAAAAAACCCCAGCTCCGCGTTCCCCAAGTGACTGGTTTATAGGCATCGATTTACGCAAACGCTGGCCCATTGGGTATGAGCCCAAAGATTTGGGGGATCCGGAGACACAGGGATTCAGAGACACAACCACTGGAGGTTGGAGACGAAGTGAGCCCCACACCAGGAGGCACGGGGACGCTGGACAGGGCCGCAGCCGTGGAACCTGCACACGGACGAGGGCGCGGACGAGGGCACAGGCGCTGCTCCGTGACTAGCTGCGTCCCCGCTTTCTTGGTGACTTAATTTATTCGTCACACACAACATTCAATAACAGAACTGTTAAAACACGAAATTCATTTCCCCTGTGAATCTTCCAAAAAGGACTGAGGATCATGGAGGAGAGACTGAGGACTCGTCGGTGGTAGACAGAAAGAGAGAGGCCACGTTTGGAGATGGTTCCTTCTCGTCTTGGCCAAAAGTAAGAGACAAACGAGAGGGGACGTGGTGAGGGGACGCGGGAGGAGAGGGCCCTGGCAGGGTGGCCTTGCACGAAGGGTGTCCCTTTAGGAACATCGACACCCCCGTGGGGACTTGCGGGGGGGCCACCAGGGCCACTGCAAAACCCCTCTGGTCCCCACATACCACAAGCCACCAACAAGCTCTGCCACTGCAGGCACTATAAATGTGTTTTATGTCATCGAGTTGCCTCCTCTTCCCCAGGCCCTTGCCACCTCCTACTAACCCGGAACAAAGCCCGCCTGCCCGTCACCTCTCCAGGGCTGTGCCTCAGGAGCTCGCCCCGCCCAGGGGTGGCACTGGGAGCCCATTTTTGTAGTGACGGTGATGCTTCTTCCCAGTCCCATGGGGAGTTTTCCAGTTACACACACGGAGTAAACCCACACGCTGACGGCATGCGGAGGCCAGGGCCCACCGCAGGAACCCCAAAGCTGCTTCTCGTTGAGGCTGAGATTCAGAGACGAAGCTTAAACGGAGAACTTATAGGAGATGGCCGATGCGAACAGCTCTGTGCTGCTCATGCGGACCGGAGAAAAACGGTGATTGGCCCCTGGGGTGCGGGGAGCTGACACGGCCCACATCACCCGTCCCCTGTCCCCACCTGGACGCCTCCACTGTCCACTGCATCCACGGGCTGCCTTCCCAGCTGTCCCCTTCGGGACGGCCACCCTGCCTTCCCTGATTTCAGTCACTTCAATGTCCTAGATTCTGCTGACTTCTTAAGAGTAATAAGAAAAAGTGATGAAAGATTTTTTACCATCACGTGACTTCATACAAAGACGGATTAGGAAAAAATCTTTGTCTAGATCGCGTAACTTCATTTTTCCTCTGAAAATAATTCAAATATTGGCTAAATTCTTTGGTAAATACAGAAATTAAATTTTCCTGGGGGGAGGGGCGGCAGTGTTGCTCCGAAGACCCGCCCTCTAAAAGCAAACACCAGACTAGAGAAATGCAAATGTACAAAGCTTACCGCTTAACGGGGGATAAAAATGTGATGAAGAAGAAAAACAAGAGCTCGATTTTTTATTCAATTGGCTTTGGAGTCAGGTAAACCTACGTTCAGATCCTCGACCTGCAACTGACGAGCTCTGTGACCTTGGGCAAGCTGCTCACCTTTTCTGTGCCCCAGTCTCCCACAAATTAACAGACTCTTTCGTATCTGGCTCAAGTGAGGGTTAATTGAGATGACACGTTGAACCCTTTAGAACGGTGCTGGCCCATAGCGACGTCTCGACAGACTGCTGTGATTATTATCAGTGACACTTTCTTATGAGGCATCACCGTCCACGCCTACAGAACTGCCGCCAAGACTGAGTTCCCTGGGAAATCCATTTAGACGCGAATTAAACTAAACAACAAACAACGTGAGCTGGCTCCCACTCTGGGCTGGACGGTCTCATGATCGCCCCCAGGACAAACGGCCAGAAGGTCCCCCAGCATCTTCCAAAGTCTCCGGACGTCTCCATATAAATGTCTCGTTTTATTTTTTTTCACTAGGGAAAAAAATGGGAATTTATATCCGCAGCCTCAATCAAGACCTGCTCCCGGATGTTCATGGAAAGCCAAGAATAGACGTCACACTCGGAGGGCGCCCCAAAGTGACTGCGAACACCCCACGCTGCGTGCGTGCACACGCCATGCCCATAAAACATAATAACTGTGCTACTTCTGTTGGCCTCTAGGTATGAAAAATGGACACGAAAGAACTTTGACACGAAATGACACGAAAGAACTTTCTGAAAGTGCTTAGCGAGAGGTTCTTTTCACAATATTAAGAACCAAAAAAAAAAAAAAAAGACTTTTTTTTCTCTGGTCCTTTCATTTCTCAAGTTCATTGTAAGCCAGGACTGGCGTCCAAGTGAGACCTGCTCTCGCAGGCCTGTGAGACACTGCCATCCAGTGGCCATGGCGGGCACTGCAGTGCGGGGCTGGCCTCCCCTTTGTCCCTCCAAGGCCAGGTTTACTGGGCAAACCTCCCGGACAGCCGCCGACTCTCCCACTGTGGTACTGGCTACAGCGCCTCGGCCCTTAGATAAATGATTTCCCTTCTTCAGCATGAAAAGTACACACGGGCCATAATAAAACCCATCAACTCTTTAGATTTTTTTTTTTTTAATATTTGGATAAATGATGTTTGGGGTGAAAGGAAAACCCAGCCGTTTACTAAGCAAACATTAAAAGTAGATGTGCAAATCTCTACTCTGAGATTTGGGAGGAAGGCGCACATGCCTTCCCAGCCACAGCCAGCCATCGGCATCGAGGACACGTCCCCAAAGAACACGCTCGCGGTCAATGTCATCGCATCGTATCGCTGCTGAGATGCCACAGGAACGGCACTCTCGCTCACGGCAACCCACCGGTGTCAACGCGGGTTTCGTCACACGTGGAAGGTCACAGACCCTATCGGCAACGATAAGCGAGGACGCACTGTGGGGCTGGTCAGCGTACAGCAGGCCACCAATGGCGGTACGGGGAGCGTGGCAGGAGCTCGCTGTACCCTGCCCCGTGCAGCCCCTTCGCCCCCCACCCAGCAGCTCGAACAGCTCACATTCGCACGGCCCCTAAGTGGGGGTCCACACCCCAGACCGCACCTCCTGAAGGCACGCTCTCCTGCCGTCCTGGGCACAGCTGTCTCAACCGCGGACAGTGTCTGCCACACGACGGCCATTCGGCAGACGTCCGCGAATGAATGAACACGTGCGTAAAGGGGCGGGTCCTGTGGCAGAAGCCACTGTGCTCTTCACCTCATACGGCCATGCTGCTGTGCCGTCTGGGGACCTTCGCAGGCAGGGACGGTCATGGGACCCAACTGTGGCCATTGCAAGCGTTGTGTCCAGGTCTGACCTGTTAAAACTTCCTGTAATCACTCTGTCATCCACCTGAAACTTACGTAGTATTGTATGTCAACTGCAATTTAAAAATAAATTAGAAAATGATAAAGTAAAACATCCAACACGGGACCCTCCTAGCCTGCCTTCCTTTCTTCCTTCCTTCCTCCCTCCCTTCTTTCCTTCCTTCCTTCCTTCCTTCCGTTTCTATACTCTTCTTACATGTTTATGAATGAGCTTGGAAATACTTTCACGATCATACCCAAAAATCTGATTTTTAGAAAAATTATCTGCATTCAGTATCCAGTACTAACTAACACGTGAAGTAGGGGCAGCGACGTTCAACGCGATTCTCGGCAACTCGGACGGGGTGAAACAGAAACATTCACTCTGCCAGACCGCTGCTCACGGCGGACGGAGCGCAGGTCCCTGTACTTGGAGCGACACTGTTGTGACCAACGCAGGTCGCCGAAGGGGTTTCACAGGCACCTCCGGTCCCATCTGGACACAGCCCGCCACGCGGGGGGCGCTGTGCAGTGCCAGTTCTCTCGCCGCGAGAGGCGATCCTGGCCCTTCCCAACCGAGTCAGGCCCGGGCGGGGGGGCGCTGAGGCGATGATGCTGATGAATAATACATCGCATGTTTACATTCGTCCCAGAAGACCTTAAAGTGCTTTACGAGCAAACGCATCCCCCGCCCCTGAGACGCGGCCTCTCTGGGGGGGACAGAGGTTAAATGGTTCGCAGGCCGAGCGGACAGGAAGCCCAGAGCCGCCTGTCACATGACTTTCGCCGGAGGAAGGCGGACGGAGAACAGCTCCTCACTGGGCAGTCGAGGAGAAAGGCAGAGGCCTCGAGCCCTTAGTAAATGGGAGGAACGGAAGGGACTAAACCCATGTTCTTCCCAGATCGTGAGACGTCCGCTCTCTCAAGGGGCCGCCTGGGGCAGTTCTTTGGGAAAAAGAGCTCGAGCTATAAATTTTCTTCAAAATATACCATCGTCTAGGTTAGTGCTGGGGTCAGAGGTTGATCTGGAAGCTATTCCCTAGACCGAGAGAAGAGTAAGGCGATTTCGAATATTACTACGCATCCCAGCGACCACCTCTGAAGCGTTATTACTACTGATAGCGACCGTCGCGAGCATTATTGCCACTATTATTACTACTCCTGCTGGTGACCACCGCTAGAGCATTATCGCTACTAGTCCTGGTCACCACGCAGACCGAGTGCCTGGCCTAGAACCCACTTTCGGGGTGCCCCTGGCTTCTGCCGGTGTGTCATCAGACCAGCGGCACTGTCGTCACCTGGGACGTGGCGGAACCGCAGCCCCAGACCCGTGGATCCAGGATCTGATGTGTCGACACCACAGCCGACTCGTGTGACTCCAGGTTGAGAGGTGCCACTTGCGGTCCTCATAAAGTGGCCTCTTTGCAACCTCATCCCAGGGGACCCTGACCCGAAGGTGGAGGTGTTTCGCATCCCGACAAGGACGAAGGCTTTGCCCGCGGTGGACAGAAAGCTCTGGGGCTGGAACAGAAGCGTGGGTCCCGACACCCTTTGTCCTGCCACAGGCAAGCAGAGCGTGGACGTCCAGGTCCTCCTGTCCCCGCAGACCGGAGCGCGGTGGCCCAGCAAGCCTCTGCTCCTTCACCCCGCTCCCAGCAGGGTCCCCGCCGCTGTCCTACTGCTCCCTGACGTTGCGTGAACAGCGTGCAGGTTCCCGGTCACCTGGGGGAGGACGGAAGGTGTGGACTCGGGGAAGCTTCTGGAAGCCTGCTGGCTAAGTGCTGGGGGCGGCGGGGGATGCAAAGGGCCGCCTCCAAGAAGCAAAGAGCTGGGGAGGGAGAGAATGAACCGAAACGGCCTGGACTCTCTCTGGACTTTGGCTTCTGCTTATTTGCCCTTCAGTTCCGTATAAAACTAAAGCACGTAGAAAGCTCTCGGGTTCTGTAAACTAAGGTAAAATCAAGCCCGTTAGGGTCCCAGCTTCCAGGAGCCTCTACTTTGGACCTAAATTTTGACCCAAAGGCCTGACCGGTGGTGGAAATCTTAGCACACGGCGGGGGCACTTAGATTTGGGGAGCAGAGAGTCCTTTCCAAGCCCGCCCCCGCGATCACACCCCGGGGGCGACAGCCTCGCCTAGAAGCCACTTAGATTTGGGGAGCAGGGAGCCCTTTCCAAGCCCGCCCCCGCGATCACACCCCAGGGGCGACAGCCTCGCCTAGCAGCCAGCCCCCTGCTGCAACCCGACACTCCGGCCAAGAAGCGGCCATCTTTGAACGTGGGAAGCGGGAGGTGAGTATTTTTGAACAATTTCAGCCATTTCGGGTGTCGGGAAGTGAGTCGGGCAGAGATGCGGGGACGGGGAGGGACGTCCAGGGCCCTCCAGGCTGTCGCCGCACAGGGCCAGCTCCGCACACCGCGCCCCGCGCGCCAGGGCCTGCCTCCTCTCTCGCAAATCCGTTCTGAAGTCGGCTTCACGGATGGAAGAAAAGAGAAACATCCCAGCATCTCGGGTTCCTGCCTCGTGAGCTTTTCAGTCCGGCCTCCTCCCCGCGGCCCAAAGCCCCTCCCAGGCTTCCCCCCAAACGCTCCTCCAACCCCTCGCTCTGTCCCCGGGGCATCCAGGAGCCACGTCGCTTCGCATCAGTCACGAGGACTTTCAAGAAGACCATTCCCGCTCCGAGGATTTAGGGAAGGCCTCGTGAGGAAAGCAACGGGTGACGCCACGGCACATGCATCCCCCGCCAGGATTACGCTGGGGGCGGGCGGATTACGACGTGTCGCCCTCAATAGCTCAACCTCTTCTGAAGAACAGGCCAGGGGAGCGGCCCCTCGAGACCTCGGCGTCCTATCTGCTGAGCCAACTACACTTAGGTTGTCAGCTTATTCTAAATCCTGCTGTGATGTAAAGCAGGGAAAGGAAAAAAATAACCAGGGGAACACGAACCCGCACTGTTCCAGAAACCCGTGCACTTTCTGATCGGGGTGCGCGTCCTTCCGAGGCGGAGAGGACAAGCTAGTCAGCTCCACGCACGGGGCAAGGAGGGCGCAGACCTTCGGGGCGTGCTCAACAGGTCACGTGACCACGAGGCCCAAATTCACCCAGAGTCAGCAGAAATGCGTAGCTTCGCTTGCTGACCGTGTTTCTTGGAAATACCAGCAAGGGCTTTAATTAAACTGGACGCTTCGTACGGATTTCCCAGCCTGTTTTCTCCCAGCATTGGGCCAGTGGACGTGAAACAGGAAATGTCAGCTCTTTAACGACAAAGTAACGATGCAGCGGCAACAGTCACCTGATCGAGGTTTTAGAGCTGCAGGGGGAGGTCTAGTTCCTATAGATGTCAGGACCTAAAGCGGATGAGGGAACATGCATTCCCTGTGACAGTGGCCGCAGGGGGACGCAACGAAGGGCCAGGGGTCACGCTGGCAGACACCACAGGGGAGAGGAAGGGGCGGGGCCCGTCACAGAAGCACCCTCCTCCTCCCAGAGTCTGGAGCTGGGGCTGTGCTGGCTGCACCTGGCCACGGCCAGGCCTTGGCCACCTGCTGGGACGGCGCAGGAATGAGTCAGCCTGGGGGTCCAGGGAGGGGTTGCAGACCCCAGCTCTGGGCAGCTGCACCTCCACTCCAGTCTGGAGGATGGAGGGACCTCGGCGCCCTCCCACGAGCACGGCCAGAGGATGTGCCCTGGAGTCAGGCCTTTTTCTGTCCCCATGCTGGCCACCATTTATTCCCTGGACCAGCTGGAGCCATTCACCCCTGTCCACAGCTCTGTCCTTCCTGGGGTGAGGGGACAGGTGACAGAGTTCAGCGAAGAGCCCCCGACCTGCCAGGCCCCGTGCCGGGGCTTCTGGGGCTGGCCGTGGAAGCAGTACCACACTGTGCAGGGATGGGGCTGGGTGGCCCCATTCTGCCACAGAACTGCTGGCCTCTGGGCCAGGGACGACCACACGCACCCGTCAGGCTGAGCCCCTTCAGCTGCACCCCGTCCCCAGTCCCAGACACTTGTCGGAGCTCTTTCAGTCATCAGTAATGGGAACCTAAATGCCTCCTGTAACCGAAAAGGCCAGGCAAGCAGTTCCTGCTTCAGGCACAGCTGGATCCAGGGACTACAGCGAAATCATCAGGCCTCTGCGTTCTCTCTCTCTCTCTCTCTCTCTCTCTCTCTCTCTCCTTGGTAGGGCCTAGGTCACATGGCCATCCTTGGGGTCAGGGATGGAACACTGTCATTGGGCACCTGACCCAAATCATATGACTTAGAATAAAGAAGTAGACACCAAGCACATCAGAGATGCCAGCCCGACAGAAGAAAAGTCGCTTTCATCACAAGGCTCTGGGGAGCTTCTTAGACCAAGGAATCTGCTCTCAGCCCCGCCCCCCGCCCCCTCCTCCATCAGGCTGTAGACTCCTTGCTGCAGGTGGTCGTCCCAGCCCAGGACGGCCCCCTGCTTTGTCCTGGCCCCCGGGGCCTGGGAAGCACCAGTCCAACTAGAAAGACCACGTCCAGGCAGGGGAGCAGCGGCTCCCAGCTCCGCCCGCCTGGGGTCACGGAGGAAAGAGCATTGTCCCTTACAGAACAGCAGAGTCAGCAGAAAACGGGTTTACAGACCAAATTCAAAACTTGAAGCGTCACAGGCGACTCAGTGTGAGACTCTGCCACCGACACGTGACACTGACCTCGCAGAGGCAGGAGCGGGGGCAGACCGCTCACTGGAATTAGAGTGACTAGGTGAAGCGTCACAGCCTTCTCGTGTTTAAGTTCTAGAAGGCTCGGAAGGCCAGGCGGCCAGGTTTCCTGGGTAACTAACTAGACAGCTGGGAGGAGGCTCAGAGGTACCAAGACTCGTTCGAAGCTGCCCGTGTGGCTGTATGTTTCAAACAGACGTCAAGGGCAAACATCACCCTCTCTCGTTTTACCTGCACCGACTCCCAATCCAATCGCTCAAGCTCCTGACTGCACAGCAGGAGCCAGTGAGGACGGGCGGGAACTGAGCCCGGCGGGCAGAGCTGGCCGCACTCCTGTTTTACTTAAATGTGGCATTTCCTTCACGTCTCCCGGAGCAGCCACCTCCAGCACCGAGGCACAATAACAACACAGGAGGGGTGCTGCCTGCTGGGGCGCCCTGGGTTCAAACCCCAGTCCAGCCTCTCGTGACCTCGGGCAAGTCACGTCCCCTTTTCCTCAGGTACGGAACAGCAAAGTTAATGGGACTTTTGTAAAGGCGAACGCACAGCGTCCGGCACGTGCTCTGCAGCAGCCGAGTGCGTGGCCTCCCGCCGTCCGCCATCGAATGCGGGGAGTGGGCAAGAGAACCGTGACCCCAGGTGGGCGGAGCTGGGAGCCGCTGCTCCTCTGCCTGGACGTGGTCTTTCTAATTGGACCGGTGCTTCCCAGGCCCCGGGGGCCAGGACAAAGCAGGGGGCCGTCCTGGGCTGGGACGACCACCTGCAGCAAGGAGTCTACAGCCTGATGGAGCCGGCGAACTTCCGCGAGCGGCATCGGCGTGCCTGTGCGCACCACGTCACCTTTCTATCCGTCCTAGACCTGGTCCACTATGGTCCTTTGGTGTCTGTGACAGGAAATTCAGGCTTCTTGACTTGACGGGGGAAAAACGGGAGGGCTGAAAGGTGACCCCGTAAAGCTGGCCCATGGCGGGGCTGAAGCCATCCAGAAACAGACGAACGTGTCAGCGCTGGTGTACGGCGGAAGCGAGGTGTGTTCGCTAACCCGTCAGCAAGCCGCACGTCCTCTGGATGACGACCCTGACACCGAGGGCCTTTGCCGGCTGTCATGGCCTCTCTTGCTCTGCTCAGCTGGACGCCCTTCCCCCTCCCCATCCCCTACAGGGCAGCGGTGACAGCTTCCAGGACTCTCGATTCACAGGTTTTAAGCCCACACATCCCCAGCACAGCCTCCATGCCCCTCCCAGGAGACGGGGGACAAGAGCTGCACTTTGCAGTGCCCGGGGGAGGGGTGGTGCCCCTGCTCTGTCCACATCTGTGCCGAGGAGACATGGAGCGGGCACTTGTCCACACACCTCACCCGCGTCCCTTCCCTCAAGTGTGAGTCTGCAGTGTGGCTTGGAGCCCTCGGCCAGCGAGAAGCTCCCTGCCCCGGCCGGCAAAGCAGCGGGGAGCCCACCTCAGCTGACTGACATGCCA
>NW_006429894.1:770836-779112 GCF_000325575.1 Pteropus alecto | reverse complement strand
GTCTGTTTCATGCCGCTCTCCCAGCTGCTGGTGGCTGTTGGCAGTCCTTGGCTTGTAGACACATCACTCCAATCTCTGTCTCTGTCATCATACACGTTCTCCCTGTGTGCGTATCTCTGTGTCCGAATTTCCCTCTTCTTATAAGGACGCCAGTGACTGGTCGGGGCACACCCTAATTCAGTACAGCAGGTCCTTGGTTAATGTCATTTAATTCAATGTAGTTTTGTTATAATGTTTATGAGACGCTGTAGGAACTTAACTCTTGTTTATATCAATTACCCTGTGGTAAAATTGGTCTCATTATAGGTCTTTTCCATTAGAGCTGTAAAGCCCATCAAGTAGGTTAAGGGAGGACTTACTATATAACCTCATCCTAATTTGATTACATCTGCAAGGACCTTATTTCCGAATAACATCACATTCACAGGCACCAGGGTTAGAATTTGAGCTTATCTTTTTATTGGGGAGGCGGGCACCATTCATCTCACAAAAACGAGTGATGCTTTCAGAGAGTCGTTTGATGAGGGTGCCTTCTATCCCTTCTTCTACACTCTCTCATATTCCACGTTTTGTCTTTAGACCCAGCCAGCCCATCAAAAACCACCTGCCCAGATCCCATTGCTTTGGGCCCACACAAACATGCTTTCCCCAGATGCGTTTTGCTCAGTTCCTACTGGTCCTTGCTGCGGGGTGCTGGAGGAGAGGAGGGCTACTGCGGGTGTGGTCCGTAGACGGGTGCCAGTCCTCTCATGGTGTCCACACTGGTCCCCAAAGATGGGGGTGGAGTCTGGTCCCTCCCCTCTACTGCTTTATCGGACTCTGTCTGCCTTGCTCTGGTTCCCCCATGGGGCTCCTTAGAAGGCATTTCTTTTCATGTTAAGTGCCAGTCAAGTCCTTCCCAGGTGTGAAAATGGTAGGTTGATTCCTCTTCAACCACGGCCATGCCTCCCTTTTCTACCTAACTCTAGGAGTCTTTGTTAGTGCAATAAGGTAAACTGGGCAAGTAATCAGATGAAGAGAGGCTGAGTCTGTGGTAATGGGGACAAAGGGTAGGGAGGGCGGGGCCTGGAGACTGTGTCAAACTAGAAAGAGCATAACCCATGCCACAAGGAACCACTCAAAAATTAAAAAAAAAAAAAATTAAGGTTAAACGCTGAAATCTGCGACAAACGAGTTCCATTACGTTCGACCTCACCTGCATTATCATCAGACCTGCCCGCCCCCCCGCATCTGCTGACCAGCAGGGGCGACGCCAGAGAAGAGGCACGCGAGCCCTCGCTGGCAGTCACTTTGTGGGAAAGGGAGCCTTAGGGACTCACTGGTGAGCCTTAGGGACTCACGCTTCTGCCAGGGCTGCTGACGCCTCCCCAGGCGGAGGCCGAGTCCCCGCTCCGCCCTCGCCGGGGTCTGGGGCCCTTTAACGTTTCTGTTTCTTCGCCGTCCACCTGAACCGACTTGCGTCCCCTCCGCTGTGTGCGGGGAGGGCCCGCGGATCAGCGAAGGGCGTAGCGAAGGAGCAGGAACCCGAATCTGGGAGGGAAGAAGCCTTTTCTCACTTGCTGGTCTCGGGTCCAAAGACGGGGTTTACTAAGCTCCGCAGGGGTGTCCCTGGAGCAGGTCACCTGGGGGGACAGGTGGTGCCGTGTGAACCCTCTGGAGAAAGCCTCATGTCAGCAACACCTGGGGACCCAACAAGCTCTGAGGCGATCTAGGCTTTTTCCATGCTTTGCACTAGAAGTATGCCTGTCATTAAACACCGGTTTGGAACGAGTGAATGAACCCGGTTCTCAGATGAGCAAACGAGGTGCCCACACCCCACTTCTGAGAGCACTGAAAACTAGTAACAGGTAAAGACGAAAACGCTCACAATTGATTATATCACACAGTCGCAGCGACTTACAAGGCCCAGCGCACAAGCCTACCTGACAAACCCTGCACAGGAAGCTGAGGCCATTGTGCACCCCAGGGAGAAGCACCTCTGTCCAAGTGGACTCCTCACAGCTCACTGGGCACAAGTTCATAGCCAGAGTCCAGCAGCTGGTGCTGGCAGCGGCCTCCCACACACCCGGCCCTTCAGAAGCCACAGGTGAGCGCAGCCTCCTGCACCTGCCCCTGTCAGCCCCCTCAGCTGAGCCCTCCCTTATGAGGGAGTTCCTGGTTTTGTGGTTTGACCAATGGAGTGAGAGCTGCCTCCCCCATCCAATCAGAGCTGCACCATCACAACCTCATCTACATCTACACCGACCAATCACAATTGCTCTCTACCAACCAATCATCATGTGATACTGACCAATCCGACTGTACAACTTCGAAACTTATTTGCATAAGACAGACCTTGGGCATCTGGGTGAGCACTTGCTCTGCAAAAGGCAGCCTCCCCCTCGTGTGGGGGACGGGTGTGGGGGACAGGGGTGGGGGATGCCTTTTGGGTTCCCACCAGAGGTTCCCTCAGGTTGCAAACTGTCACCTGAATAAATAGTCTCTCCACTTTTGCTCCATAGCCTTTGGGATTTATATTTAGATAACCCTCAGAATAGTGATTAGCACACAGGCCCTGCAGGTTAGAGTATGCTGATTCCTTAAGTAGACTAAATATTTTGCTAAAAATTTCAGATAGACCTCATGACAGACACTCGCACAGCCCTATACCTTCCTTCCTTCTAGTTCTTATTATCGTGGGGCCTGTTGGTGGCAGATACATGTTCAAGTATGTCACGTGGAAACGATTGCAAGCCTACTTGGTACACGTAAAATGTTGACACGGACTTGCACCGTGTGGCCTTGTATGCACGATGACAAGGGCTTTGCAGCTAGTGCCGGGAACGACGGGCAGACTCTAATGGATACTGGCATCTACTACTCGCCAGGACTTACTCCTAAGGTTTCTTCATTTTAAGCTCAATGTGTGGCATGGGAATCACTCTGCTTTCTACCAGGAAATAGGTGTGAAGACAGCAAGCCCCTTGTCCGAGGCCATCCAGACACTAAGCAGCCTTGCTGGGGTTCACACCCCAGGTGTGTGAGAAATGTGTCAAACCTCAAAGTTCAAGTTCATGCTCTTTCCACCACGAGGTTCCCTCAGGTTGCAAACTGTCACCTGAATAAATAGTCTCTCCACTTTTGCTCCATAGCCTTTGGGATTTATATTTAGATAACCCTCAGAATAGTGATTAGCACACAGGCCCTGCAGGTTAGAGTATGCTGATTCCTTAAGTAGACTAAATATTTTGCTAAAAATTTCAGATAGACCTCATGACAGACACTCGCACAGCCCTATACCTTCCTTCCTTCTAGTTCTTATTATCGTGGGGCCTGTTGGTGGCAGATACATGTTCAAGTATGTCACGTGGAAACGATTGCAAGCCTACTTGGTACACGTAAAATGTTGACACGGACTTGCACCGTGTGGCCTTGTATGCACGATGACAAGGGCTTTGCAGCTAGTGCCGGGAACGACGGGCAGACTCTAATGGATACTGGCATCTACTACTCGCCAGGACTTACTCCTAAGGTTTCTTCATTTTAAGCTCAATGTGTGGCATGGGAATCACTCTGCTTTCTACCAGGAAATAGGTGTGAAGACAGCAAGCCCCTTGTCCGAGGCCATCCAGACACTAAGCAGCCTTGCTGGGGTTCACACCCCAGGTGTGTGAGAAATGTGTCAAACCTCAAAGTTCAAGTTCATGCTCTTTCCACCACAGCACTCGAGGGGAAATAATTTTAGACACGACCAATTAAAGGGGCAGAGCGATGTTTTTCAAAAAATCTAAGCAGTTGTCATAATGATGTTAATATGTTTAGTGTTTCCTAGGTATGTGTTTGATTTGCATGCTGCGATAGCTGTTATCAGCAATTTTGAGTCAGGAATAAAACAAATGAAGAAAATAAAATATATTTCAAAAAAATCTTAGACCAAGAGACAATTCTCCAGCCGACAAGATTTATTAAATGCATTCCCTTTATATTATTTATTAGTGTACATGATTCCAATAGCAAATATAGTTTCACTCATTTACATACTGTATAAGAATTCAGTTCAGAGTATAAATATATAAACATACAAAATTTTATGAAGACACTGGTTTCTGACCAATAAAGTCATGAGAGCAAGTGCAGAAAACAAAGATTAAATACTGAACATTAGGATAAAAAACACTACTGATAGTTTAGGTTCTTCGAACAGGTACCACCTTCGGGAAAAGTCCTGTGTGCACGGAGCCCACGTGCCCTCGGCAGAGCATCGCCGTGAGAACACGGATACGGCTTCAGAACCCACACCCACTCAGACCAAGAAAATAAAATAAAGAAGCAGTTTGCTGCCCCGCACCATTTTAAAGCAGCTGAGCACCCAGCGCTCGGCCCGTGGACACGCAGCGAGGCCTACGTGGCCGAGCTCACCCTGTCCCCGTCACCCCCGCTCCCCTGTCCCCACCTTCCTGGGGGGAAGCACAGGTGCTCGGCTGCTGCTGGTTCCGTCTGCGCCCAGGGACGAAGAACCATCCACGAACCGGGCAACCACCAAGCAGGCAGCGTGTCGGCGCTGAAGACAAAGGCTGACATCACAGAGCGTGCTGCGTACCCTGGGCTGTGTGAGGCGCCCGCCCGACATGCCTGCCTGGGCCACTGGCACCGACTCACTCTCCATCGGCTCGGGCCCACGTCCTCGGCACACGCGGTCAGGGCCATGAGCCCAGCTGGGGCTGGGAAGGCAGTGTGTAGCCGCACCGGGACACGCCTGTGTCCCCTGCGTGGCCGGCCCTGCCCGACATGGACCGTCGCCAACCTCCTGGGCTTTTTCAGGGTGTCAGCAGCCCGGGGCCCCCATCAGTCCCCAGACAGAAGAGGAGCGACCTGGCCGCAGACTCCAGGTCCCTGCAGCTCTTCGCACAGCTGTCTCTGGGAGCATGCGTGCCGCCGACATCGTCATCGTGCACACTGACGTCATCGCGAGCACCTGTGTCATCACGCAAGTCCCTGGCCAAGCTGCAGAGACTCTCGACGCAGTCCCCGAGCAGCTGTGGGTCACTGCGGCGTCCTGTGTGGGAAGAAGGGGGCGTTAACTAACCTTCCCGGGTTTCCGTGGGCACCTGTCAGTTCTGTGACCCAGATTTCTTTACGTCAGAGTAACCCTGTGGGACGGTTCCAATGCATCTAGGATTATTCAGCGTGGCTGCTAAATAAGCATGTTTTGTTTTGGGGATCGAATTATTTAGGCGGAAGTACTGACATATATTAAACACGAATTCAATCACACAAGTTCCTATATTGGTAAATAATGTCAACTTCAGTTAATGAGTTAAACTAGAAATAAAGATGTCTGAGACTCCTCAAGCCAGGAGTCCCCAACCCCGGGCCGCAGACCAGTACCGGTCCCTGGCCTGTTAGGAACCGGGCCACACAGCAGGAGGTGAGCAGTGGGCGAGCGAAGCTCCATCTGCATCTGCAGCCGCTCCCAGCGCCAGCATCACTACCTCAGCTCCGCCTCAGATCCTCAGGCATTAGATGCTCACGGGGACCGCTGCCTTAAGCTATAAAATTCTGATTAACTACAAATGCCATTAACTACAAATACACACCTCTCAGTGCAGCAATAATAATCTGAATAGTTTGCTCTAAGCAGTGTTTTAATTTCAAGAATTGTGGGGCGAGATTGACCATCTTCTTCAGATCCTGGTATCCAGAATTGTTTTCTTGTGCTTGAGCTCTGCAACTTTTCTGTATAAATAAAGTTAATATTTTAAAAATTACAGGGTAGGCTCCACGGCAGTTAGGCTTAGTCAATATGGTTTTAATCGATTACAAACCTAGTTTATATTTTTCTATTTACCTGTGACATAAGAATAAAGTAATTTGTCTAATTCGCTTGTATTTTAGAATCTCTGAGCATGTTGATTATTCAACACAAATTTTTAGCCTCTAATAACTCTCCAAGCAAAAGCGAACGGTAAACCAGCAGAGGTGAGAGACAGACAGAATACGCCGATGGTAATCGATGTGCATCCATTACTCAACCTGGTCAGGTACGACAGCCGGGAGGTCGCGGCCCGAGAGCTGGTGCCCGTGCTCCACCCAGACGAGCTCGGACGCGCTGCCCAGCTGAGGGGAAAACCTGGAATCGACGCAACTACCCTCGAACCCAACGAAATGACAAAACACAACAAAACCTTCTCTTACTGTTTTCCACTGAGCAAAGATGTTTTCGAGAGACCCGATCAACGCCATGGCACTAGCTCTCATCTGCTGGGCGATCTAGGGACGATGTTAAAACATTTCGTTACACAGAGGAGTTCTTGAGACGTGTAGAAGCCCCAGGGCTCTGTGGGGCTGGGAGGGAGGACACTCTCGTCCAGAAGTCAGAGGGAGACGCATCCTGTCGCCAGGACCACGTCCTGTCACTGGGACAACTAAATGTCCAGAGGCCCCGGATCGGGATGCCTTTCAGAATAAACCGCACGCCTGTTCCACATTCAGCATGGACACCCTCTGGCGTCTGTGATGAGAACAGCATTCGTCTTGTATTTAAATGTTTATAGGAATGAAATCTCCAACACTCCCCTGAGAAGGGGGTGAGGTAACCAAGTTGCCAAGCGAACATTATGCTGAGAACTCTACAGAGGCATTTCCCCCCGGCTTTACTGAGATATAATTGTATTATTGTATTGTGTAACATTGTATTAGCTTAAAGTCTACCACTTAACGGTTGGATACATTGTGAAACCACCAGCAATTAATTAGCCTAGTGAATGTCCAGCAGCTCACACAGCTACCAAATAGTTCGTCTTTTCCTTGTGACGAGAGCTCTTACTCCGTAGCAGCTCTCGAAGACACCACGGCAGTGCTAACCAGAGCCACCATGCCACCGTTACACCCCAGGACGTACTTGTCTGCAGCTGGAAGTGTGCGCCCCCCAACCCTCGCCTGTTCCCCACCCCCCGCCCCAGCCCCAGCCCTGGCACCCACCAAGCCGGGACACAGGTATTACCACCTATGACAGGGGAAGAGACGGGGTCAGGGCAGTGAGGGACTTGGTGAATGCTTGCTGGAAGGTGACAGACCAGGTTTTAAACACAGGTCTCCAGCGTGGCACCTAGCCTTCTGTCATGGGCCACCTCTAAGAGGGCCGGTCCTATGCTTTAGGTTGGGGGCTGCCGGCGGTGACAGGACGCTTATTTCAGGAAGCCACTCAAAGCTCCACTGATTCTGTATCTGATGTGAAATCACAGATGCGAACCCCCGGCAAACGCGTAATTCAAGATACTAGGTCACTAAATGGTGGTTTCCATTCCTGAGTATCTGAACGAGACAAGCCGGGAAAGGACAGGCGGAAAGTGGCCACTAGGTGTCCCCGCCACCCCGCCTTGCCCGGGGTTCATCGCAGACTGGGCGCCCCCCACGCAGCCGGGGCGGGAGCCGGTGAGACGTTAACAACAGGCTGCGGTCACTCAACTCACCACGCCACAAGGACGTCGATGCCTTTTCCACAAAAAATAATTCGCACAAATTAAAGTACACAAATTTATAAGCCTCTCATTCGTTGAGTGAGCGTATTCTGAAAACCAGCTTTCCACGCTCCGTTCCCCGCCGTCCTACCTCGTCCGGGGCGTGCAGCCCGCGGAGCTCACGCTGAAGCCGCTCGGCCGCGTCGGTTCCCGAGTCCAGCAGAAGCCTCAGGCCCGAGCCCACGCCGTCCCACAGGGCGGCCACGAAGCGCTCCTAGACGACGTGCAGGCGGTAACTGGCAAACTCAGCTCTTATGTTTTTTAAAAATCATCAGATACTGGTTATATTTTGTGCTTATTTTAGGAATTAACACGTTCCGAGTCGTCAAATTCCACGAAAGCGGGAATAAGGACCAACGGTCCACACGGGAAGCGGGGCCGTCTGCAGTTGAGACCCCGCGTGGAAGGCCGCTGGCTTCCCCCGGGGCGGGGCCTGCCGGGCTCAGCGACATCCCCGGGGCTCAGCGACATCCTCGTGTTGTGCTTGCGGCCGCCAGGCCCGTCGAGCGAGCGGGCACCAACTCCCAGCCCACGAGCTGCGCGCGCCCACGAACCCTCGGGCCAGCGGCCTGAGAGCAAAGGCCGAGGCCCCAAACCGGCGGCGCATCGACCGACCCGGCCGAAACCGCTTCGGTCTCATCGCGAAACGATTCAAAGGACGTGGCCCTTAGAGTGGAAGCGACTGACGCCGCGAGCGAACTGGGACCGGAAGTCCCTGCCTCCGGAGCAAGCGAACTGGGACCGGAAGTCCCGCCCCCGGCACTAGGATTGGGGCCG
>NW_006429894.1:757490-770743 GCF_000325575.1 Pteropus alecto | reverse complement strand
TCCACGCTGCCGCCGTCGTCCAGAAACCGCAGCGCGCTCCCTTGCAGCACCGCCAGCTGCCCCACGCACCTCACGGCCCGCCGGACGGTGCGGAGCACGTTCTGCTGAGCGTCCGCCACCATGGCCGGAATGTCTGCGCAGCATCCCTGCGGGGCAGAGTGACCCGCGACAGCGGGCGGGTGAGGAGGCGACGGGAAAACGACGCGAAGACGATCAGTGCTGCGCTTCGCAGGTGTCGGGGCCAGAAAACACGCAGCCCCGTAGCCGCCAACGGCTGGAGGCCGGCCGAGCCGCACGGCGGCCTCTGCCCTGAGACCCGCCGCTCCGGCGGGACCCGCACGTGCGGCCGACGTCACCGGGAGGGATGGCGGGGGAGGGACAGGGACGGCGCTTCCCACCCACGGCTCCGTCTCCACCAGTGGGTGACCCTGAGCCTCTCTGCCACCTGCCGACCGTAGTGACCCTTCGGATCTGAGAGCCAACCAGGCGTTTCTGTCACTGTTTCCAGCACGGACCACCCTCCCGCCAGCCCAGGGCCAGGCTTCAGGGCATGGCGTCCCTGTGCCCCCCACCTGTTCCCTCAGCACCACGCCCAAAGTGACCCTTCGTCCACTGTGAACTTAGGATCCACCCAACAACTTCGCCCTCACAGCCACACCTAATCTTACCTGATACAGGTAAACAGAATAAAAGTCTGTTTCCTTGGCAAAACATCACCAGGCTGTGACTGAGCGCGAGCCGAAACCCGCCTGTGAGCAGGGCAGGACATCACCTCTTCTCCCGACGGAGGGTCAGTGGAGTGTGGTGACACGAGCCTGGGCCCGAGTCCCAACTCTGTCCCTGAGCAGCTCTGTGACATGAACGGGCTACTGTCCCCCGCCCCCAACGGTGGCATTCTCGGCCCTGACTCCCGGGTGTGGTGGGGATTAACTGTGGTAACAGCTGTAAGTGACAAGGGTCCTGCTTCGACAAGCCAGTCAGACACCCACAGCGTCAGGCTTTCCAAACAGAAGCCACTTCTGAAAATCCTCCAGCTCGAGTTTTGGGGACGTGCAGACCAGTAACTACTCATGGGGGAAGCGAGTTCCTCACGGGACACCCAGCGAGTCAGCTCACCTGCAGGAACAGCTGCAAGTGGCTCCCAAGCTTCCTGACGGCCTCACCCAGCTCGTCTCCGAGGCTCGCCGCGCCGGCGGCCGGGTCCACGCTGCGCGGCCAGTGCGCGGCCAACACCACCAGCTGCCCGAAGGCACACGTGAGCCGGACGGTATGCGCCTGGGCCTCGCGGTCGGAGAACACTTCGGGAGGAGGAGGAGGACAGTTAGTGGGAAGGGCCCCCGCAGGTGACACGTGTCCACACACGGACACAAACATGCACACGTGTGGACACGCGCACACGCATGAACACACGTGCACACACGCAAAGCCATGCACACACATGCACACGCGCGGACACACGACACTGGCAGGAAGCGCGGCACGTGGGGCGGCCCCCAGCCCACAGTGCCGCGTGCAGAGAACATTGGGATGCAGCCGGAGGGGCGAGGGGCTTACGGCCGTCTGGACTGTCTTCGTCCTGGTCCTCGTAGGCGCGGGAGACAGCGTGCAGCCCCGCGTAAACCCGGAGGAAGCCGCCCAGCAGGCCGTCCGCCGCGCTTTCTGCCCCGCAGCCCCTCGCCAGCGCAGCCGCGGACGAGCCGATCAGCTCTCTGCAACTCCCAGGAAGGACGGGGGGTCGGCCGCTCCGGGGCACAGGGCGCCCGAGGTCCCCGCAGAGCCTGGTTCAGCATTTTTTTTCAGTCTGGCCTCCCGGACGACGCTTCACACGAGAGTCAGTGTCCCAGAGACACCTGCCGGGGTGCTCAAGCGGGCTATGCGACTTCAGCACGTCTTCACTCCCAGACGCCACGGCGAACACGCAGACCCCCAGGGACCGGTCTCCCTCGGTGACATCACCCTCTGTGTGCCCGTCCTGCCCGCCCCAACCGCAGCACTTCCGGCCAGCACCGCTCCCCAGGGACCTGGCTCACTCACGCACACCGCCCCCTCCTCATGCATCCACGCACGGACACACCACCTCCCGCACTTGGCTTTTCCCGTGTAAGACAATGGCATGCTCGTGCGTGTCTGTGCACGCACACGCCTTCCACGCCTGAACCTGCCGCCCTGGAGCTTCAGCCGAGGAGCGGGCCAGCCGGGAAACAGAAGCTTCTAGGAGCTGATCTGCACAAGGGCCTGACACGGGGCAGGGGTGGCAGAGCCAGGACTTACGTCCGCAAGGACACTCGGTGACAAACCTACCCCAGGAATATGACGAGTGCGAGTTCTGAATCGGGTGAGCCTGGACGTCACGCAAACAGCCAGAAATCCTCCTATTCTTCGCCAAGCTCCTGCTCCTGAAAGGGAGAAACCGTAAGACCAGGGGTTTCACGCTGCCTGGAGCACGTCACCAGCGATGTTCACTTTTACGTGCTCTAAAGAAAACGGACATGCATGGTGTTTTCCACAGAAATGTTCATCAAGAAGCAGATTCATTTAGCTCTGAGCGAGAATCTGACTATTCACAGCCCTGCTCTGAGCATCTAGCTGTTAAACAGAATCGGCATCTAGAGTCTGTCCCTTACAGGCCCTGGACACTGCAGTGGACACGGCGAGCATGGTTTCTGGCTGAGTTTAAGTCACAGGAGAGGAATGAGGGCAGGGGGCCGGGGCAGACTCGGGGAGAACCCGAGCTGGCCCCGGGATTGAGGACCAGGGGGCCTCTGGGAGCAGTAGCACTGAGGGACCAGGGGGGCCAATGGGACAGGGAGGCGGGTGTGGGGCGCAGGGGCGGGCGTTCCAGATAGGGCGCCGGGATGTGGGAAGGGCTGCGGTGCAGGACGTGACGGGTCGGGGACGAGGCTAGGGGGTGCAGGGGCCAGCTGGAGGGTGGAAGCCTTGTTTCTCGTTAACAAACGGCTCTGGTCACGTACAGACGGTCTCTGTCACTGAGACTTCGTCTTCTGTGGTGCTCATCCTAACTGCACCGCATTTAAAATTCTACAACTTACAATCAGCTCTCACAGAATACTCCGGGTTCTTGAGAAAGGGTAATTTTAAAGTCATAACTATTATTCATTTGTATAGGAAATTAAATTTATACTATGCTCAGTTGCTCTTCGGACTCATATGGCAAAATACTGAGCATTTTCGTTCCTGTTTCGACTGACACATGACTTCATGCCCAGTGCTGTGATCCGATCGGCAACGTGCCATTTCGTTTCCGTTACTGGGTTCCCCTCACAGACCTGTCCATCACGATGACAGACAGTTCTTTCAAATAAGGAAACGATACGTGTTCGCCCTGTACGAACGAGGAAACTGACGAGGACAACGTCACTACCTCCGTCTGGAAAGCGAGGCGAGGGGCGTGTCCGTGATGTCGGGCTCCCACTCGTCGTCGGGGTCACAGAAGATGTCCTCGCTCCGGGCGCCGCCGTTACTCTAAGGAAACAAACCAACCAGTTTCTCATAATTTTGACTTCTTAAGTATTTAGCAGCTGAAGAAAAACCAGTTTAAATACTTCGTTACACTTAAAATATAAAATCAGCAAAATTACGTTATCTGAGAAAAAGTCTAAAAAGAATCACGTTCCTGATCCAACGAGAAATCAGTCGCACGATGCTAGGAACTGAATTAAAAGAGATGCACGAGTAAAGGCAAGAGACGTCATTAAATGATCCAGGAACGAACGCGGGATGGGAGAGACAGCGAAAGCGACGCAGGCGAAACCCGCGGGAGAGAAATAGAGACCCCAATGCTAGGGCTCCTCGCGCCCTGGTCGGATGAGCCGATCGTGGCGACACCCACGGCGTCATTCCAGTAGTGAAAGCAGTAACGATGAAAGTGCTAGTAAAATCCTACGTGGACGTTAATCCAGAAACAGTACAGCGAGATGGAAAGGTAAGTAGAGAACGTTGCCATGACGATACGGCACGTAAGGGGACAGAGGGCCCCTCGCTGCTGGACCTAACGACGGCGTCGATGGAGGGGCCGCGACAGGCTTTGCTGTTCTCGTTGCATAAGCAGTTCACGTTCACGGGGAGAACCTGGGAGTTACTAAGACATATAAACACAAAGGGAAAAAACCTAACCGCTCACAAGCCCATCGTTTAGAGATAAACACTGTCGGTGTTTGGGGGCTTCTGTTGTGGACACAGTTATAACTATAGGAAAAGAATCCAGCAAACCCTGCGAGCAGGCAAAGGTAACGTAAAAACCCCGAACTGTTACTGCTGGTTGCTTTGGGACATGTGGATGGCCTTTCATTTGCCAAATTTGCTTTACTGAGAACACGCCATTTTCACGTGCTTATTCCAAGAGCGTGGCCCGGGCTCACCGTCACGCGGACCTCATAGAGCTCCTTCATGGCCGCGAGCTTAGACTCGAACTTCTCCAGGCTCCAGGAGGTGCAGACGCCCAGTCGGAGGTCCTGCACGCGGACGCGGGTGCCGGAGCCACACCCGTCCCCCGGTGTGGCATGTCTGCAGAGAGAGCAGAGAGACGCTCATGGAAACGGCCCCGGGTGCTGAGCGTCGAGTCAGAGCCACCCCGAGGAGCTCGGAGCTCGGGCCACCGACGGCGCCTCGTTACAGGCACAGCCCCGTCTGGTGTGCGCACGTGAAAACAACTTCTCATGCAGAAGTCTATAAACCGAAAAGTGCTAAGGTACATCCCCTCTGAAATGTGAAATGCTGATAAATTTTCAAAATCAAAGGAAAATCGGTGAACCCTAAGGCCTCTACGATTATGCTGTTTATAAAATGCAGTGGTGTCAGCGGCTGGAAGCCCTTCTGCTGGGCCTAGGAGGGGCGTCCGAGCACGGCACCGGGGATCCTGACACCGCCCGTCCCTGGACAGCACAATGCCGTGTCTTTAGAGAAACTAAAACAAGTCAAAATGACTGATGATAATAAACAATAGAAAAGGCAACTATTTTAAAACAGAATTCCCTTCCAAGTGGGATAATCGATCACTCACCTGCCGAAAACATAATGTCTTTTGAATTTGCTGCTGATGGCGTTGGCTTCCTGAATCATCATGGACAGTTTCATGGAGCTCCAGTTTGTCTGGACTAATCGAAAACACAGAGAAGGTTCAAAACACACATATGAGCGCTAATGGGGTCAGAACAATGCCTGAAAGAAATCACCGATTTTAAACAAACGGGTTTAACTATGTGTTACAGAAAGTAAGGGCGGTATCTGAGTAACTTCAAGTTTGGTGAAACAAAACATTCTGCACATAAAATGAGGTCTTTCTCAGTTCTTCACCTCTGCAGGTGAAAAGAGATTTGAAGGTCCATCTACCACTCAGAGCGTGTGGGCCATGTTTTCATCCTGACTCAAACAAACCAAAGACCAAAACGTGTTCATGAAATAATCCGGGAAACCTGAATATGGCCTGGCTTTTCAATGAGGACAAGAAGTTGTGGTGTGTATTTTAGGACTGTAATTCTACACAGTATGCCTAACAAGAACAGAGAGACGCAGTGTGGCATTTACAGATCGAATGACACAACATCTGGGACTTGCCGCAGGCCAGTCCACAGCACTCGGGCCGAGGACGGCTGGGACGAGCCTGCCCAGGTGCTGGTGCTGGGGACAGGCGGGGGCGTGAGGG
Organism: Pteropus alecto; assembly: GCF_000325575.1. NCBI lineage: Eukaryota > Metazoa > Chordata > Mammalia > Chiroptera > Pteropodidae > Pteropus > Pteropus alecto. The sequence goes on along the minus strand of NW_006429894.1, from coordinate 765,081 downwards.
TTCACTGCGGGGATCGCTCCATTTTTATAGTTTTATAGTTTCTTTTCCGTAATGAAAAAAAAGTTCACAGTAAAAACACGCTGTGTTCCACACAGAAATCTCAGAATGCTCCCAGAAAATAACGTCTAAGCGAAAAAGAAGATGAAGTACTCGATGACTGACTACGGTTTAGACGTAAGACGAGAACGAAGGATTAGAAGACGTATTTCTTAAAGCGTGTTATCCGTTAACATAACACCAAATGCTCTAAATAGGTAAATATTTTGAAAACTGAATACTCTAAAAACCGTCACCCGTACAAAGAAATCTAGATCCAGAAGAGCTGACATCTGGACTAAAACATGTCTAATACGCAAAGACAACTGACTGTGCCCTTTCGGGATTACGGGAGACAACGCTCGGCCGCAGGAGACGCCACGCCGGCCCCGCCACACTCACTGGCAAAGGTTCTGTCGCGGCCGCCCCGACTCTGCTGCAGGGATTGTACTTCTGCAGCGATCTTCTGCTTCTCAGCTTCCAGGGCCTCCAGAATCCTCGCGTGGCGGATGCTGTGGTCCTCCAGAACCTGCGGGACGGTCGCAGGGCCTGGGCGTCAGTGCCAAGACAGAAGGTACAAAGCCTGGGCGACCGGCCAGCACGTGATCCAGCCTCGTTCACAGTACGCAGTTTACTGAGCATAAGAGGCTTTCAAAAGTGATTCGTAAACTATCTTTATACAATAATTTCCCCCCTACAAAATCTTTTTCTTTCCGTCGATAGGAAGTAAAACCTCATTTGACACAAAGAAGCCCGACGACAGCCCACAAATAATAATTGTTTTAAGATTCAAACGATTCTATTTTTCCTCCTAAAACCCTCTGAGGTGGCTGACTGGCCCTCTGTCCTGGAGTTGACCAGCAATGTACGGCCACCACAGCAGTGTCCGAACTTCGCGGTCACCAGGGGTGTTTCCTTCCACCCCACCCCTGCCACAGACTTGGAGAAGAGAAATAAAATCAATGTTTGGAATAAGCTCTGGGCTGGAGACCGAGGGGCTGAAGCAGATGGCGTCGGCGGCTCCCTAACCGTGGGCCCCCCAGGACCCCTGCAGAGCACGTCTGGGGTTCGGCATCCAACAGGAAGGCTGTCTGGCCGGCCAGGGACCCCGCTGTGAGAACCGCCACGATAAAGAGCGACAGGGGCCACGAGGCTGGCTGAGAGGTGACGGGCGGTGTCAACACACGGGCACCCTGGTTCAACTCCAGTCCTGCGGACCTGGCTGGTGGGTGGCCCCGAAAGGTGACAACACAGCCAGAGACTCAGCTCACGACTCAGGGGGCCCTGGCCCCACGGCAGACAGCTCCGGGCGCCATCGGGGAGTGGCCTTGAGCCCCGGCACCATCTGTCCTCCACGCCGGGCCCCTGTGAGCCGGACCCGGAGTCGGCCCCACCGCGAGTCCTCAGGAGCAGAACGAACCCGGCCCTTCCTGCACGCGGCACGACGGGCTGCAGAGCGAAGTCACCTGTCTCGCGGCCAGAGCCTCCACGTGCAGCCGCGTCCTGCCGACCCGCACCTCCTGCTCCAGCTGCCGCTTTGCCTCTTCCAGTTCCTCGATCCTGTCGTTGGCCTTCTGGTTACTTATTTCCTGCAGTTTCTTCCTCTGAGACTCTTCTTTCTTTAAAGAACAACAAAAACAAACTAGGACAAACAAACAAAGCATTTTTTTGAAAATGCACAAGGCACGAAAGGTCCCCTCCCTCAGCCAAGGCCACGGAAGTCGCCCTGCGGCTGCTCTGCCGGCTTCATGCTGCCGCCTGATGCACAAACCGCCCCGGCCGGAGCTCTGGGGGTGCAGGCGGCCATGGAGACGGCTGGGGCTCGGCGCTGGGGGGCCCTGCCGTGCCACCACGGCCCCCTTGAAAGTCACCATGCGGCGCTTCCAAACGTGCATCTGTGACGGCCGGCTCGGGCTGGCCGGGGGCACAGGGGAGAGTTCCAGGAGCAGGGAGGAGGGGACGAACGAGGCCGGGACACGAGGGAGCTACAGGTGGCTCCTCGGCTCTGCCCTCCCACTGCCGCCGCCAACGTGTTTGTCGGGGAGCCGTGGAGGCCACGGGACGCGTCCGTCAGGGAGACGCGGCGGGGGCCACGTGACGCGTCCGTCAGGGAGACAAGGCAGGGGCCACGTGACGCGTCCGTCAGGGAGACACGGCGGGGGCCACGTGACGCATCCATCAGGGAGACACAGCGGGGGCCACGTGCCGCGTCCCTCAGAGAGCAGGCACGTCAGGGAGACGCGGCGGGGGCCACGTGACGCGTCCGTCAGGGAGACGCGGCCGAGGCCGGCGCCCCCACTCCCGGCGGGGACTCGGCGCTCTCACCAGCTCGGCCTCCAGCGCCCCGATCCGGCTCTCGTAGGCGGCCTTCTGCGAGGACAGCTCCCGCCGGGCCATCTCTTCCGCGACCCGGATGCCTCGCAGCGTCTCCTCCCTGGCTCTCAGCTGCGCCTCCCTCACCTCTGCTTCCAGCCTGCGGAGCAGAGCGGGCTGGGCCCCCGGGAACCCCTCACCCCTCACCGCCCGGCGCCGCGGGGAACTCTGAGTCTCAGACCCCATCTCTGACGTCCCCTCCATAACGTCCTCAAGTTTTCACTGGCTTTAGAATGATTTACACGAGGAAATGTGAAAGGATGGAAATTTGCTTGGTATTTAGGAAAATGTGATTTTCTAACACTTAGGAAAATTAGTTACATAGAAATACGACGTTGTGGCGAGCTCCGCAGTAAACAGTGAACGTCGATAAGGGTATTTTATGGTGCACCAGCGACGGCTGGAGCAAAAACGACAGGTCACGTGTGGGTCACAGATTAGGGAACAGCGAGGGACGCTGAAAGCACCGGGGGCTACGGGCAGCTGGTGCGGGGCCGACAGGGCAGGGCCGTCCGGCCTCCCCAGGGCTGTGTCCCCACCCTCCAGAACCTTCCGCTGACCGCCTCGGCCAGGAGCCACCCCACATGCTGTCTGCCTGTCGCCCACGCGGGGACGAGGTCCTCCGTGCGGGGCACGGCACCCAGCACGGTGCAGGCACGGCACCTGCCCAGTGGGCACTTGGGGACCAAGTGACAGCACCCAGGGAAAAGACTAGAAGGCAGTGCCCGAAGGGGTAACCGCTGGGGCCGGGCACCACCGCCCCCCGCACGGCCACCCTCGCCCCACGATACTCACTGTGACCGCTGAGCCACCAGCAGCTCGTTCTTCGCAAACTCAAAGTCCTTTGGGCCCTCGCCGGCCGGTCTCTTCCCACTCTTCACCTCCGCTGGGTGGTTGAACCTAAAATAGTGCTCGCCACCAAGGACCAGACGGTCGCCCTGCAGCACACGGAAACGTCACGCGGGACGTGAGCCGAGGCGGACACCACGCGGGGGCAGCCGCCGTGCTCGGACACCCAATGCAGCCCAGCGCTGATGACGGGCACCGAAGCCCCGCGACCAACGCTCATGAGTGTCTTCCGTGCCAAGAGCTACACAGATGTCACCTCATCATGCGTCACAGCGACCCGGTGACACACGTTCTGTCCCGGTTCTAGGAACCAGGGACGCAAAGCGCACAGGCTTAAGAACAGCCGCAGTGAGCGTGTGGGGCGCTGCCCACCCGCAGAGCTGGTGCTGGGAGCGGAACCGCCCTCTCCCGCGACCCGCCTGCCCCTGGCGGACAGGGCACGCGTGAAGTGACCGTGTGCCTGCCTCTGCCTGTGGCACACTGCCTTGGGCCTGCTCTCCCCGTGTCATTCCTGAAAACGCGCTCGCAGGGGTCTTGGCAGTGGTGATCACGGTCGCCCGGACGACTTCAGAGGTCGCACAGCGGACGGCGGGGCCAAGACGACCGGCCTGGCTGCTCCCTGGCCCTTCGCCGGACACAGCGACGCGGCTGGCTCGGCTCATCGGGGCCCGCCTCGCAGTGACAGGGCTTGTGACTTTGCACAGAGGAACGCAGTTGACAAGCGATCGAGAAAGGGAAGTTCCACACTGGGACTCAAATGAACTGAAAATCCTGCCCGGAGCAAACGACGTCTCACGTTTGGCATCGGCCGACTTACGTGATGCAGCACCGTCGGCTCCGAAATGTGTCGCCCATTCACGTACGTCTTTGCGTCCCTGACTGGGACGACGCTCACGGTGCCGTCGAAATTCCTGATGGTGCTGGAGGACAGAGACACACCGTCACCACGACGGGACGGACGGCGACGCGGGACGCGCCCACGAGGGCCATTCCTTTGGTGCTGAGGTTCACGCCAGCTGGCGACAATGACTCAGGATTCGCTCACTGTCCTCCAACTCACTGTGAAGTTTGGGTGAAAAAGCCTGGGCTCTCTAGCAGCTGGATCCGCCGGGGGTAGGAAGAATTTTCGTTGACTGTGTTTTGATGATGCCCACCTTTAAAAAAAGACGGCAACCCCTCTACCCACCCTCCCCGCCCAAATACACAGGAAAAAATGCAAGGGGAAAAATCAAAGTCTCGACATTGGCGTATGTCTAAACGGAACAGTTTTTAAGTGTTCTTATTTTTCACTTTTCTGACTTTGTTTTTATCTGAGCTTAAATAATGGGATGAACATTTTCCTCTCGTGACAAAAGAGGGCGACAGAGGAGAGCACAGAGATAAAGCACGTCACTGGACCATCCCCGGCTGTTGGTGACACTAGAGTATGCGCTACTGATGCTCTACGTCCCGCTGAGTCTTTTTATGCAGAGCACGAAGGAGACCCCAAAGTCCAGCTCAGCTTTGGGTGAGCCAGACAGGAAGGGAGAGGGGGCTGCAGCGAGGCCGCGTCCTGAGCAGGTGCCTCTGGCTGCTGGCCGGGCCTGAGGGCATCGCAGAGCGCAGTCCACCGCAGCATCTGGCGAGAGTGACTCACTGGCAATGTGACTCACCCCGCAATGTGGTGCCGCCAACCCGGTGTGCCCGCCAGCTGAAGGTAAACCACATCTACCTGCCAGGGTCCCCTCCGTCCTCCAGTGCTCTCTGCCCCTCACCAAACCCCTCAGTACTCGGGAGCCCCACTCCCTGGCTGGACCACCAACCTCCCTTGTCTGCCACTGGGTCCCTGAAAGAGCACCCTGAATTTGCCTGGACGACGGCTCCCCTCCCACACAGGAGGCCACTCCCTCATCTCCATCATCTGCCGAGGCCTGACGTAAATGCTGGGGTCCAGGGAGCTCCAGCTGGAGGGGAACCCCTCCTTCTTTCATTTCCAAGCAGTGAGTCTGCAAGACCCGCCTAACATGGGCATCCAAACCAAAACAGGATTCCAGACTACCTTAGGACTTAAACGTGAGCAAAACATCGCGAAGGAAATTTGGGAGACCACCTCCATAACCTCAGTGTAGAAAGGACATCTCAAACGAGACACACGAGACGACAAGCACAAAGGGAAACGCCGAGCACGATGAAACGAAGGCCCTCGACCCGCCTAACGGTGCCACCGGAGAGAAAACATGGACCACGCTGGGAAAAACGCATCTGCAGCACCTGAAGCTCACGGAGGCGACAAGGCCACTTAAGGAACTGTACATCACTAAGGAAAACACAGTCCAACTGAAAGTGGACGGAAGCCACGGACGGGCCAGTCACAGAAACAGAAGTGGCCAAAGAACGTAAGAAAGGTCACTAGTCGAGGCTGCGAAACGGACCCACGACGAGGTGCCACGGCCCGTAAATGACCGTCTGTCAGCGCCGAGAGTCGGCCGGGATGCGGAGCACCAGGGCCCTCGGTGCCCGCGGGCAGACGCTCTCATCGTCCTGGGGACCGATGTGGGATGACCTGGCACGGCTGGGCGTGTGTGTGTCCTACGACCTGGCGTCCCCACTCCAGACGATTTAAAAGTGCGTCCCAAAGGCTAAAGATTATTATTACAGCGTAATCAGAAAACCGTGACATCGACGCAGCCCGGGGACGAACAGAGCTGCTCACGGCTGGAGGGGCCGGTCTGCCGGTCCGAGCTCCGCCGGCTGGCCTCGGGCTCACGGCTCGGTGTCACCTGGGAAACTCCGTTTGTACCAGGAGACGCGTACGCAGACGCTCACAGCAACGCCTGGGCAAAAGTCGCAGACAGCCTGGTGTCTGCCGACAAGGGGGAGGGAGGCTGCGGCCACCCAGGAGGCGGCGATGGCACCACGGAAGAGTCCACAGCACGAAATGGAAGGACGCGGGGATGGGCGAATCCGAAAGCGCAGGGCGGCGCGAAGGCGGCTCCCGCACAAGCGGCACTGTCCCAGCGACGCCGCGTGACCGTCCCGTTCACAGGAACAAAAGCCACGTGACGCGAAAACTAACTCGGCCATCCAACCGCGACCCCGCGCCCGCGGACGGCTAGAACTCCGTCCCGAGCGGCCTGGCCCTCGGCGCAGATCACGCACACGCAACGAAGGGACGGCGTCTTCGCGGGCACTCCCAACGGTCCTTGCAAAACACTCAGAATGCATCCGAAGAGTTACCCCAAAGCATCGGTATAAACGAGTGCCTCGTGTGACAGAAGCCACCGCTGTCAGGGTTAGGGAGCCCACGGAAGAGTGGACAGCTGCCCCCGTTTTGGAAGACGAACATACCAGTGATCCTCAGCAACCAGCACCCCGGACAACTGGATGTCATGGCTGGAGCCTGGGTGACACTTCCCCACGGTGCTGGTCCCCTCTTTGATCACATACAGCAGCATCTCCGACAGCTGAGGGTCTTCGGTGAGGTTGACCAGGTTTGGCAAACGGTTGTCCACTTGAAAAGTAATTCCTGCTTTCTAGAAGTCAGAAAAAAATCAACTGTAACCGTGAGCATGAAACTGTCAAGTTCACTCAACAGAAAGGTCCGTTTTTTTTCTCTCTGTGAGTCTCAGTGACTGGAAGGGCCTCGGACTCTCCCTAGCGGCCGCCCCGGGACAGACGTCTCAGCCGCGTCTCCCTCCTTCACCCTCCCCCGCCCTCAGTCGGGCGAGCACCGACCCGCGGCCAGCGAGTCGTGCCTGTCGTCACCCAGCATCTTTAGAACCTCTGCCCTTGACCCGCCCTGCCCGCTCCGGGAAGGGGTGTCGGTTCCTGTAACAAGGGCCAGTCTCTCTGACTCTTTGCAGAAGCAAAAACGGGACGACGTCCACTCACCTTGGTCCCGCCAAGCCCCGGACTGGGGCGGGAGCGCTGGCTGTGCGGCCGGCCCCCGGGCGCCCACCTTAACGCCGCACGCGCCCCCCGGCCTCGCTGCGCACACGCGGCCCGGGCCGAGGGGTCAAAGCTCCATGTTTACTGGCGTCTGTCTTTAGCGTCTAAGTCACTCAAGAACAGGGAGAGGGTACCTGTAACTCCTTGATTTCCTGAAGTTTTCTTCTTTCTGCTTGTTCGAATTTTTCTTTCCACACTCTTCCCAAAGACAAACAAAACAAGAGCATTAAAAACATCGAGACGTAGGAGACTGGGAATCAAGAGACAGTCGGTGGATTGTGAAACCACTTAGGGCTGCGTATGGCAGTCGGCGTGGGCTGCGCTATTCACGTGGGGGACGGGAGGGCAGAGGCAGAGTCCTCCGCGGCCCCGCCGCCCGCCAGTCCCGGGGTGCCAGGCAACGCTC
>NW_006429894.1:751866-757407 GCF_000325575.1 Pteropus alecto | reverse complement strand
TGATAGAGCCTGTATCGCTCGGGGTCAATGTTCTGACGGCTTCTTTGAGCAGCCTTTAGCTTTTCGATTTCAGCCTTCAACTCTAGGAATGTGTAGGGAGATGGGTGACAGCGTGTGATACAGAACCGTTCCCACAGTGAGAACCCTGCAACCTCCCACCTGAAGTTTTCAACATTACTGAATGATCTAGACTGTTCGCAGAATGACGTCACTGCGCTTCCGTTACCTGTGAACCTCTACCTAGCCTTGACCTGAAGACACGCTGCCCCCCTTGGGATGGCCACGTGTCATCCAGAGAAGAAAGGGGGCCACTGTTAGTTACGCTGGGACTGTCCCAGGCAAACCTGACTCACGGAGATGCGCTGGGTAAAGGGCAGAGGATTTTCTAGCGGAGTTCAGAACTCGTTTCTACCGGGAACAGCCCTGCTTGAAAATGCGGGGCCCCGGGGAGCGTGGGGCATGGCACAGTAGACCCGTTCTCCCCTGGCCCTCGGGCCTGCCGTGTCTGTCCACCCCGGCCACAGAAAAGGCGGGGGCCACCGCACGGAGCTGGTGGCTGCAAACAGCAGCCATGGAGGAAGGGCCCCAGAGGGAAACAAGGCGCCGCCCTCCGTGCCATGCAGGGCACGCCGACGGCTCGGGGCCACCTCCCCCTTCGCCCGTCCTCCGTTTGCTGCGCCCCTTCTGGTTGTTTCCCCCTGACTGCTCGCTCCCTTTCCTGCCGTCCCCCTATCCATGCAGAATGACGACGAGACTCCATCACAAACCGGCTTGGAAAAAACCTCTGATGTTCTTAAGCTGCACGTTGTGACCAGAACCAGCCTGCGAGTCGGACCCGTGGCAGGAGGGGCCTAGGAGCTGAGGGCACCCACCTCTGACGAGCGCGGCGCTGCCATCCTCGTTGACCCGGGCTACGTTGACGATGGCCCGCGCCTGCTGGGCGTACCGGAGCGTGCTCAGCGTCTCCTCCACGCTGCCCGCGGCCGGGCTGACGGTGGCGACCATGGCGGTCCTGGAGTTCCCGCCCAGGCTCTCCTTCAGCAGCCTTGGAGGAGAGCAGTGACTGCACCCCACGCCCACCGCGCCCCGGCCGCGGCGGCTCCGGGCACTGCTCCCCTGGCCCCGACACAGCTGTTTGCTGCTTTCGGCTGTTTTTAGATCTCACGAACACTTTATTTTCTCCTGTGATCTTTACGTTGCTTCATGAAACACGGATTTTAAATCTGGTTAACCATCGCCCTCTCCCCCACTGGGCTGGGGGCTCCTTAGGAGAGAGCCCGGTGTCTGGGTCACCCTGCACTCCCCACGCTAGCCCCACCTCCTGGAGCAGGTGTCACAAATGCCGGGAACGATGGATGGGCATGCGATCGTAAATTCTGTTTTCTACCAATTGCAAAAGCCTTATTCTAAGAGGGGAAAAAGTATGAGACTAAAAAGACTATCTTGATTAATGAAGAATAAATTTTATTGTTCTTAACTTTCAAAAGGCATTAAAAAAAGTCAGATTTTCCCTTCCAGGTTTTAAGGTGGCAATTACAGTATAATAAATCAATTATGAAGACACACGGCTGTCAAGTACAGGGGTGGTCCTTATCAGAATCATATAGTGATGCCCATCAGAACTGGATATTAAGTCTATACAGAGGTAATTTAACTGTAATGTATCCGAAATGAAATACACGTGCACTGATAAAAACACACTGAACAGTGACGTGCCAGCATGTGCTACACACACAAAACTATTCTGCTTCCACTGATAAAAACACACTGAACAGTGACGTGCCAGCCGGCGTGTGCTACGCACACAAAACTATTCTGCTTTACCATACACAGTCATGTTTGGTGACGCCGTATGTGCTCAAACATCAGGCACTAACGATGTGAAGCACAGTAGGTGCTTACGCTGATATAGCACCTACTGTGTGTTGAGTGTTGTATTCATCACTTACTCCTTTCTACGACCCTAAAAGACGGACATTTTACAGAAGCGAAAACAGGCTAAAGGGCCAATGATTTGCCCAAACTCAGAGCTCACGGACGCAGAGCTCCAAACCCAGGCAGCCGGCTCTGGGATGCGAACTGCTACCCACATCTCCTCTGTCCCAAAGTCAAAGTCCCCACAGCATCCACTACATTTCATACAATTCTTTAATCTTCAGAAGGTACTTACCAGGTAAGAACCGATTCGCGGTAAGGAATAAAAACCCTCTTTCGGTCCATGTGCTCGGACAGCGCAGATATGACTTTGCCCAAGGTCAGCAGGGACTTGTTGATGCTCACGCCCTCCTGCACACAGGACAGAAACATGCACCGATGTCAAACGACTGCTCACAATGAACTTCCCAGAATACTCCTTCCCTCACGTGATGACTGCGTAAATACCTTCTTCCATAAACCACCCGCGTCCTTAGGATGCAAAATTCACTCACGTTCTTTGAAAAGTCATCATAACCAAAAAAGCACGGATCTCTCCCGAAATCACAGCAGTGCGGTCTCTACGCCGCAGGCGAAGATGGACGTTTTCCTGGTTACGTGTGTCTCGTTCGTGAGCCCCCACCACCGACGGCCTGGAAAGCTCCGCCGGGAGCGAGCGGCGCCCTCACCTTCAGCTGCTCCCCGCTGGTCTGTGCAGAGCCGCAGCGCTCACTGCCCGCCAGGTCTACGAGGTTCGTGCGGCTGGTCACCCTGTGATCGTGTTCTTCCCCAGCCACGAATTCCGTCTGCAGCAAAACAGTGTTAAAACACACACCATACGTTCTTTACGACTTGCCATCCATGGGAGGCTTCAGAAGGGAAAGTGACAAGCGACTCGCTTATTTCTGAAACTACCCCGTCCTCAACCTGTGACAATTTATTACACAAATGATGGAGGATACGCTGAGCAGTGCTTGGATTGTGCAAAACAGAACAAATGACTTTAAAGAGACAAATACCGACGACTACGCAATTATGTTACAAAAACAACCATAAATAGGTAAAAAGCTTAATGTATCGAGGTGGTGTTAGCACTAAAGTAGCAAAGTATTTAAAAGCAACATAGCACTAAAGTAGCAAAGTATTTAAAAGCAACATAAATGTCCAACAGTAGAAAAAAACTCGAGAAATTGTATAGTTAATGGAGTATTACGCAGCTATGAAAAATAATATTTTGTAAAGAATTTTAATAGCATGAAATGGTCGAAGGTTTTGTAAATTTGTTTAAGTGTGACTGTAAAAGAAAGATTAGACACCAAAGTGCCGAGAGCTTCTGAGTAGTGAAACCTATGGCAGGATTTCTAAAAATCTTTTACTTTCCGACGTGATTTTCCAAATACTGTATAATGACCGTGTATTATTGATGACAATTATATTAATATCAATGATATTATGATAAATAATCATGTATTACTGACTTTTTAAAAAGTGAGGAAAGCATACTGCCATATATACCAGAAGTGATCCAGAGTTATCGTGCATGTTCCCTAAAATCCAATGTTATTTACATGAATGTACTTTTACCTTCGATTTAAAGGAAAAAATAAGGAACACATGAAACTTGAACATATCGACCATCATATTTAAGAAAATAAGCACCTTGGTCTGCGTCAGCACCAGCGTCAACACGGAGTGCGATCGGGAGCTTTTGTCGTTCACGCCGGTGGCGGCGGTGGCTCGCTGCTTATTCCCCAGCTCCAGCCAGCTCTGTAACAGACAAGGGAGGGGAGGTCCGCTCCACAGACCGCAGCGCACCGGACCAAATCAGGACCAAAGCACGGGCATGTGGTGACCCAGACGCATTTACAAGTTTATAACATGAAATAGTAAATGTTTTTAGCATTTAAAAACTGGTATTCCCGTTGTCTGTTTTCTCTGTCACTCAAATCTGAATCAGGAAATACCTTTATTTTATCTTTATTTGCAATAAGAAGGTTTTTATATTTAAGCTTTCTTTATTTGCGTGTGAATAAGTTATAAATCCAAACGCTTTAAAATTCCAAAAGTAGTCTACAGTCAGGCTCCCCTGAACGAGGCTGATCCTGTCTGATCTCAGAAGCTAAGCAGGGTCGGGCCTGATTAGTACTTGGATGGGAGACCCCCTAGGAAGACCAGGTGCTCTAGCTGTAAAAAATTTAAAAAATAAAAAAAATAAGGGATTGTAAGCTGACAAGTTCCTTGCAATCTGTGAGGTCAACCAAGGGTTGCCTCACCTAAAGAATAAAATAAATAAATAGATAATAAATAAAAGTTCAAAAGTACACAAGGGTAAACCAAGAAAATATTTTTTTCCACTATATCATCCAACCACCCAGCTGGTAGGAAATACCACCTTTAAAGGCTATTTCTATAACTCTAAGCTGACGTGATGGTCGACTTTTATTTTTAGTTCAGACGAGTAATTCTTTTGATTAAACTTTAACAAACAAAATACAATAACCTAATAAGAGCGACCTTTTATTTACACAAAGAGTAATTAAGGAGACAGTCTTATAAATGTTCATGATTATGATTCTCATGGAAAGAAAAGATACAATCGACCTTACCTGAATATCAGAGTAGGAACTGACGACATTCCTAGTTTTCAAAAGTGAAAACACAGAATCAGTGTGACTGATGATCACACTCTTGTGCCCGTAAAATACCACTAACCCTTAACTCGCACGGTTACCCGCCAGGGTCCCAGGGGGGTGATTCATAGACATTATCAAAGTGATTCTCACAGAATCTCTCATTTTCTCCATTCTTAACGGGTAGGAAATAAAATACTGCTTTAATTTTACCCAAAAGTGTGCTTTTCCTCAATACGATAGAGCACCTTGGCGCCCTGACACGGTAACAGTCACGTCACACGTGAGCCCACACCCTGCGCAGGTCCGGTGCGGGTGTCAGCACAGGCCAGGGGTTACTGAGTGGGGTGGGACCCGCCTGTAACCACTGTCCCCTTCCTTTAGGAAAAGCTCTCGGAGCATCCAAGGACAAAGTAAACGACTCGGCGTGTTTCGGTCTTACCACTGAACCCCGTGTTTCGGTCTTACCAATGAACCCCGTCCGCTCTCCAGCCCGAGTGGCAGATGCGACAAGCGGCTGGAGAGGGAAGGCTCGCCCCGACCTCAGGGGACAGCGAAGGGGTGAAAGGGAGCAAACCGGCCAGTGCGTGGCTCTCGGGGCCAGGCGCCGGCCTCCCCAGGGTTCGGTGGGGGGGACCGAGGCTGGATGCGAGTCACTCCCCAGGTCCCCAGGGTCCCAGAGTCAGAGCCAGACCCCTTGTGGGGAACCGCCGTGTCCCACGGCGCCCCCGCGCCCCCGAGCCCAGCACTCACGCTGACAGAGCCTCCACGTACGGTCCGGACGCGGGGTGCTCTCGCACTCTCAGCTGGGGGAGCAGACAGCGGCACGTTACGGGGGTGACGGACGCCGTGCATACATCACCGTAAATGACGTTTCTCCCACCGGGTATCAGGTAAAGAGGTCTGCCTAACTTCGCCCGGAAAGGAACGTGAAGGTTCTCCCGGAAGCAAACCCGTCGGGCGGCGGTGGCGAGCAGCGGCGGTGACACGCCAGCCA
>NW_006429894.1:736881-751833 GCF_000325575.1 Pteropus alecto | reverse complement strand
TCCCCTCCCGCCCCGGCCAGGCGCGTGGCCCTGGGCCGGCGGTCACGGGCATTCCCGGGCCTCTACCCGTCTCCCGGAATTACGGTCAGTACGTTTCGGACGGCTAAGCCTTTTTTCAGTTTGACGTTATACATTTTAAACTTTGTGACCAGAAATTTTAAAACATGTGGAAGTCACAGGAGAACAGGTCGCGTTCAGGTGTCTGGGGGTGGCCCAGAGGGAGCTGCGTGAGCACGTCCAGCGACCCCCTAAGACTAGTTTCTTGCCCTCCGAGGTCCTTTTCAAAGTTAAAACTTGTAATTCTGATAGCAGTTTTTAAAAAAACTTATGATTGGTGAGCCTTTCTATGTCACAGGAAATGTCACCTATAAGTTATCGACATGCTAAATAATCTGGTGAAATACATATTTTGCAACGACAATACTGTTTTGGAAGCTTTTACCACTTTTTGGCTTCGCCAACGTTCAGGTATTTGGTGTCTGGATTAAGTGGTCCAATCATACCTGACCTTTTAACTTTTACACAATATTTGCTTAAAATAAAAACAGGTTAAATCTAAGAACTAATTTCAGTTCCACTAATGATAACATTCAGCTAATTTACTAAATAACAATATAGTTATATGCATTTATAAAAAACAGAAATTAAAAACAAATAATAAATTGTTTTAATCTTACTGGTTGCTTTCTCTGCCCATTTTCACCTTTACAAACCAGAAGGTCATGAATTTTCTCATTATATACTTCGAAGTAGCTCATTTCCAGGTGACAGCTGACCTGCAGGAACAGAAACACAGCGTGTAACTCATTTTCAAAGTTCTTGCAGTTTTTGTAAACCATGTGTCTGATAGGGGCCTGGAATCCAGAATATATAAAGAACTCTCATAACTCAACAACAACAACAAAAAACAAACCACCCAATTAAAAAACGGGCAAAGGTCTTGAACCGACGTTTCTGCAAAGATGAGCTACGAACTACCAATAAGCACATGGAAAAGCAGGCGCTCGACACCAGGTGTCAGAACCACAGTGAGGACCACTGCCGCCAGGACGGCTCTGGGCAGAGACGGGAGGCGGCAGGTGACGGCTGCGGGGGAGCTGGGACCTCCTACCACAGGGCCACTGTGGAAACCAGCCGGCCGTCCCTCAAAGGCCGCACACGGTTACCACACAACTCCTGTCTGCCCGAAAGGACTGAAAACAAATTCAAATAAACGATTATTCAAATAAAAGGCACACGCCGATGGTCGCAGCGGCCCTAGATGGAAGTCACCCAAACGTCCATCGCTGACAACTGGGTAAACGAAGCTGGGGCGCCCCCACGACGGGGTGCCATCCAGTCGCAAAAAAAGAGCGCCACGCACCACACGCCAGAGGGTCGATGAACCTCCAACACACCGGGCTCAGTGGGAGAAGCCAAACACGGAAGGTCACACACTGCACGACCAGCCTTTCGTGCCAAACACCCAGAACGGGCAAACGCAGAGACGGGAAGCAGAGCCGCAGTCGCCAGGAGCGGGGGAGGACCATGGGCGGCCGCCGCTGATGCGTGGAGGGTCCTCCGAGGGTGACGAAAACTTCTGGAACCGGACAGAGGCGCAGGGGGCCGGGGGTCGCATGGCATCATGAATCTACTAAATGCCACTGAATTTTACCCTTTAAAAATGGTTATGTTATGAGAATTTCATGTCAATTAAAAAAATGCAAAAGTCCTTGCATCTCTTCTTACGACCTTCTGGGTAAGGTTCAAGGCGACCCGGTAAGTGCCCACCTACTCGGCTTCGGACTACGTTAGACGGACGTAAAGACGAGAAGGCAAGGTTCTTGCCTGCGAGGTTCCAGCTCAGAGAAATAAACCCTCCGGCACATGAGATGGAGCAATAGGAGATTAAGAACCAACGTGACGGATCCTGACTACAAACAGACTGACTAATCAGAAAGGGGAGAGGGTCGGGTGCCCGGAGAGGCCGAAGGACGTGAGGCGAGAGATGGAGTGGACGGGACCCTGTGCGTTGACATTGACCTGGAGGCTGAGAGCTAAAATCAGTAATGCTTCCTGACTGGGCGGAAAGCAGCCTTCGGACTGAGCAGGGCTGAGCTTCTGCTCCTTCTGACGCTGAAAGACAGAGAATAAAGACGAAAAAGGGAAAATCTGCTTCCATACAGCCTTTTTGACATTTAGGTCATGGTTCCTATATTAGGGAAAAGAATTTCATCCACTGACCCTAAGTGAGTCAGCGACATCCAAATCCACCAGCTGGAGGCTTCAAGGGGGCGTCAAAGAGATTTAGGTTCAAGTCAGCAAACATCTGCTGGACCCCACTGGCTACACAGCAGTCTCCCAGGTGCTACGGGAGCAGCTGAGGTGAACCGGACATGGTCTTTATCCTCAGAGAATTCTCAGTCTCACCGAAGGTGCCGTCCAGTCACGAGTGACCCGAGGCAGAATGGCTGCTGTCACGCAACAGTCTCACCGAAGGTGCCGTCCAGTCACGAGTGACGCGAGGCAGAATGGGTGCTGTCACGCAAGGAATGAGGCACTTCCGGTTAGAGACCAGGTACATGGGAACCAAGGCACTTCCGGTTAGAGACCAGGTACGTGGGAACCGAGGCACTTCCGGTTAGAGACCAGGTACGTGGGAACACCACGTCCTCAATACGTCATCAGTACAGTGACTGGCAAACGCTACAGGTAACAGGGCTCAGAATTCAACAAACGCGCATTAACGCCCATTATGTGGGAAGCGGTGCGCTGTGTCACGCAGGCCCCAGGGGGCTTAGAGAGGAAAGCGCAGGGGGGACAAGCCAGGACAGCAGCCAGGCTCCCACGCAGGGGGGACGAGCCGGGACAGCAGCCAGGCTCCCACGCAGAGGCCGCACTCCTCCTTCTCCTCTGAGGCTCCTGCCATCTGCTGGCCGTGTCTGTCGCCTTCCACCATGCCACCCACAGACGATCGCCCTTTCCCATCCTGAGTAACTCCACACTTGACATAATCACGATCACTTCGCTGGGCCGGCTATGTGCCAGGCACTATTCAAAACCTTCTCCACAGACCAACCCACTGAACCCTCACAACGAACCTATGAGAAAGGTACCATGAGCTACCACGATCACCGTCACCATCGTCACCATCGTCACCATCATCACCGTCACCATCGTCACCGTCATCACCGTCACCATCGTCACCACCACCATCACCACCACAATCACCACCATAACCATCCCCATCACCA
This sequence comes from Pteropus alecto, assembly GCF_000325575.1. Lineage (NCBI taxonomy): Eukaryota > Metazoa > Chordata > Mammalia > Chiroptera > Pteropodidae > Pteropus > Pteropus alecto. Next base: position 748,600 of record NW_006429894.1, on the reverse strand, counting down.
CCATCAGCACCACCACCTCCATCATCACCCTCACCCCCACCCCCATCATCATTATCACCACCATCCCCATCATCACCATCACCACCACCAGGCACACACACGGGAGTGCATCACACGCTCACCGTGATGCACTCACGCTCACAGAGGAAGGAGGCAGAGAGCCCCTCCCCACCTCACCCCACCCACACGTCTCCCAGGAGGAAGCCTTCTGCAGTGAGACGCCCCACCCCCTCTCCACCCTGCCGCCCGAGGAGCAGGATCTAGAATTTGGAATCATAGCCCTATGAGTTTTTCCTCTGCAGCCATGACTGATGCTAACCTGCTGGGCCATCTCCTAGTCCAGCGTGAAGGCTCCAGACAGCATGAGCACCTACCTCCTGGGTATGCTTCTTGGCTACTTGTGCAAAGAGATCTTCACAAAACCTTGGAATTATTCCTGGTTCTTCACCATATCCCATCATCCTGGAAAATAATTATGAACGGGGGAAATGAAACTAATTAGGGTTTTAAAAAATTCTTTTTGGGGACATGGGTTGGGGAGGGAGTGGGGAGCAAGCTGAATGAGCCTCGTCGTCAAAGCCCGAGAACCCGGCTCTGCAGCCACCTCGGGCTGATTTCAATCTTGATGCCACCTCTGCTTAGCTCTGTGACCTTGGACGAGACACCTACCAGCCTAAACCTCAGTTTCCTCTTCCGTAAAGTGGGAATAAACGAGGGCTGTCGTGAGAAGGTACGAGCAGAGCCTTTAGCACGGTGTCTGGATCAGGCGAAAACTCAGGACGTGTAGCTACTCCTGAAATGCCAAGTACTCCCTGCCGGGGCAGGCACCGGCCCCACGCCTTTTGTCAGATGACTTCCTTGAATTCTCGCGACAATACTGACAAACCTCTCTGGGCTTCGGTTTACACGAGAAATCTCAGTCACAGGGAAGTGGGGCGGGTGACTCTTGCAAGGTGCACAGGATCTCGAGCACCAGCTGCAGCCCAGAGGCTGAGCACTGGCACCATGCCTAGTTCTATAACTAGGCATCGGGCGGATGAGGTCTGAGCCCAGATCCGCATGCCCCCAAAGCTACGTCCCTCCCACGGGACCGCACCGCGTCTCCCGGAGACCTGCATTTGCAGGTCAACTCACGTGTACGATTTCCCGGAGCCGGTCTGGCCGTAGGCGAACAGACAGGTGTTGTAGCCTTGGAAGGCTCGCGCCAGGAGAGGGGCCGCGAGGGCCTCGTAGACCGCGGCCTGGCTGGCGTAGCCAGGGTGACCGGCGTCGAAGGACCAGAGCGCAAGGTCGTAGGTGAAACTATACACGTGCTTCGTGTCGGGGTGCCTCACTGCTATCGCGCCCCCGTCCATGAAGACCACCTGGGCTGCGTTCTCCACCGTCTCTCTTTAAAAAGAGGCACAAGGAAAAAGATCGGGTCCCTGCGTCATTTTGAGTATTACTTCCCGAGAACACGAGGACCTCAGAGCTCGTCATGCATAACGTCCCCGGGCAGTTTCGCGTGGACGCAGACCAGCAAATGAAACCACAGTGGCCTTGCCAAACGCTCCTGCAGCTCCGGTGCCAGCGCCCCGGGAAACGGAGGCCCAGATTTCCTGCCTGGAAAATCGACCCGTTTTTCGGGACCTCCCGTCTCGTCCCTTTTTCCCTGGAGTCCCTTTTCCTACGCCGCCTGCTGTGACCCACCCGTGTTCTTCGGGTCAGACCTGGAAGCTCACTTTTACCGTATCGCAAAGAGATTTGGAAGGTACGAATCTACACAAAGCCGGCACGATACACGAATGTAAGTGCAGGTCGCTGGTCTCCTCATTGCCTGCGACCTGCAGCCCCGCACCCCGATCACCTCCCTCCAGCTCAGGCGTAGCTGGGGCTCTTACTCTCTAGAGCTGCAGAAAAACCTCACCAGCCCTCGTCTGGCCCCAGAATACCCCCTTTTACCCCCAACTCTGCTTTAGATCAGGAATTATCCTGAGAAGCACCTGCCTCGTGATCCAACAAGTCCCTCCACACCTGCCCTGCTGATGGCGTGTCTGCTGAGTCTGGGACCAGGCGCCTGGTGTCCGGTCCCCCACAAAGTCCTCCGGGAACGAGTCTCTGCCTCAGCTTTGGTTCCCACCAGCCTGTTTTCTCCGCTGCCTCTCACCCGGTCCCCGCCGGCTCTCCCCGAGTCGCTGACCCCACCTTCGCCCTGGCAGGCTCCGTTCCACGCTGTAACTTTAACTGCTGGCCCTTACGTTCAACCTAGAGGCCCCGTCCGCACTGCGGAGGTCACCTCGCCCTCTTCTAACCTGTTTATGTGACAGCGGTAAACACTCCTGACTCTGTGAAGTTTCTCGCAGTCGTCCCTTAAAATACTTAAAATTAGACGCCACGTGCGCATTTTCTCGTGGCCATCTCCCTCGCCCCGCCTGGAACCGGTGGCTGTCCTGGCCGGTCGTGCTGCAGAAATCGCATCCGGGACACCTCGATGACGCCGGGGATGCCCGCCACTCTGCAGGGGGCGAAGGGCCCCTCTGGGGGACAAGTGGCCTGTGTGGCTCTTTTTAAGGGGAAGGTAGGACATCTGACTAGTACTGCAGCTTTGAAAGCAGACAGTGTTAGAAACTTAGGTCCCTCAGACTTTTTAAAGCTCTAGTATCTAGAGAAATTCACATTTGCAAAAGACGGTGATTTCAGTCTTTAAAAATTTCTAGCCAATCGCCAAGAATAATCGACGCACTACAACTAAACCTAACAGTTCTCCCCAGATAAAAACGTCACCGACGAGCCTGAAGCAGCACGAACGCCCCACGTCCCAAAGGCAGGGACAAACGAGGCGCGTCCCTGCCACGGCTCGGTCGCAGGTGTGACCGGCGGGCGTACCTCTTGCTGAAGGGCCGCACGCGCACTGCCACGGTCACCTGGCTGCTCTCCGCTTCTAAGGGCTCTCTGTCCGCGGAGCTGGTCTGAGCTGCGGCCTCCTCCTGGGGAGGGGCTGTCCCTTCCCGTGACCGTTCCCTTTTATTCGCCAGGAGAGAACGTGTTGGCTCATGTCTGACTTGAGGGCTGGGCACCCCGCTTCTCGGTACGGGCGTGGCCGGGCTTGGAAGATGGGGCGCACGCCTCGGCGTCGACGTGCGTTCCGCAGCACATCTCGGGGGAGCTCTTTTTTCTAAGCTTTCAAATTTACTTGAATTTTTCGCAGCGTTCTTCCCAATACTTCTAGGATGTGACTTTCCTGTCCCCGACTCTCTGCCATCCAGCGGGCTCTGAACGGGCCTTGCCGCCCAGTATCCTGCTCTAACAAGTCCGGTCTGACTCTGGGGACCGACGGGCACTCTATGACTTAAGCACTTAAGTGCCACATTGTCATTTGGCCCACTGAGGGCAGACAGCGTTTCTTTGTATTTTCCCTCAGCCGTCATTTCGGCGACTTTCAGGTCTTCGGCTGAGGGCGCAGAAGATGCGACGAGGGACTGTTTATCATCCACGACCTGTACGTTCGCACTGGTCTCCCCAGAAGCACGGTCACCTCCTGCCACTCCCTTCACGCGCTGTGCCGCTCCCCACTTGTCCACACGGCCCGTTCCGGCACGACACTGCAGCGTGAGGCGTGTCCCTGACCTCTTCTCAGCTGAGGCTCCCAGCTCGTTGCCAAGCAGCGGTGACTCTCTGTTCCTTGTCACTCTTCTCTGAAGGGTCAACCTACCTGAAGAGTTCGGGGTCAGGTGTGCGTCTCTTGCTTTTCTACAGGCAGAAATCACATAAGTGAGGTTTATGTCTCTGACGTGACTTGCAGATCTCAGTGACGGGTCGTCGTTTTCACATTCTGACATCTCCAACTTGGAATGCAGCTGGAGGCCGCTACTGTGGCCGAGGACGTGCCGTGACGAACTCTCTGGGGAAGCAGGGGCACCAACGGGATCGCTATTTGTGCTGAGCTCAGCGTGCACCGACATGCTGGCAGCGACTTATCTTTACGAAGAATGTTGCTGAGAACCTAAGCTCTTCTCTGGATGTTCGTTTGACTTCCAGCCTTTCAGTTTCCAAAAATATCTGCTAAACTACAAAAAAAAAAAAAAAAAGAATTAGATTGCACAGATACAAACAGGCTTTAAAAACACAAGACCCTCCCCAGCGGAACATGCTAGAATGAATGACGGTCTCCAGCCCAGACACGGTTTCCTGTGGACAGCTTTCTGCCCTCAAAGGGGTGACGACGACCTTCCCTCGGCACCCCTCTACGGAGTCCCTACGATGTGGACACTGGATTTGAGGCGAGACCCCTGTCTTTACTTCCTGCGTCTGGAAGGACACACAGATAACCCTTACATCGGGTCAAACGAGCCAAGGGACTCACTCAGAAGATGTAAAAAGGAAATGTCAGCAATGAGTTTTTTAAAGTCCCCCAGCGTGGGGAGTAGGGACGGGGACTAACAGGAGTCCCAGCGCCTGGAGCACAGCGTTTTCATGCCATCTGTTGAGTGCGTGTGAATACAGGGCGGCCTCACCAATGCGGATAGAAGTATTTCCAGCCACAGAGACTGAATCCGTCAAAATCCTGACAAGAACACGTCCACGAATGTGAAGAACAGAACAACGGCCTACAGACGGGAAATGCTCACTCTATGCCCCAATCTCCAAAACGGGATGCCAAGGACTGCGGCCCGCACGGGGCGACCGTCCCAATCTCCCACGACGCGCGAGGTGATGTGACACAGGCCCCAACCTCCTCCGGAGCAAGAAATGCGGACGTCCACGCGGGACGTCCATGCACGGTCAGAGAAGGAAGAGGCTCTCGGGACCGTGTCACCAGCATCTGGATGCCGCCACGCGCCCAGGAATTCCGGGGAGTCCGTTGTGTAGACCATAGGAAAGCCTGTGACGCCGCGGATCACAAAAACTGCGAGCTGCTCCGAACGAGATGGGCCCAACTCGGCACTTGAGTGTCCTGACCTGTGACCTGTCTTGGGGACAGGAAGCCACTCTCACAGCAGAATATGGAGACAGAAGGTTTCCTACAGACAAAGGTGTTGGACAAGGGTGCATTTTATCTCCCTATTTTTTCAATCTGCACGCAGAACACAGCATGCAAAACACTGGGCTAGACTCGGAGGGAGGAGGAGTGAAAACTGGACGAAACGGCAATAGCCTGAGATGTGCAGATGGCACCATCCTACTGGCAAAAAGTAGCAATCATTTGAAATGACTTCTGATAAAAGTCAAAGAAGTAAGCGGCACAGCAGGGCTGCGTGTGAACATCGAGAATGCCAAAGTCATGATCACAGAAGAAATATACAACTGTAATAGACAATGGAGACACGGAAATTGTCAAAAGTTTTTCTTGCCTTGGTTCAGTCATCAATTCAAATGGACACTGCAGCCAAGAAATCAGGGGAAGGCCGAGACTCGGAAGGGCAGCAATGGAAGGACTAGAAAGGTCACCAGGAGCACAGATGTGTCATCAGAGTTGAGGCCGAGACCACCCACGCTCTCGTCTCCCGGTGACTGTGTACGGACGCGAAGGCCGGACAGGGAGGGAGGCTGACGGGAAAGAAACGGGCTTGTGTGAGACTTGGTGATGGTGGGGAGCCCCACGGAGACCCTGAACCACCCGGAGGACAGACACGTGGTCCCAGAGCAAGTTAAGCCCGAGACATCGCTGGAGGCAAAAGGACCATGCTCAGGCTGTCCACTCGGGCACGTCCGGAGGAGGCAGGGCGCTTCGGGACAGACGGGAGTGCCGGGGAAGCAGTAGGCAAAGAAGAAGGCCAAGTGTGAGATGGGCTGACTCCGTGAGAGGCCGTGGGCTGAGTCCACAGGTGTCTTGCAATCATAACAAGAACCACAAGGGCTGGTCCGGCCCCAACAGTGGTTATTAACAGGCTGAGACCAAAATGAAAACTACAGGTGTGTATCTAAATATGTCAACAACATCTATCCCGCACTGAAGCTTAAAAGAGAACAGCACGGACAGCCAACTTCACAATGAAGTGGTCGTATTGATGTAAATAAGTCTTTAAACTTGTGTGCCTGGTTCTCCCATGTAAAATGACTTTTGCTCAAACTACTCCACAGAGGATTGCTTTCGAGGAACAGAAGTTAATATTTAAGTCAGTCTTTTCAAGACTAAATAAATAACAATCGTGGATAGAGACATCTCCGGTCCACCTTCTTACCCAAAAGTACAGACTCTTCCTATTATGGAAATAAATTTAAAGGCAAGAAATTCCACCGCGGCTCAAAAGGCTACTCACAGGAATAGGTGCGGCTTTCGTGTGTTTGCGAAGTTTTTCCATCAGACTGCAATAAGCACGAGGGACATAAGTCCACACCCCGCCCCGGCGGCCCCGCGACTCTGTCCTCAGCTGGTCACTGCGGGGGCGGGACAGCGAATGGACCGCTCAGCGCCGCCGCTGGGCGAGCCTCCCGCGGTCAGGCTGTGGGCCGGGGGCCCTGGGGTCCGGCCACCGGGTCCCCACAGAGCTGCGGCCCGCGCGCCCCTCCTTCTGACCTCGCTGACCCCTTAGCCGCGACCGGACTCCGGGCTCGTGGGCCCTGCGCCAGGGCCTCAGCCCGCCCCTCACGGCACCGGTGCCTCGGCCTCCGCAGGGGCCCCGCCGGGGGACCCTCCGAGACCGCGCCCACGCCACTCGCCCGCGGCTCCCCGGGCCCGCAATTTGAATGGGCGCTCCGCCTTCTGATTGGCTGCTGGACGTCGCCGAGTGCCGCCTCCCGATTGACTGTTACAGGCCATCGCGTCGGGCACCGTCTTGTGATTGGCTGTTCCAGGTCGTCGCGTCGGGCGCTGCCTTCTGATTGGCTGTTGGCCGTCGCGTCGGGCGCCGTGCGTCTGCTTCCTCCCGCCCCCCGGAAGCGCCGGTGCTTGTGTCGCCCTGAGTCTGAACGTGGGGTTCCGCCGGCCCGCGGCGCGGTTCTCGGACGCAGGTGACGTGGGTTTTAAACAAGAAGAGGGACAATGACACCCCTGTCCATCCTCGATGTAAAAGAAGCGTAGTCTGTCCACCTTCGCGTTGTAAAAATGGCTGTTCGTCCCCATCTTAATCGGAATGACCAGCGCGTTTCTAGCATTTCCGATGCCAAGCGTGGAGCTAGGAAATGGACTCAACGTCTTCCGTGGATTTTTTTTTTTTTCATTTAATCCTGAAAATCCAAAACTGGGAAAACTCGCTACCATGAGAGATTGCTTTAGATGGTTAAAAATGTGGGAAAAATAATTTCTATTACAACTGTTGTCTATTAAAGTTATAATTATGAATTAAAAAGCACTAGACAATGCATGGCCCATAGACCAAACCATGATCTGTGCCCCCCAAACTGTGAGCCCAAGGTGGAGCTGTCTGTCCCACCCTGTGTCCCTAGTACCTGGCCCAGGAATGTCACAAGACCTTCAGAGAACACCTGCCACACTTCCCACTTCTTACCATGTCTCTGTTAGAGGCTCCCAGTTTAATTCCAACCACAGGAATAATGAACACTCCACAGAATCAAAAGCCACCTGTGAGCCACCTCCAGGTCACAGGAGTTTGATCTTTTATTTATTACACTGAGACAGTGCTTCTCTCTTCAAATCCTGTCCGCAGCTGACCAGCAGAGTAAGCCACTTAATCTCTGGTGCTCATCTGGAAACTGCTGAGGATAATGTCACCTACCCTGAAGAGTTGTAATGATTAAATGAAGTGATGTATGCAGAGTGATTAGCAGAGAGCCTGGCACAGGATTAATGCTCAATAAACGTAAGCTGCTAAATTGCGTAGCCCAAGAGAATTCTGCGAAACACTGAAAAGCCCTATTTAAGGCTAGTGCTGAGGAGCTGGGGTCGTGCATTTTATAGACGGTTATCATGATAATGATATATTTTACGAAGGATGAGGATTATGATTTAATCCCTAGAAATAACCACAAAATGAAATAGGGAGTCCTTTTGTAACGGACTCACCGTACCTACTAAAAGCCACACACCTGTATCCTGGATTCGGCTTCTCCATCTTCCCAGGGACCTCCCTGTCTCCCCTCTGTCTTCAGCATCCCTCTCATCTGAACAAAATAATGCTGCCACACCCCACACCTCTTCTCGCCCTCTGGCTCCCGGCTTCTCTCCCCATCTGTCTTCAGCCCCAGCCCCGTGAAGAGGGCTTAGCAGGTGCAGGGGAAGGGAGGCGCCTCGCATTCATCTGGTAGAGGCCGCCTCCGTCAGGGCCATTAGCTGGGCAGCTGGAAGTGGTAGAAGCCAGAGAGACAACACAGACTGCGTCCTCAAGACTGTCATTACGACCGAGGGGAAGCAGGAGCCACTCAGACTCCAAATCAGGTTTCTGGCAAACATGGCAGTGGAGCTAAAGGAGGAAAAGCAAGAAGCAAAAGGCGTGGGGACCCCTCCCACAAACACAGCCGAGACGTCGCAGCCCCTTCCAGCTGGAGCCTGACCTCAGGGGAGCGACAGGGTCAGTGATGAGGGCCAAGCGCAGGACGCTCCTCTCATCCTGTGAGTTTCTTCCCTCGCTCTCTCTACTCCTTACCCTACCGGTCACTTCTCAGCTCCCCGCCAGCTGACTTCTCCCCCACCATTCCAGCATTATCGAGACAGAGGCCAGAAAGGTGCGATTCCGGCCCATGAACTTCAACCTGGAATAGGGCTCTGCCTTACAAAACAGTGCAGACACGCCCGCGCCAGAGTCGCCAGTAACCCTGCTGGCAGCTCCAACCGGAGCCGACTCTCGGGCCTCGGATGACTCGACCCGTCCGCAGCGTTTAGCTGACGGGTCAGCACTGCGCTTTAGAACGCTCTTCTGTTCTTTCTGTCCTCAGCTCCAGAGTCTCCCACACCTCCTTCTCAGTCTTTCTTCCAGTGCAATGGGGAGAACAAATGGGGAGAACTGGTTTGGGGGTACAAATCAGTTTATTTTCTGGGAAAACTGAGCTTGCAGTGCCAGCGTAGTGGATAAAGGCACGCAATGGCTGGAGCTCTGGCGGCCATTTTGCTCCACGAGGATAAAGGCCATACCCTAGGAACGGAGGAACTGGATCCCTGATGACAGGCAGCTCCCGTGATTTGGTTTCTGCCTACCTTTCCACTTCATCTCTGGCCACAGACTTTCACCTCTAACCTCTTGTTCTTTATTCTGAGTCATTTCAAACCGCTTGTAGTTCTGTGAATACGCCTTCGTGTCTGCCTGTGCTTCTCGGTGCTGACAACCGATAAACTCTTGACGAGCAAATCCCATCCCAAATAATCCAGTTATTCTGAAAATAAAAGCAGGTGTTTCTTTAAAAATCCACCAGGGGGAGACAAACGGAAAGAAAACACAGCAGACGTGAAGCAAGCCGGGGTGAAGCCCCCTCCACCTTAGATCCAAGTCTAAAGGAAAATGATTCACTGGGGCCAATGAATGGTCTCAGGATACAGATTTACTAGTTTAGCCAAGTTCATAATTTTTAAGGTATTAAAATGTGGGTGGTATTTTCCTGCTTCGTCGGTGTTTTTATTGAGTTACATTTGGGTCCATCACAAAAAAGTAAGTGCAAAAGGACGATGGAAATTGATAATTTAAAGTCCAAAGGACAAAGCGGAAGTCGAGGGAACGCGAGGAGGGCACAGCACCTGCCCCGCAGCTGCGGCCGTCACCATCTCGCGGGGCACCAAGTCCTCTCTCCCGTGCGGTTTCTTCACCTGTGAAGCAGAGTTCGTGGATTGAACGATCGCAGCCAGCAATTACCGAGTCCTTTTCTCTGTGCAAAACCTGTGCATGATCTCATTTAATGTCCAGACCCCTATCAAGCAGCTCCTATAATTAGGATTATTGTTCCGTCGCAAATGACGGGAACTGAGTCTCCAAGACGTTGAATAACTTGCTTGATATTACACGTCTGTTAAGTCTCAGAGTCAAGTTCAGAACTCAGGAAGCTGGGCATCGCTGCCTGTGCTCTGGGTCACGACGCCGGACAGCTGTTTGTACAAAGGTTCTTTCTGATTGTCAGTTTGTAACTTTATGATATGCACAAGAGCTAAACACAAAGGCAGTTTCAAATTTGTCCGATTTCGTATTTTCTAAATTCTAATGAATGTTAGACCAGGAGTCCTCAAAGTGTGTACTATAATATGCTTGTACTTTTTGATCTGCTCTGGTTGATGAAATTTTTATGTCTGTAGTTGTGATCACTCGGTGACACCCTCTAAACACATTTAGCAATACTGCCAGTAATTTAAAAAGGAACAATTACAGTAAGCTAGTAATCCGTTTTTAATATAGAAAGAAGAGCTCAGGGATTAATAAATGTTCCGGCCGCTCTTTTTTCTTTGAATCACGCTGGTTTCATTCCAATGATGATTAGTAAGATTTAAAAACCATCGTCAGCCCCAAAGCCTACTGGGTAACCTATTTTTACATGAAGGAAGCTCTGGGGTTCACTTAGGACGAACACTCTTTTCAAAAGGCCAAGTCTGAGCATCAGTGGGGCATTTCCTCCCCACAGTGCTTTGCCAACACGGCCTGAGGTTTTTTGACATCCTGTGAAAAATGTTGCTGACTCTTCCCAATAGAATCGTAGCTGTTTTCCTAACATGGAAAATGACAGTTTCTAGTTACTCAGCTGTTCCACGTCGGTCCCTAAATAGTTCATAATCTCATTTCTTTTATTGGCAAAGCCCTATCCAGCAGTGTCTAGAATTGTCTAGAATGACATACATCTACTTGTTTTTACAATCACTTTCGGTTTGTGTGTTCACATAAATCAGTTTTCTCATTTGGAACACAGCATAAAGGAGACCGTGCCAAGTGGTCGCTTCTCCTATTTGTGGTTTTGAAAGGGCAGCTGCCAATTGAAAAGCCACCTGGATTGCAAGCATTACACGTCACCACAGCATGTCCACAGGGGAGCAAAGAGAGCCTTACAGCCTCATGCATAATTCAGCCATCCACATGCCCTTACCCGTTCGCAGAAGGCTTAATCACAGTCTGTTCTCTGACTCACTCGTGAAGAGAAGAAAACCACCCTCACAGAGAGTTGTGCTTTTTCACTCAGACACAACGGTCTGGGGCACGACAGAGGGCACAGTGTTCTATCTGGATTAACGTTTGAGTTTCCTCTGGCGTGGAAGCATGAATAAATGATGGCATTTTTCTGTATTCTGTGATAAATACTGTTTTCACAAGCCACGCTTTAGGTTTATATGGACTTTATGGGTTGAACTTAATTTATATGAAATTAATTATATGCCCAAAGAATAATCTTGTCACTCTGTCCTTTACTTCTCCCAGCTGCGTTTCTTAAATATTAATTGAATTTCTGTGCCACAATCTTTCCTTGGCCCAGACAGCCACTCCAACTGACAGTGATCGGGCCTGAGCAGTTTGAGATTATATCCTGAGAAAAGGAAATGAGAACAAACTTCGAGTTGATCAGTTTTCTCTCCTCTCCCGAAACGTCACAAGGGGAATGCAAAGTGCTGTGCCAGAAACCCGTTTGAAGGTCTACGGCAGGGCTGTTAAATCTCCTACTAGCCAATTAAAAAAAGTAAAAAGAAATAAAATTCATTTTAACAATATATTTTATTTAATGCAACCTATCGGAAATACCATTTCGATCCATCCATAATCAACATAAAAATTATTAGTCTTCTCCCAGACACCGTGTGTGTGTTACACTTACAGGACCAGCCACATTCTAAGTGTCTAATAGCCACAGTTCCAGACAGTGCGGGTCTCACACTGTCTCT
>NW_006429894.1:734646-736823 GCF_000325575.1 Pteropus alecto | reverse complement strand
TCCCTTCCCCCCTCCTCCTCTTCTTTTCTCTGTCATTGATTATAGAAACGAGAGAGAAGGGGCTTAGGATGTGGGTTCGAAATTTACGTAATCAGCTGCATTCCAGCCCCATGAGCAGGGACGGGATCTCCAGCCCCCGACCCCTGGCCACACACCGCACACACGCCCGGCGCTCCCTTTGTCTCTCTGGGCTTCGGTGGCCCCCGATGGAGGCTGGTCTGTGGTCTGAGGCTGTGTCTGATTTCATGACGCTGCAGCCCACTCGGAGCTCACACGTGCCTGACCACGCTTAATTAATGCGAACTTTGAAATCACTGAATTTCCTTTTTCTCAGCTCAAATCCTCTGCTCTCTGGCTGTAATTTCTTTAGACGCCTTATCACCAAAATACACAACAGAAAAATTCCAAGTCAGCAAAGATGTGAGGACAAAAGCATGAAAGGAATTGCAGGGACCCCACAGGGAACGGCTGACGCGTGAGCCGAAGTTCAAGGATGCTCTTTGTCCTCAGCCCAAGAAGAGGGTGAAAAATGCCTTTTGAAAAGTCTGGCGCGTTCCTGAGCTCAGATCAACCTTTCCTGTCGATTCTCTTGCTTACCTCCCCGCCCTTTTTTTAGCACAATGCTCGCTTTCTAGGCAGCTCCACGCCCAGGGCTGCACCCAGGATCCGGATGCAGCGTGAGAATCTCTCTCGCAGACAGGAACCATTATTTCCTCTGCCCTCTAAGGAAGCCCCGATCGCAACTAGATGGTGTTGCGATCCCGCCCAAGGCTCTCTCCCCTTTGTTTTCGGCAACTCTACCCTTCGAGGCCCCATTTAAAGGTATTAGGATTCGACTTTAATTCAGGACCTTCCAGCTTTGTGAGGCTGAATTTCATTGGCCCCGTTTCCGCCGTTTCCCTAGATCGTTTAAATCTTTAGTAATCCGGCCCATTCCTGGAACGTAGCAAGCGAAACTGCATCCTCTCGGGCTCGTCCGTAAACCTGCCTTCCTCCCGAGGTCACACTGAAGCCGGTCCTCACTCCGCGTTGAGGGCACCACACGGGGTGCTTAGGGTGGCGCAGGGAGCCAGGGGTGCGTCTAGGGTGCAGCGGGCGACAGGGGGGCGGAAGCGGGTGACCCTGGCCCCAGACAGACCAAAAGGTTCGGTGGCGAATTGAGGATCCGCAACCAGGGCGTCAGGCAAAGGGCAGGACTGGAGTTTCATACATACGAAGTTCTTTCTCTACATGTTTTTACCGTGGACTATTCCAAACACACGACACGCAGACCCTCAGGAAAGAATTCCCTGCACCTGTCACCTGGCTTCAGCAGCCATCGCCCCTGGTCCCTCCCGAGCCCCCACCCCTCATCACTCTGAAGCACACAGGTCCCAGACGCAGGGGTTAACAGTACAAAGCAGAGGAAATGTGGATTTGGGAAGGTCTGGCAGGTGTCTCGAGCGAACCTCCTCCTTACCCGTGAGTGAAGCTAACGATTAGGGTCAGGGATGTCCCCCAAGCCAGTACCTGGAACCCAGTTACTGGCAGACGGCTCTGCCACGTTTTCATCTTTCCGAGATGAAATAAGAAAAATAAGGGTGATGTGCAAACTTTTTAGGCGGCTAAAATTCAAATTTTAAAATTAGTGTTTGTAAACATTTTATAAACTACTATTTGTAAACATATTGAAAAAGTAACCATTCACCTTAAGCTTTGTCATTCTGTCCAATGACACTGTGTGTCGCACTGTGTGTCACACAGCCCGCAGAACAAGAGAACCGTGTTTGCTCAGTATCACTGGCTGCTTCTCACGCTGTGGCCTGGAGCCTCTGGGGTCATTCTAAGTGTGCATTGGTGACAACAAAAGAGCCCTATCTGTCTGGGACTCAGCTTACTTGTGGCTGCCAGGAAAGTCACCTTGAATGACACGTCACCTCTTTGTACCACACCTGCCTCCATCATGGGGCAAACATTGCGATGACGGTGGCCAACAGACGACACAGCAAGGCAAGAAGAGGCGGGTGACAGGAAGTCCGCAGACGGGCGCTCCCCGCATCGCGTGCAGCCTGCCAGAAGAAAACCGCGTGGTTTCATCAGAAGACAGGACAGGTCGCGGACCGACGCAGACTGTCAAAGCGGCTTCATCAGTGCGGGTCATAGTTTAAAATGCGGCAAAGTTCTTTGTAAAGAGCTTA
>NW_006429894.1:732806-734599 GCF_000325575.1 Pteropus alecto | reverse complement strand
GGAAGACACTGAAAACAAGTGGCCCCGCAGGTCACAGGGACGCCAACGACGTCAGGCGTTTGTCACATGACGATGTTTCTTCAATGGGCAACGAAGTGATTAAAAAGTTAATTCAGTTCCTCTGTCGTTAACTATGGGGGAGTAAAGCAAAAAGTCTGCGGCACACGACTAGTTACGTCAGCTAAGTGCAATTGCGAACGGCGTAACGATTTTTGTCGAAAACCTACTATTTAAAATGCCATGACCCGGTGTGCCGGCGTGTGAGGCTGCTGTCCCTCCCTGGGAGGAACCTGCCCTCACTTGGAGAGGGTCCCTCTTCCTCGTTCAGTTTCACGTTCTCCCTTTTATGAAATGACAGATGGTGGCTTTTTGACAATAACGTCTCTCATTGGGGGAACAACAATGTCAGCAACAGTGAGAGTGGTTTTTACAAAGTTCAACGCCGCGGCCTGTGTGATCCATTAAGTGAGGCATCCACTGGTGACGGCAGTGAGGCTGTCCCGGCCGCTCAGAGCCTCTGCTGCACGCCCGGGGCCTCGGCGGTGGCCTCGGCCATGCCCTTGGACTTGACTACACGCGGACACCGAGAAACAGGGCGAGGGGCAAGCATCTTGGGGGTCGCACTTTCTTTGGGGGTGCTCTGCCCAGGCTTTCCTCGCGGTGGAGAGCCCTGTAGGGACCCCACACAGGGACGGGGTCAGTTGGCTGGCTCTCACAGCCCCCTGGGGAGGGTGCTGAGGCTGTACAGCTTGTTCGAGTGTCAACATGTATGTAACATTCTAACTAAATCCCACATGCAACATTTATGTAACATTCTAACGAAACCCCAGATGATGAAGCCGACGCTGATGGTTTTCAGAGCAACCAAGGTAACGATGTAGCAAAGCACGAGGCCTTCCTTCCTCCCGGTAGCTCACGGCAGCAACTGAATTAGCAAAGCGACGCTGACATAAAGCGATCATCAGTGCTCGCAAAGCATTAGCATACTCTTCGATCGATCATCTCAAAACCTTAGCACACTTCGGGGTCAGTTTGACGAGCCGCCCACACTGAACGAGCGCGTGTTTACCGAGCTGGAGGGAAGACAACTGAGTAAAAGCGGGAATTTCACACTCACCCCTCCAGGGCTGTGCTGTGTCCAGTCTCTATCGCTTTCTCCCCGACGTCCGCTTATTCAGCAACAGTCCAGGTGCGACATGCGTGTGGGCGTGTGGCGCGGTGGGGACACGCGTTGGGGACACGTGGTGCGGACACGGAACGAAGGCTCCGCAGCCCCGAGTTCCCCCCTTGCTGTGCACTCTGTCCTGACACCAGCGTCGAGGGACATTTATTTAAAAAGAGTTTTGTCCAGAGAGAACAGATTTTATTTCACTTAGCAATTCTTTTTCTGACACTGTTTAAATTATGAGCATTTAAAAGGAAAGTAAATATAACATCGCTGTATAAATTTGACATTCTATTAAAAAATTTAAATCATATTTTAATTTTCTCGTTTTCTGTACATGTCCCATTTACCCGACTGTCCGTGATAATAAACAGAAATGTCACCGGCGACCCACACGGAAGTGTCCCGAGGGGTGAAACAGTCACTTCTGCGAAGCGCTTTTCTCGTGCCTCCTGATGACATCCATGAGGTTGGCCCCGGTGACCAGGCCGTGCGCCCGGCCACGCCGCTGCTGCTCCCGCCGCCGCTGGTCGTGCAGGTGGGGCGAGTTCAGCAGCTGTGCAGGCAGCAGAGAGCCCGTGGGCGCCACCCTCTTGGCGATGTCCCAGAAGAGGCGCTTCGAGTTGTT
>NW_006429894.1:731446-732753 GCF_000325575.1 Pteropus alecto | reverse complement strand
CACGAGGGTGTTTTCAGGATGTTCCCGCACCGCCTCCGCGTCCCTCGAGAGGCGACGGGGCCGACGGCACGTGGGGGCTTCCTGAGTAACGTGCACTCGGCACGCTCCCAACCTGTGCGTCTCGCTGTGTCTGTGCGATCGCTTCTGCGGGCTGCCAGCAGCGTATTTTTAATGAAGCTGCCCGAAAATAAGAAAGTGATCCCAGGTGACAAGCAGCGTTGTCTGTGAAAACAGTTTCAGGGACGCGTCTGTGTGCGTGTGTGACTGGGAATGGGCCGTGACTGCTCACGGGCGTGGGGTTTCTTTTTGGGGTGACGAAAATTTTCTAAATCGATGCGGTGATGGCGTACGACTCTGACCACACTAAAGCCGCGGAATTGCACACTTCACGCTGGTAGACGCGTGCGATGGCTCATGTGAACAAGTGTAAAGTTACTTCCCCAGAAAGCGCCCCCCAAGCCCTGGTTAAAAAGCAGACGCTGGGAGACGGCTGTGAAGACAAAACGCACGGCCCGGCCGGTCTCCGAGCGGGATCCGCCCCCCAGACCCTCGCCAGGCTGTTTCGCGGTGCTGCTTAATAACAAAGTTCCGGAACTATCTGATGGTCCATCTGTCGGGATCTGTTAAACCAACGACGGTCTGTCCGTCCACACGACACCCTGCCACGCGGCCATTGGAACAGAACAGGCCAGATCGGGAGTGGAGACACCGAAGGGGCTCGGAGCAGCGCCTGTCCGTGCGAGCGGCCGGGGCAGGGTGGCCGCGATCTGCTCAGCAGGGAAGGCCAGGCACACGACGCGGGAGTGACATGGCCCGCTGCTGTGAAAGCTGAACGCTGCGTGCACACCTGCACGCACGGGCGCACGCGCATCCAGACTTCCTGCGCCCTGAACTCTGGTGACCCCTCACAGGCAAGCGGGCGAGGACCCGGCAAACACTTCGCACATCACGCTTCTCGTTATCTGTGCCGTTATCGTACGTAGGTAAACGTCGATTACCCAACAAACGAACAAGCGCCCACACACAGAACCAGGAAAGCGGGAGCAGCTAGGGCGTCCTGAGGCGTGAGGCGCCCACGGCCGTCACACGCCATCCGACGGCATGGCGCTCTGCGTGACTGAAGTCCACAGGGCTGGCACGGGCACAGCAAGGAGGGGGTACGATTATGACCAGCACAGAAGCTGCTTGAGTATTTTAACACTTTACCACGGTTTAGGAAGTTTGAAAGAAAATAAGCTTCAGTTATTGGAACAATCACTTCCTATGTAATACGCGATTCCCGAACGCACAGGTCAGTGAGGTGGGAG
>NW_006429894.1:723112-731369 GCF_000325575.1 Pteropus alecto | reverse complement strand
GGAGGGGAGGGAGGGAGGAAGGGAGAGGGAGGCGGGAAGAGCACAGCCGGGTTACTAAGTCTAAGCTGAAACACAGGGCAGGGCACGAGTCGTCTCGGTGGGTGGCCCCGGCGCCTGGCACCCAGGGTGGCGCCGGGAGCCTCAGAGGAAGGCGACGCGGGAGAGGAAGGCAGCAGGGCGCTGAGGGAGGCTCCGTTTCTGCTGGAAAACAGAGCCCTGTTATCTGCGGCAGCAAAGGAAGAAACAAAACTTTAAAAAGCGACAGACGGGACGGACGAGGCTGTGAAGAGCGATGAAGACGCGTCCTAAAAGCAAACGCTGCCACGGATCCATTTCATTTGGGCCACGTTTGTTAACGTCAAACAAAGTCCTTCCTTTTCTGATTATAAAAGTCATTTAATATGCCCCTTGAAGAAAATAAGAAATAAAAAGGAAATTCAAAGGAACCGAAAGCCAATGACTTAAAGAAATTTTTAAACTAACATTTTAGGTTAATGCATTTTAGGCACATGTATAGTTTTCTAAAAATTAGTTTCTATGTATATATACACACACATATATATATATGTTTTTTTTTAAAAAAACAAAAATTACCATTTCCTGTCCATTGCGACAGGTTTTTGGTTTCTTCTGCTCCCCGTCAGGGTGGCGGGGGCCCCAAAGCTCTTTACCTGGTGCACGTACTCGTCCATACTTGAAGGCATGTCGAAATTGACCACCAGCGTGACACTGACCAGGTCCAGGCCTCGCCCCAGCACGCCCGTGCTCACGACCACCTCGTAGCCCCCGTCCAGCAAGCCCTTTCCAAAAAAGCCACAGGGTTGACAGGTCAGAGTGCGTCCGGGACCATCCGTATACCCAGCGTCGTCCCTGTCCCCTGTGGGCCCCGACCTAGGGGCCTCCCGTGAGCAGTCAGCCCAAGTCCCTCCTCTACCCGTTGGGTGGTCTCTCGTGACCGACTCGGGCACAGCTCTCCCCCGGGCGAACCACGCTCTGCCCCGGCTTCCGCGTGACTATCCCTGGGGTCCAGCGGGCTGGTCCCCAGACGCGGACGCCCGAGCGAAGAACGGTCCACCTCGGCTGCCGCTCGCCTCAGCCATGAGTCGTCAGCAGAGGTCTGCCCTAGACGCCAGCTGCTACCCCGTCTCTCTCAACAGGGAGGCGAAACGGGGTAACGGGCCGAGGCGGGAGCAGAGGGCGCGGGCCAGACCTCCAGCACGCACGTCCTCTCGGCCTGCGGCTTCTCCGCGTGCACGGCGGCGCTGCGCAGGCCCGTGACCTTCTGCACGGCCTCGCTCAGCAGGTCGGCGCCCAGCCGGCAGTCCACGAACACCAGCACCGGCGGCTTGAAGAGCTTCTTGTCCTGAAAAATCAAAGACGCGCGTTTAAACGACGCCTGGGACGTAATTTACAACAGGAAGTTTTTCTGAGAGCAGGACTGTCGCTGGCCACCAACAGGTGGATACACGTTGTCAAGGAGGAAAAGGCATATTCTGTTCAGATGAGGGTTTCCTTTAGAACAGGCACAAGCAGAAGTGGGTCTCCTGCCCCTCGCATTTCCGCTTCGCTTCATTACTATTGAAAAAATAATTAGAAATTTTTAAATACCGTTCGCAGGCCAACGCGACCCGCGTTACCTTAATACTGTTTCTCAGGGACCGTGCGGCATGCATCACCCACTTGACAGACTTAGTTATTGCTAAAAATTCTATTTCTCAAGAGAGAATAGCCAAGAAACACCTTATCTCCCCTTGTATATAAGACTGCTAACAATCTTTGTAACAAAAATAAAATATTCTTGAGAAATAATCTTGACGTTTAAAAGACTTTCTGTGATAAGGAAAAAAAAACCAACTCTGCATCCAACTATACAGCACGTTTTTCACAAATAAAAATGTGTTTGATTCCCACAGAATTGAGGTAGGTAGGTATTTAACAGTATATTGACACCGAAGCCCCCCGAAGCTGCATCTAAACTTCGCTCTGAGATCCACGCGGTGGGGGCGACGGGCGCTGCTCACATTCAGGATCTCGAACAGCTTCTTCTTCTTGGCAGGTTCTTCTACCCACAGGACGATCTGCCGCACGCTAGAGCACGGCAGGTTCTTCTCGCCCGCGGCGATTCTCACGGGGTCCCGCAGCAGCCGGGCGGCGAGCTGTTCGATGCTGGCTGGAACCGTAGCTGACACCAAGACGGTCTGACAGTCGGCGGGAACGTTCTCCAAAACGTCCAGCACTTGCTGTTGAAAGCCCATCTTCAGCATGGTGTCGGCCTGAAATCAGATCATCTTAAAGTCAGTTCTGGACGGAACGGCCCAGAACCACCCAGGCAAGGGTGACAGAATCAGGAACATAAAAATTAAAAACGCTTACACAGAAAACACACCCCAATGTCAAAAGAAAAGAGATCACCTGGGAAAAAGTTATGCTCGTGTAACAGTGTATACCGCGTAACCAGCTGCATGCTTACGATGACACGTGACTTGGATATGTGAGAAGTAAACGGGCCACAGGTAAAAACAGGTGTCCCCTGACAATAATAAAAACGTCGTCGAGCTTTTCTGGGACGTGCTCCACTCCTAGTGCTGCCCGCATGTCTCCACAGCTCACGGAGTCCAGCGTCCCTGACAACGTGACGTCCCTCTCTGTGGCCGAAAATTCCTGCCGAGGGGCCCGGGGCTAAACGTCCAGTCACCAGGCCGCCCCCGAGCAGCTCAGAGCAGCTGGCGGCTCGCGTTCTGAGCGTTGCCTACGCGGCAGGCACCCGCACGCGCCCTGACACTCGTGAGGCGGCACCATTACGACCCCGGTCTCACAGACGAGGAAACGCAGACACACGACAGACACAGTGGTCGGCGAACGGCGAGCTGGGCCGCGGGCCACGCGCTGGCTCCAAGCCCACATCATGAGCACCGAGCGCAACGGTGTGGCTCGGGGTTCAGACACATGAAGAGACCCCGCCTTTACAGAGCCCGGGGTCAGGAAAGGAAACAGACGGGTGGGCCGGAAGTAGCAGGATCCGTGTACCCGGAATGTTACGTGTTTAGATCACAGTGTGCGACACAGTGACCAGCTGCCGTCACACGCTCATTCTGCTCCCGTCACTGAACGGAGTGCCTTTCCAGAACCCCGTTTCCGGTCAGTCCCTAGACGGTGGCCGCTCTACAAACAGTGGCTTCTCTCTTCTTCGGGGACTGTTCGTTCTCAGCCCCTCCTTGTCTCAGGTGACTTCTCTGTGCACTGACTCACCTTCGGCTCTGCCGGCCCTCAGCGCCAGCTCCGATGCTCCAGCCCCTCCCCGAGAGAAACCAGCACGTCCCACCGACTCCAGCGCCCGCCTCCTCGATCCGCCTTCCCCTCTGTCGCCGCTCACACGAAAGTCAGTGCTTCCGAAGCAAACGCGGGCGTCTGACCAAGCGCCACCCCGGCCCACTGCCCCTTCACCAGCCACAGACGCCTACAGCTCGCGGAGTCACCTCTGCCACCGTCTCTCTCTCACACTGTCCCTCACAGCAAGAATCATAAAGGAACGACAGAGACCCGCAGATGTTGCCCTCGACACCTACCACCTGCGCCCTGTCCCGGACCCTTGTCACCTCTCATCTGGGCTCGTCCGCCAACTCCTTTCATTTCTCCGGCAGCAGAATGACCTCCCCACATCACCACTCTAAGCACAGAAAGTGTCACGTAGAAAGTGTCACGGTCCCCCACACCACATCCTGTCCCTCTGCCTCCCCTCCGGGCCCTCTGTGTTTGTGGAGTGATGGTCTCCGGCATGTTTAACGGCCTCATCGCTGAGCGCACGGTGCCCAGTGACTCTGTCCCGTCGAGCAGGGACAGACAGCTGTGGCTTCTCCTCGGCACCGGCACTGTAACTCCGGTTCACTCGGGGACGGCCTGGGGACCCGCTGCGACCCAGACAGACCCCATGCTTGTCGTTTGGGGCAGAGAATGCCTGAGTACCCAGTGAGATCAGGTGACTAGGAGATGCTTTTCCCGCGTGATGCAGAGTCACGTCACTCACGCCTCCAAGCGCGGCCTCACCTCATCTACCACCACGATCCTCACGCCGCGGAGGTCCGCGGAGCGCTGCCTCAGGATGTCCAGGAGGCGCCCCGGGGTCGCTATGACAACCTAATAACAGGAGAAGCAGATAAAGCGTTAGGTACTGACCCTCCTCTCCGTCCTTGCCGAGCGGCTAACACGCGCCAGACGCTGTGGCAGGCACCCCGAATTCGACGACGGCTACATCCCCCAAGCTCTGCTCTCGCGAAGCGCACGATACAAAGGGAGGAGCCGATCAGACGAATAACTAACTGCTCCTGACGCCAGCGCAGGAAGCAGGACGCGGAGCACCTGTCCAGGACCAGCCGACACCTGAGCTGGGACCCAGTGAGCCCTGGACAGGTGCGGAGGGCTCGGCGCTGAGGCTTCCGGGTGGAGGGAGGCGCGGAGGGGCCCAGGGTGAGGCCGACGCGCGGCAGGACCAGACCGGGACAGAACCGCGAGCAGCTGACCACCACCGGCTCTGTCGGCAAGTACCGATCCCTAAACCCCTCCGGGCCTATGTCATTTTTATCTGAAAGTATCCAGATCAAAACTTTTTAAAGAGGCGGACTGAAGAGCTGCTCCTAGCTGCAGACGGAAGAGACAAGATCACTGAGCGTGATTCCGAACCGGATTCTTGAGCTGTACGATTTGACGGGACAATCAGCAGAACACGCACGGATCGGAGCCCCAGGCGACAGTGACGTCGACCCGGCTGTGCCGAGGTCGGCGTCCAGGTCACGTGGCGGGCCTGGCCGCGCAGGACGCCACCCTCGCTGCAGGAGTCACTCTGGGCACCGCTCCCTAGCTGCACCCCACTTTCCTGAGGGTGGCCTTCTCAACCGCAAGGGAGGGGATGTGCTAACCCGGCTCCAGGAGCAGGTGTGACAACTGAACGTCACGGAGCACGCGAGAACATCCAACATGTCTGGCAAACGACAGACACTCAGTGCGTGTGTTCCTCTCCTACGTGAGAGACACTTTAAAAAATGACACTGGGCAGGAACTTAAAGGGCGCCTGCAACCACGTGCAAAACTTCCTCAAGGAACAAATGAGGTCCCGCTCCGCTTCCCTAAGGCACGCCACGCAGCCGGGCCCACCTTCACGCGCTGTCGCAAACGGTGCAGCTGCGGGGGCAGGGGCAGGCCCCCCACCAGCAGCGCGGTCTTCATGCCGGGCAGGCCCTTCATCAGCTCTTTGGCCTGTCCCTCTATCTGGATGGCCAGCTCTCTCGTGGGGGTCAGAATGACTGCGCACGGAGCCGCACTCTGCAAAGACAAGAAAACGAGTCTGCAAACACCCGCGGGCCACCAGTGCACACGGACTGCACCCGCGGTCCCCAACCTGTGGGCACCAGGGACCGGCGCTCCTATGAGATCTAAGGCCTGAGGATCTGAGGCGGAGCTGAGGCGAGATGCGGGCGCCGGGGAGCGGCCGCCGGGGAGCGGCTGCAAATACAGATGAGGCTTCGCTAGCTGCTCACCTCCTGCTGTGCGGCCTGGTTCCTAACAGGCCACGGACCAGTACCAGTCTGCGGCCCCGGGGGGTGGGGACCCCTGGGCTACATCTTCAAGGTGAATTCAGGCGCGTTTCCCTTTTAACATGTTCCCATCGGCCCACCTAGAAGTGAGGCTTCGTGCCTTCTGCTCACTGCAGATTTTGTCTCCAAAACGCACCATACACGGAACTCAGGTCTCGCATAACACAGATATACAATGAAAGCTAAACGTCGCGGCCAGGGAGAGGTGTCTGCAATGGCCAGGGTGGGAAGGAACGTGGAGGTTCGCTCCTGGTCACTCGGCCTCTGGGGTCTCCAGCCATCTCCTCGAGCTGCCTGAAGAGCTGGCCAAGCCGGGCCTTCTCCCGCCTCCCCTCCTGGCCGGCGTCGCCGCCTTCCTCTTCCAAAGAGCCAACTCAGGCGCACATCCCTCCGACGTACTTCACCTCCTCCTGGACAGCTAGCTCTCTCTCTCACGGACTTCCCACCTCATCTCCCACTTTCCAGAACTGCATGCCTTAATTCCTTCTCTTTGCCTACACTTTTTGCTCCTCGTCAGACTTCACACTTCACGTAAGTAGTCGGCATGGGTGCTAAACTAAGGGTAGGGTGCTTTAGACACTATAAACGGATGAGAAAGGTAAGGCAGCATTATTTTAAGATGATCTGTGGATTTAAGGGAGTATTTGAAACTCTCCTATAGTCTTCTGACTTTGGTGTCAGTTTTTAAAAACATCAAACCCAAAGGCTGAATTGACATAAAGCACTGCAGCTCATCAGGTCAGCAAGATTACACGCCCGTTCCAACGGAAAGCTTACTCCTTTAAGCAAAAAGTTAGAAAACATCTTGTAAGGAAAGTCATTTTCGAGACCTGCGATGAAGCTATTTGGTTCGATAAAAGGAAAATCCCCTAAAACTGTGTTTTTCAGACACGCTACTCAATTCTAAATACTGTTTCCGTTTGCAACTTTAACATGTTGAGTTTGAAACCTGGTAACCGGCACGCGTTTCTGAGAGAGACCGTGTGGACCCTACCTTACCTCGAAGAGAGCTCGGATGATGACGGGAAGGAGAAAAGCGGCCGTTTTTCCGGAGCCGGTGTCAGCGCTGGCCAGAATGTCCCGTCCCAGGAGCCCCACGGGCGTCATCTGCATCTGGATGGGGGTGGGGACCTCGTAGCCGGACTGCTTCAGGTTGGCGTGTAAGGCCTCGGGGAAACCGCAGTGCTCGAAGTCCACGATGGGCCTGGCCACATCTTGCCCTTGAACTGAAATCCCTAGCTGCCGCTTAAGATTCTCCACCTGGTCCTCGTGAAGGCCGGAGATGAAGGGGTGCTCTCTGTAGGCGTAGGGCGCAGGGGGCGGGGCGCCGGCTTCCTGCTCCTTCTCCCCGGACCCGGACCGCAGGAGGTGTTTGGCTTTGCACTCCAGGCTGCACACGTCCGCGTCCGTCTTGTCGCAGATGTACTCCCCGAACCGGCCACAGACCACGCACACGGGCTCCCCGGGCTCTGCGCAGCGCTGCGTTTTGGAAAACGACTTAACAGGCTCCTCGGGGAGAGGGCTGTCCTCCGAACGGGCCTCGGCCAGCGGGCCCCGCGATCCCGCGCTGTGCCCGTCCGCAGGTGCGGCTCCCTCCGTCACTACAGCGCCCACTGGGTCACCCGCGCCGTCACCGCACGGGCCTTCCGCTTCCGGTTTTGTCTTCTTAGCCGCACAGCTTTTGCCGTCCTCGAGGGCACTCCGCTTGACCTTGAGAGATCTTGGGACAAACATCCTTCAATATCCTGTCAAGGAAATTGTATAGTGAGATTTCTCTTACTCTCGATGAAGGTCAAGAATAAAGTACCAGCCGGTCACCCTGCAGTCGACTCAGTGCCCCTGAGCTCGGCCTCAAGGAACAGAGAAGCCTCGTGACACCACCTCTGTCAAGCTTTTCTCCCATTCGCGAGTTTCCTCTGCGGAAACGCAGGCCTTTCCTTGCACACGCGAGCGGCGAGCCGCTGCACGTGCCTGCCCCTTGCACTCCGAGTATGGGACAGCACAGGAATCCCGGAGCAAGCCCTACTGCGTTTCCACAGAAGTCAACAGGAGGAAGACTTCACAGCGGCACCTTAAAGCACAGAGAAAACTGCTATTTTGATACAACGAGTGGCACCTTGAGTGCTTGCGACTTCGGGTCACAGAGCTCAGCGCTTCCCGTGTCACCGAATCTTCGCGCACCACGTCCTCAGAGCTGCTACTGTGCTGTCCTGTGTATTACAGACTCGGGTTCGGGAGGAAACGCGGCCACCTGGAGACGAAGCGCCCTGGCCCAGCTCGCACCAGCCTTAAGTGTCAGGTCGCAGGCGCTGTCCCCGAGGGCCAGCTCTCAACCACAGCCGCACCGGTTCACACCACAAATGTTGGTGCAAGCGACGGTGGCTGAGAAAGACGTCGTTTAGCCCGACTCCGGAACCGTCAGATATACTAATAAACATTTTCTCAAAAATAATTCTTAAGACAAACTGCCAGATTCCATTTTTCCGGGAAATCCTAACGAAACTGCAGTTGAAGGTCTAGGACTGCTGTCCCCAAGGCCCGAGGGAGGGAGGGCAGGGAACGCAAGGTCCTCCAAGGGCGGGGCGGAGCCGGCCCTGCTGCTGGGTCCCCACGAGTCGCCACCGCCCCCCACGCTCCACGCCCCCCGGCTCTCCCAGACGCGGCCTTCG
>NW_006429894.1:707898-722594 GCF_000325575.1 Pteropus alecto | reverse complement strand
CGGCAGAATTGACGTGATCGCGTTGGCGGGGACGGTGAAAAAGAGTCAGACGGTCCCAAAGGACGGAAGGGGCGGCGCCCAGCCTGGCACACGTACAAAGGGGGAAGTCTGAGTTTAAGGGGAGGGCCAGAGCCCGGGACAGCCATCCCGCTTTTAGCTGGCCGGATGACTAAAATTAAACCGCGTAAGCTTCATGTGGCATCTGCGATACACTGCAGGGTGGTTCCACCGCCGCCACACCCCACCCCGGCACCAGAAAGAGAATAACACGGTCACGGTCCTTGGTCCCTCCTGGTCGGCGTGTCTGTGCAGTGCAGCCTCTGGAGCCTCGCGCCCCGCCGCAGCTTGTGGTGGGGAAGGGGAGATCGGGTGAGAGCGAGGTTGATGACAAATATTTTCAGGTGTCTTTAGTATTTTAAAATATTTCCAGTCTAATATTTGGTGCATATAATATATTGAATATATGTTTTAAAGCACATTAAAAAAACGGAAATCTGTGACTCCACCAGGCTACCAATTTAACCACATATCCATGCCCCTCTGGGGTTCTGCTCCCTTCAACCATTGTGCTCAGTTTTGTCTATCTCCTTGCCGTGTTTAGTTTTGTCGTAGATGGATACATTCTTACATGATCCATTATTTCATTTTTTTTTTTGCGCTTTAAAACAATATGTATACGGCCCTGTGGGCTTTGCTTTTATTGTTCGACATTTTTTTCTTTGATTCATCTAAGTGTGAGCTGGTCGAACATTTCCCTGCTCTGATAAATACCCTGGGTCTGTCAAGTGGTTTGTGTACAGTTGTCGATCCATTTTTCCTGTGGACACTTGAGTTGCTGCCAGTATTTTGTCATCAGAGGCGAATTTACCGTGACGCTAATGAAATTTGAGCTTCAGGACTCCCCGTGGGTGTCTTGGAAATGTGGTCACATAGTCATATTTCTGTGAACTGCAAAAGAGAGATTTACACCGCACGCACTAGGACCACTTTGTTTCCACTCCTCCAGCACTTCTGGAGCTGGGTGGCGATGGGTGGCTGCAGGCATTTGGGGACTGAGCCAAGGAATTTAAGCCCAGGTCTGTCTCCTAAAGCAGCGGTCCACAACCCCTGGGCCATGGACCAGTAGCCGTCCGTGGCCTGTTAGGAACCGGGCCGCATGGCAGGAGGTGAGCGAGCGAAGCTCCATCTGCATCTGCAGCCGCCCCCAGCGCCAGCATCACTGCCTCAGCTCCGCCTCAGATCCTCAGGCGTTAGATGCTCATAGGAGCACCGGTCCCTGGTGCCGAGAAGTTTGGGGACCGCTGTCCTAAAGCCACTCGATTATGCTCCCAAGTTCGTTACGTGAGATCTAAAACCATGTCCCTTTAAAGTTCGATCCAGGGACCTGGTTCTAAGCTCCGTTTTCGGTGTTCCCAGCATGCCCCAGGGTTCAGGGGCCTCGGCGTTCACTCTGGTGACGCGCTCCGACTTCCACCATTTTCTCGCAGAAGCTTTGGACCTTTGCCCTCGGCGTTCATAGCCACTTTTGGCAAACCCATTAGTCTTCGCAGGCGGGATGCTCGCCTCTTGACGCCCAGCCTCGTGCGTTCCCGCACCAACGTGCAGGTGCAGTGGGGGTGCTGGGGGCGCGAGCTTGTATCACCAAGCCCGCACTTTCTGGGGCTGATAAGTCCACACGGCGCTCACATGTGCCTCTGCCCTGCCGTGTGCACTTTCATGACGAGCTCAGATTCAGATTTCTGTTAGATCTCATCAGGCTTCTTCCCGAGTCTTCCCGATGTGGTTTGACGATGGCCTTTGAACGGTGGGGCCTCAGGAAGGCTTACCTGTCGTGGGTCACACAGAAAGCACAGGTGGCATTACTAAAGCATTCCTACCATGCATGATGCTGTGTGGCAGGGAGGGACAGGAAAGTGTCCAGGTGACTCAGACGGGAGGTGTGGAATGCATGCGCCCTACGTGACCATTCTAGGCTTTGCCTTACGCCGCGTCGTGGAGCAGGAAATGCTGCATTAACGTGAGCTGACCTGGCTGTTATTCTCTTGTGCTGCCAGGACATGTGTAGGAACAATGACGCTGTCATTCCTTCATCCTAGGAGACTCGATTTTCACACCCCTTAGTTCATACCTACTCCTTACTCTTAATAGGTAAGGCTTGGAACACCGGTATGAATGTGCATCACGGTGAAGGCGGGAAAGCCGGGCCGACAGCATTCAGCTGCCGCCAATTTTGTTGTCACTTACATCACAATGAACCAAACCACAACTGGAACCCTATTTTGTGCCTTTGGTAACTTTTCCTGACGAGTATTGTGACAAAGTCTTCAAATTCTAAAAACTGAATTATTTGCTCATTCAGCAGATGTACGGGTCTACCGCGTGGCAGGCTGGGAAGATGACGAACGACAAGGACAGTCTCCACCCTCAGCCGAGCGTCCAGGGGCGAGACGGCACGTAGTAAATGCTGTGATGGGGAAGGACAGGTTGTCATAGGAATGTGTAGGACGGGGACAGAAACCAGACGGGTCAGGGAGAGCTTTCCAGAGGAAGCAACATCTAAACCGAGATCCGAAGGCCGAACAGGAACTGGGACCATTAAAACAGGAAAGCAGGGAGGAGGGAAGGGGCCAGCATGAGAGCAGGGCGCATCCAGGGGAAGGAAGGAAGTCGGGTCTTAGTCTGTTGAGGTGAAGCTGTGCTGAAGTAACGACCACAAATCTCTGGCATAGCTACCGAAGGGCTATTTCTCATCTGGGCTGCGTGGGTGCAGGGGTGCTATAATATGGAGAAAAGATCATAGGGGTAAAAAGTGAGGTAGGAAGCTGAGAAGTAATTCAGGCTGGAGAAGAGGGTGGCCTGAACTGGGGTAGTGGCAGTGGGGTGCAGAGAAGTGGACAGAGTCAGGACAAACGCAGGAAGTAGTCGATAGCTCCTCCTGATTGATCGGACATGGAGTGTGAAAGGCGTCATGGTTGACACTCCAGCCCAGGATATACTATGTAGCTTTATATAAACCAAAAGGGCAGAGATGTCATTGGAACTTACAGAGATGTCATCGTGACAGTGAAGCTTCTGAGATGCCAAATCGGGAGATGCCTTGGTAAGATGAAGTCTATTTTACAACTTTACATTCATCCTAAAACTAGAGCTTACAAAGATGTCATTGGATGGTTAAGCGAGAGACTGGCACTGAGCTGTCGCGTCTACTTGCGTAAACCTCAGCAAAGGGAGCACATACGGGTTTCACGGGAGTCAGCCTTGCAAGGCCGTCACGCGCTCAAGACGCCACGTAAGAGCTATGGCCATTGGAACATCCAGAAACCTGATGCCGATATGCATTCATTTCCCACAGGAAAATGAAGCCAGATCCCTACCTCACCCCGTACACGAAAATTAACTCCAGATGGCTGCACTCGAATGTGAGAGCTGAAATTTAGAAGTCTTAGAAGAAAACAGGCATTACTTTCATGACCTTGGGTTAGGCAAAACCTTCCTAGATACATCAAAAGCACAAGAGGCAAAAGACAAAATAGATCAATTTAAAACTTTGATGCTAGCAATGATACCACCAAGAAAAAGAGAAGAAAGCCCAGAGAGTGAGAGAAATGGCTGGTGATTCATATGTATGATACGGGACTAGTGTCCAGATTATATAAAGTCTCACGACTCAACAATGAAAAGAAAAATCACAATTTTTAAAAGGGCAAAAGATATGAATAGATGTTTCTCCACAGAAGACATACAAATGGCCAAAAAACACATGTAAAAATGCCGAGTATCAGTAGTTATTCGGGAAATGCAAATGAAAACCACGATGAGATGTCACTTTACACCAACTACAATAGCTGTTGGAAAGGCGAGGGTGGGGAGGAGCTGAGACTTTCGTCCACTGCCAGTGGCAATGGCCCACAGCCACTTCGGGACTCAGTCTCAGAGGATTACTGTGCGACGCAGAAACCCCACTCCTGGCTTCCCAGAGACCTGAAGACAGGTGTTCAAACAAAAGCCTCCACGTGAGTACTCACGGCAGCGTTTTTTGTGACAGCAAGTGGGAATCGGGCCGTGTCCATGAGGAGTGGATGAACTAAGTGGGGTCCGGCCGCACGGTGGAATATTATTTGGCAATGAACAGTTAAGTGCTGGCACACACCACAACATGAATCTTGAAAACAGTAAGCGAAGTGAAAGGCCAGTCACGGGAGCCCACATGTTGTGATTCTGTTTATGGCGCATGAAATGCCCAGAATAGGCAGATCTATAGAGACGACATTAGTGCTTGTCCAGGGCTGAGTGGGGGATGGGGGGGAGGAAAAACGGGGAGCGACTGCCAATGGGTCTCTTTTCGGGGTGATGAAATGTTCTAAAATTACATTGTGGTGATGGTTGTACAACCCAGTAAACATACTAAAAATGCCGTACACTTTAAACGGGTGAACTGTGTGATATGTGGATCTCAGGAAGCTTTCAGAGGAGCCAGTTCTGGACGGCGGGCTTATGGCGATTTTTATCTCTTTGTTCATCTGTATCTTCTACAGGGACAGTGTTTGCAGTTCAAAAAAAAAAAAAAAGGAACGAAGTTACTGGTTTAAATGGTGAATCTCGACAAGGTGACGTCTTAGAAGTAAGCGTAGCGGCCCCCGGGTCTCAGCCCGGTCTTCGGTGGCGTGTGTCCCAGTGAGAAGGAAGCTGCCCCTCGTCCCATGCCACTTCCTGCATCTCTTATTGTTCTCCGCTGTAAAATACAGGAAGTGTTTTTTATTTTTTTTTTTATCCTTCAAATAATGAAATCTGTGGGTGTTCCTCTTTTTTCATTTTCTGTGGTGATTCATTTCAGGCTGACTCTTTCCGTTTTTGACTTTTCATTGTTTGCTGCCTCTCCAGAACGTTCTGCACTTTAAGGTCTGGATTTGCGTGGTAGCGCGTTCAGTGCGGTTTCCCGAATCGAGTTTAGTCCTGTCATCCACTCTAGCAGATCGCATCCTGCTCCTTCTCTGTCCCCGTGGCTTTTTCATTTTCTGTGGTGATTCATTTCAGGCTGACTCTTCCCGTTTTTGACTTTTCATTGTTTGCTGCCTCTCCAGAACGTTCTGCACTTTAAGGTCTGGATTTGCGTGGTAGCGCGTTCAGTGCGGTTTCCCGAATCGAGTTTAGTCCTGTCATCCACTCTAGCAGATCGCATCCTGCTCCTTCTCTGCCCCTGTGGCCAGTCCTCATTCAGTTACATGACCCCCAGCAGCGACACATATAAGCGGCAATGAATGCACGTTGCAAAAAAAAAATCTTACATTTCAGTGTGCCAGTATGATACCGTCCTGTGGGAATTAAAATGATTGCGTTAGAGTATAAATAGTCTCAAAGATTACATAAAAATATTTTTAAAGAATTAGGGACTTTCTCTCTATGATGGCAGAGCCTGTCAACGTGTTGATTAGTTACGTCATTGCAGGTGGGTGCGTCAATCACTATCAGATGATAAGTGGGCTTGAGGAAGGCCAGGTTCCCGTAAGTGGGCAGGTATCAGTTTGTATGTCTATAATTTCTTGATGTGACTGGGGAAACCCACCCATTTGGCCTCAGAAGTTCTGAGAGTTGAGAGAAGTCATAATCTTTGAGGCACCAACTTATAATTCTAAAAACATATAAGTAAAAAGAATCCAATAACGATCTGTCTTTCCTGTACCGACTATACCTGCATGTAACCTTTAGTTATAGAGAGATTCTAGCTAATGAGCGAAGCAGGCGTAATCGAATTAGAATATCACAGTGTTACAACCTGTAATGAAATAACAGGTATAAGCAAAGATCATACTTTCAGCCTGAAAGTATTAGGTGAATAACTGACGGGGAGCTCTGCGCTGGATGGTTGGGCCTGGCAATGCCTGAACCCACTGATCGATCTCAGCCACGCTGGAAGAGACAGTCAGGCATTTGGTACCTCCTGATGGACGCGCACAAAACCACTTACCAATCAACCATTTATTCATGCCGAAAAAATTAAACCTAAATCCGATGGAGCCTCTCAACGTACCAACTTACAGAAAACGTACGAGCCGGAGCAGTGTCTTATACGACAACCCTGAGCTGCCATCAGCAGAATTCAGACCACGGCAAAACTCACTGCATTCCGAGGACCAGGAAGAGAATGAAGCATAGGAGCCCGGAGTTTACACGAGACACATAAACTAAACGGACGTGTGATCCTTATTTGGCTCTCGATTTAAACAAACCGAATGTAAAAATTTCAAGAACTGCCAAGAGGGCTCGCCCTACCGAAGGCGAAACGCAGACGGCAAACCCCACCTTCTCTCTCCGACCGGCCGGCGGGAGCCCCCATGCGGGGCCTGCCCTGTGGTTAAACCTCCCTGCCTTGAGCTGAACGCGCCTAAAAGTCAGCACAGAAAACCTCATCCACTCCTGGTTCTCAAACCGAACTGAGTTTGAGAACACACTTCCCGAGGGGAGGCATCAGCGAAGGACCTAAGGCTTGAAGATGAAAAATTTTTTTAAGTCCTCGGAAAAGAGGAGATAATACAAAGAAAGGGAACACTCAAAGCCAACGTCGGCTACTCCACGCACTTTCTGAGCTCGCTGGCCTTGACACGTTTGGTTCGTCGGGGTCAGCGCCAGGAAATGTGCTGGTAAAGGTGACTGTAGCAAACCTGGATCCGATGGTGACGTCGGGGGTCTTTGCTGTGTCTTTGGAATTTTTTTCCTGCATGTTTTAATAGGAGTGACTAAAAGTTTAGAAGACTCAGTATTTCCAACTGAATAATGAAGCCATTTTGTGCAATTCTGACCCCAAAGCAGCAAGACAGCCTCCTGGCCTCCCGGATCCATTCGCTGCTTTTCAAATTAATGTGATTCTTCAAATCCAATTAGGGGTGAAGGACAGAAGCCCCTTTGACAACATCCCTCTCTGTCGAGACACCTGCGATCACAGGACATCTCCGCCGTGTGCCGTACCTGGCCAGGCGCGAAGGTCGTGAGATTTTTACTGCTGCTGCACAAGGAGCAGGCCCGCCCCTTCCCTCACTTCTGTCCCTGAAGACGAGCTTTCTCATCCCGAGTCAGTGATCCTCACCTGGAGACTGGGGAGTGTGAGGGGCAGAAGGAGGGGACAGCCCCACACTGGGCATCGCCAGCCCCCTGCAGCTGGAAGGCTAGTAGTTTGGAAGGGCAGCGCGGGCTTTTCCTGCCGTGATGCTCCGTCGTGGTTAAAAAGAGAGAACACGTGCGAAAATGTTTTCAAAATTGTCTTAAAACTGCTACCTCGTCTTCTCTTCCCTGGTTAAATATTTCTTGCTCTTGAAATATTGGTAATATATGTTGATATACATTTTAAATATAATATGTAACTATATTTTGTAATATGTATAACATGTAATAAAGTATGTATTATAATAATAAATAAATGTTATACGTTATATTTAAAACTATACATGAACATAAAAGAGCAGCCTCGCCCACCTTCCCTCTTAGGACGCGACCCGGGACCGGCTGGCGTCACTGCCACCGACAGCTCGCTGGTCAGAGCTTTGCCACGTGGCTCCACAGAGCAGTCGCTCTTCCTGACATGACAGTTCCAGAACCTGAAGGCCTAGTTCTTTTACAGGCTTCGAGAATCCTTTCTCATGCATTACCAAGCAACTCACGTTACTGTAAATTTAGGAGCTCAGAAATTCGGCCACGATCAAGAATTCCGCCTAAACCTTCCTGGAATGAGGTGGACGCATCCATACATTTTATGGAGCCATGTCTGTCTCTTTTTAGTGAATCGGTAATTCAGAGTAAGAGAGGACCGAATGTGACACAGAGCTAATCGGATGTCATCCAAGTCCCTTACGAAGCGTCTCCCAGAGAAAATGCCGAAGGACAGTTTTATGGATTCCCGCGTTGTCCCTAATGACAGCAACGTAATAAGAAACATACTCCGTGTCATCTGTTTGGGAAAGTCCCCTCTGATCAGCGGGCTGGTGCTGGTGTTCAGTGACACGCGTGAAGCCCCACGCTCTAGTGTGCCAGAGAAACGGACACGGGCGGAGGGGACCTGGGGGTCCCCCAGCTCACGTCCTTGACGGAATGACTGCATCGGACGTATCCCAGGGGCGAGGGGTCTGTCTCGTTTTAAAGACTGGCAGAGGAAAGCATTCCTTTCCTTTTGGGTGACCCATGTCAGCGCCATAACAAGCCTCACAAGGATCGAATCGACCAGGTTTTATCCAAATGCTTTGGCTGCAGTAATTCTGTTCTTAGTGGAAACAGAAAGCTGCCTACAAGTGTCATCAGCGTGACAGCCCTTCGTATGTTTGGACACCATAATTAAAAGCTGTTCTGTATGCCGAATGTGTTACCTCCTTTAACCCAGTCATCTCACCTGGGGGCGATTTTACTCCCGGGGAAAATGTCTGCAGACTTGGTTGTCACAACTTGGGCGGGGGTGAGGAGGGGGAGTCTATTGGAATGTTGCGGGGAGAGGCCGGGCATGGGGCCCCACACCCTGCAATGCACAGGACAGATACACACACACGTGCACACAGGGCAGAAGACTGTCTCCCTCTGTCCCCAGCTCCTGTCCTGCCCACAGTGAGGAAAACATCACATCAGCTGTTTGACTCACCCTCCAGGTCCCTCCCACCTACTGAGTGGCCCCAGCAGATGGAGCTGGAATGAGGTGGAGGGTGTGACAGACAGTAAGCAGCCATCTTACCCCTGCACACATGTTGAAATTCATTATTTTTTCTTACTCGTCCAGCCCATCTTTCGTGCTGAGTGGATAATGTGCCAACAGAGTCTCTGTGAGTCATCTAAATGTGAAAACACACTTGGAACCAAGATTTCAGGGAACGCAGCGTGTTCCTCGCGGAGCTCCAACCAACCAAGTGGCTTTCTGTGACGCTCCAGGTCTCTGGTGTGGACATTTGTGTGCAGAACCGAGCATGACGCAGGAAGGTCGAACCTGGCAGGGAAACTCAGCGAACGGCAGACTCGCTGGCGTGGAAGGAGCGGTTCTGTGATCATTACGCGAACCTCAGCCTCTTTCTTCTTTTTTTTTTTGACCCTCTGGAAAGCTGTAATTTGAATTTAAGAGCAGTAGTTAGGAGAAAATGCTAATCAAAATCAGAAAACCCACGTATTAACCCCCGTCACGAGTGAGCACGATGGAGGGCAGGCCCAGCTTTCGCCCCCCGCAGCGGAAGTGCGGTCCCCTGAACTGGCATCAGCCCCTCGTGTGCCCCAAATTTCCTCCCACAGTTCTCGGCTTTTCCCAGATCACCTCCCCTCCTCGCTGTGGCTAGCCTAGTTTCCCTTCTAGAACCCTCCCCCCGCTTTTTAAGCCTATAAGGGGTCTACTCCCACTATTTTTGGAGAAGGCACACAGCTTTTCCAAGTTTAGCTCCACGATATTGAGAAACGGGGTTAAAAATAAACATTGGAAAAGGTACAAAAGTTTGAGAAATCCACCCAAAGTCATCTTAAGCACGCGTCCTGAGGCCACAGGGGAATGTCCCCGGAGGGGGCCCGACTCGGCCCCTCTGTCCGGCTGCTGCTGTCCAGAGAGCAAGAGCAGATCCCAGGGGCCTGGGACTCTTCCCCTCCGCTGGCCGCAGCTCGGGGGGACCGTCACCGCCCTCCTTCTCCACTGGCCGACAGTCCGCTGGGACTTCGGGTGTGCCCAGAAACCACCCAGACACACGGAACCCTGCCGTGGGTCGTCCCTGTCCCCCAAGAAGTTCTGTCTGTCATCGCCACACAGGACATGTCCCTTTCGGCTACTCCTCGGCCAGCGCCACATGCTGAAGGGACCACGCAGCATCGGATTGTTCACATGAGCTCCCCAGAAAGGAACAGGGAAGTGGGGCCACTTAGATGCCAAGTGGGTTTCATTTCACTGTAGAATCTTGATGCCTCACGTCTCCTGAACACCTTGATCTCAAATAGGGAGACCGAGCCCCAGATGTGATCACTGGCCTGTGCCTCAGTGCAGAGCTGGAAAGAGGGGCGGTCCCCCGACTCCCTGAGGCAGTGAGCCTCCCACTTCACCTGTCCCTCGCCTACCCCCCGCCCCACCTGCCAGGAGAGGTGCTAGGTGGGAGTGGGGCGTGGCAGGGAAGCGAAGGGCAGAAAAACTGAAAAATGGTGACACGGGGAGTTAACCTTTTATGCCGCTGTGGTTTTCGAAGCGAAGGGCAGAAAAACTGAAAAATGGTGACACAGAGGGAGTTAACCTTTTATGCCTCTGGTTTTCCTGTGCGTGTGTGTGTGTGTGTGCGTGTGTGTGTGCGTGCGTGTGTGTGTGTGCGTGTGCGCGCGCGTGTGCGTGTGCG
Organism: Pteropus alecto; assembly: GCF_000325575.1. Classification (NCBI taxonomy): domain Eukaryota; kingdom Metazoa; phylum Chordata; class Mammalia; order Chiroptera; family Pteropodidae; genus Pteropus; species Pteropus alecto. Next base: position 712,269 of record NW_006429894.1, on the reverse strand, counting down.
TGTGTGCGTGTGCGTGTGTGTGCGCGCGCGCGCGTGCAAGACTCATGGGGCCTGTTTCTTCTGTTTTAGGAGTACGTTGCCAGTAGTACGTTCTCTGTGGCACTCGTTAGAGTCCAGGAGAAAAAAGCATCGAAGAGGAATCTTCTCTAATTAGGTCCTAAGGTAAAAACCCACAAAGGAGAAGATGACCTATCCTTGGCTCCATCATAATGACTGTGATTTCCATTTTTTTCTTTTTTTTAAGTGAATTAGATCAAATTTAAACACTGGACCGTTTTTTTTAATAGATGTTGGTTTTTCTACTTAGGAGGTGCTTGTGTGCTTTAAGACAGAACATGAAATTAAAGAAAACAAACAAGCAGCAAACTGGTTGTGTGACACACTGAGCTTGAAGTTTCTTAGTTTAGCTGACCTATAAAAGCGCACTGTTACCTAACGAAATACATGTGCCAAAACAATCTTTGGTCTACCAGAAGTCCAATGAATGGGAAGACGCCAGGTACATTTTAATATGTTTCTTTCCACGCCTTTGAGTCTTCTAGATGAACTTCACCAACAGCTCCAGCAACCTTATGTTTAGCTGGTGACAGACTGGAACATTAAGTGGCTGACAAGGCTCGTGAATGGTGCTTTGTCTGTGCCCTGGGCTGCAGGGAGGGTGCTGTCCTGCCCCCCACTTGCCATTTCAGCCTCCCTTTGCTGAGATCTGTAACTTGGCTGGAACGCTATATTCGCCGGCAACTTTCGGGCAAGGGATTTTTTTTATTTTTTATTTTTTTATAAATTCTGAAAACACACACACCAAGTAAAACAAACCAAGCATTTTATGCAGAGCTGGACTCTCTCCTTTCTCAAGTTGCGATCTCACTTTTTACTTTAAGATGTTTTGGGAAAGGATGCAATTAGGAACGTGGGTATTTTGGTAAGATTTCTGATTGAAAACCAATCATACTCCTGGCAAGACTTTTTCCATCACGTAGCTATAATTCCATTTGGAATCTAGGGAAAAACTAAGACGTGGGCTTGGAAAACATTGGGTAATTTGTTTTCTTTTAGAGAATGTCCTCTAAGAAAAAGTGCCTGGGATTTTACTGAATCAGTTAAAAAACATCTAGTATAAAATCCGTATAATGCTGTTCATATACAATAATGTATGTATATACTTTTATAAGGAATACAAAGTAATTTTTAAAAAGTTCCATGAAACTGTGAGTAACCACGGGAGTGTCACCAAATTCAAGGGTCGAACAAGGCCACTGAGGTCACTGGGGCCATCGTTCCTCCAGGCAGGACTGTCCCCGTCATTGTTTCATTCGGCATTTTCTGCAGCCCCCCGGAATGTCTGAAGCAACACAACACAGTCCTTTGAATGACAGCTGTCACTCCGGCGCTTCCTCAGTCGGAGCAATGCTCGGTGGAGACCATTTTCTAAATTGAACGCTGCTTCTGATTTTCATTAGGGGATTTAAAGTTAAGGCAGTGACACTCTTTGCTAATGCTGGGATTCTGTTCTGGGATGGGTCTTAGTATGCAACTTATAGGCTAAGCATCGGGGCCAACATTTACTGTAGACTCCTGCTATAGGCCCCATATACCAAATAATTTTTTGAGGTTTTATTACTTTATCACATACAATGATTCCATAAAATGGTGTACTATCCATGTAGACTTTCGACTGAAAGTGTCTGGTGGAAAAGAGTTTATTGCTTTTTTTTCTTTCTTTCTCATTCCACCTTTCATTCTGAATAGCCTAAAAGTAAAACATTTCTCACGTGGCAAAAATCATGTTCTGAGTTATCGAAGTTCCATAAAGAATATCATTTTACATGCCACAAGCTCTTGCCTTTTCAAATTCTCAACGTCAAGCTGTAATTTTCCTCTTCTAGATTTATCCAGGGCCTTTAAATTAAGAACTTGAGAAGCCAAACAGGAAGTTACATTTCTCTGAACTAGAAAATTAGGAGGAAGATGGGGGAACGGACGAGAAAACTAAGCCAGGAGGAGGAAGCCACCATATTTTGCTTCTGTTAATCAAAACCCTACTTTCAAATTCCTGCTCATGTCCTGACCAAAAGATCGCTCGTCACCAAGAGCAGTCTATCCTCAGCTGTCCTCAGTCACAATGTAAGGGACAACCGCGTTCACAGTCCATTTAAAAGAGTGCGTGAGTTTAAGCACAGCTCCTAACTGGTGCTTTAAAGAAAAACTTGATTTCTATTTTTAGTGACTAAAAAAGGAGGAAAATTAGCCCAAATCCCATGACTTGTTGGAATACCAACGTATCTGAAACTACAATAATAACTGTTTCCATAACAAATATGATACAAAAATAACAGATTTTGCTCTGTTTTTCTGAACACTATTTGAAGCCAGTTTGGTTTAAGAAGCTGAGCCGGGCCACTCGCTCGGTTTAGCTAATTAGAGCAGCAGCCTCTAGACCTGGGGGTTTCACGGAGCAGCCTGGGATCGTGCATGCATGAATAAATGAATAAATGAATAAATGAATAAACCGGAAAGGGATGCACACACGGTTATCAGCTTCTCATCTGACCAAGTGAGGACACATAAAAGCTCGACCATCATCAATATTCGCTATCATTTCATGAGAAAGGACATTTTAATGACAACAACAAAAAGAACTGAGAAGGGAATAATCTCATAATAAAAAATAGTCCTTCAGAGGAAGAAAAATTCATTTTACGGAAAAAAAAAAATTACTACATTTTTTTCAGTATAAAGTCTAAGAAAACACACCAGACTAGTATTTAGGAACCACTGGGAGCCGCCTGGTATAGCATACGGGGCCACATCCCCATTTTAGCTACTTAAGGTATATCGATCTGTCTCTTGGCCCTACAACGTTAATGTGTGTATTTTCTGTTATCTCTTAATTCACCGATTCTTTCATCTAGTCAACAAATACTTCCCGTGGTCTATTATCTGTTAGGCACTGATGGAGATTATGAAGCAGCGTAAGACGGGTCTTCTCTTAGGATGCACAGAGAGAGTCCTAATTCACGACGAAACCTAAGAGCACACGGATCGATCACGGGAGCCAGGGTGGGGCAGGGCAGGCTTCGTGGAAGCGGAGGCGTTTGATGTAGATAGTGCAAGAAGGTTTGAGTCGCTCGTGTTGGCCTGGTGGAGGGCACTGTGAAGGAGGCTAAGGAAATTATCCGGACTCCGAGGCCTTGGGCAGGATAAAACACAGCCGCAGCCTTGGGCGTCATTTGGCTCAGTGGGTGCTGGAGAATACCCGGGAAGTGTGACTGTCAACACAGGCGGCTTCACAGAGGACCTCCGAAGTCCAGGCAATGTCCAGACGACCTCGGTGACGAGGCGTCGCCCCAGCAGGCGAGGGGGATGGGAAGCTCCCCGACCTTGAAATCAGAGTCCGCGGTTTTGAGAGTCAGCGCTGTTCTTCCCAAGAAACCCTGAGGAATTCTTAATCTCTCCGCGGCTCCATTTTCCATCTGTCAGGGGAGATTAATGCCCTTGTTACCTGCTACTTAATGATCGAATGACGTCGGCTGCAGATGTGAAGGGCCTAGTACGGTATCGGATGCATGGCCTGAAGTCACTGAGTGTGCTGACTGTGGATATCTGCTGGAGCCTCAGAATTCAGGTTTAGCAAGAGGATCGTGTTTAGCTGCAGGGTCAAAAGGAGAGAGCCTGAGCAGGAGCGGCTGGGGGGGGGAGTGAGAAATTCGTGGGGGCGGGAAAGGGTGAATGGAGGGAGCGCTATCTGGCCCCCTGGCCCGGCTGGGTGAGAGAGGCCGGCTGAAGGCTGATGACACGGTTCAAGCCCCGGGCGGTGCCATCAGCAGAAGTGGGGAGAAGCCAGTGAGAGGAAAGCGAGGCCAGTCTGTTTTCAGCCGTGTTGACCTGCGGCCTGGGGCTGGACCTGCCCGCGAGGCCCAGCGGGTTGCGGGAAGGTCCTCAGGACAGGGCTCAGAGCTGAGCTCCAGGTGAGGGCGTCACCTGTATGGGGTGAGAGTCAAGCCACAGGGATGTCACTGCGATCCCGAGGCAGGAGTGCGGGAGAAGGAGGGAGCCAGGCCGCGCCGAGAGGCGGCTGCCAGGGCAGGGGAGGGGAATCTGGGAGCTGGGAGTGAGCCGGGTGTGGCCGTGAGGGCAGGAGCCTGAGAGAGGAGCTGGTTTTGAGTGCCACATGCCACAGAGGCCACACAAACAAGGGCGCGGAGCCGCGAGGGAGCGTTCGTGAGGGCCTTTGTGAGAAGTTCCAGGCGCGCGGCGGGAGCAGAAGCCAGGCTGCCGGGACGAGCGAAGAGGTTGGGGAAAGAATTCGTACTAATTCACATTTTGCAGAAGCAAAGGTGCCTACGAACGGAAAGCGACCGGAAACCTAGA
>NW_006429894.1:705737-707030 GCF_000325575.1 Pteropus alecto | reverse complement strand
GCTTGCGTCTCCGCGTGTCTCGGCTGCTCCAGCCCCGCACGGCCTCATACCCGGTAGGCCTGGCTGGAACTGGTGTGAAAGTCGGAGAGGTAATCCTCATAAAATTTCGCTGGCCATTCGGACAAAAGCCACAACTGTGTCTAGAAATGACAGAAAGTCAGCTACACAGCACAGACCCTTCCATCCCGTATTGGTTTGCTGGATGCTGCTATGCTTTGTCTTCGGTCAGCTATGTGTCCCCCGGCCCCTTGGTCATTCTTGACCTAGTCGAGTCAGTTTCCTTCTTCTGATTCCTTGAGTTTCAAAATAACGTAAGGTCTTCACCACCCAAGTTCCCTGAGCCTTGATTTCTCCATTTGCCGAGTGAGGATAAGAACAGGGCAACAGTGCGCATTAAATCGGTGAGCAGGTAGCGCAGGGCTTGCCACACAGCGCGCGTAGTAGACAGTAACTTACTATTAGTAGACAGTAACTGTTACTATTAGCGTAGCTGATTGAAAGCGGATGATAGTACGTGGACACATACTTTCAATTTTAAAGGATCACGGGAGGTCTCCGTGCGGTGCTCAACGGCTTAGTGTTTCTTTGTTTCTCAGATTTCTATGAAAGTAACAACGAGATAGAGACGCCACAGTGAGGGAGAGCTGGGCTGCTCGCTCCGGCCCTAGGATGGCTACGTTTTCTCATTAAAAATTTGCTTTCTCAGCTGTCTCGGTCAACACTGCATCCTCGGCATGCTGGTGCTCAATCCGGACTGGCTAATGACTCGGTGAATGCATTTTATGACCATCCGAACACAGAGAAATGGAAGGCGGTCTGGCTGAGACTGTGGATCTTCCTGGAAAGTGGAGAGAAATTTTTAAAATAGAGAGGAGGAGGAATGTATATGTAGGAACAGGGGTAGCTGTTGCCTGATGGGTAGAAATTCCGAGCCTGGAGAAAAAAAATTAAGGGACGGCTGTGCCGCTGGCCACGCTGGCCCAGAAAACCACTGGCTTTGGTTTGTTGTTAACGAAGTCAGATATCTTAAGAAGGCGGCGGAGAGCATTTCTTTTTGACAGTGGTATTCTGCAGAGAGTTCCAGTTTGTAAAGGGATCATTCTGAAGGTGTCACGAAGAGCACCCTGTTAGTGTCTGTCCCCTGAAAAGGAGCCCTTCTTCATTGTCCCCAGGGTGTTTCTCTGTTAATAGGATCCTCCTACTATGACCCGCCCTGAAAGCTAAAGCCGCTCTTTGTGCAGGTGTTTTTCTTCCGTTCCTAAACTCGCTCCTCCCCGGCCGGGGTCACAGGAA
>NW_006429894.1:703634-705719 GCF_000325575.1 Pteropus alecto | reverse complement strand
ACGCATCGCCACCGAATCAAAGGGACACGTCAGAGCAACTGTCTTTGTTTGCTCCTCTTCCTCATTGTGTTTATTTAGGTCGGAATCATTTTCGACAAAATTCGACAAGCCTTACCCAGCATCCACCATGAGCAGAGCCAGGTCACAGATGCGGCGTAAAGCTGATTGGACACAGTTTCTGGACTCAGAATCTTGTATCGCCTTGCAGGACTGGCAAAATGTTTCCGTACCCTGTTCGGCCTTTCTGGGCTACAGCGTCCTCTTAATTTGGCTCGATGCTCCAGAAGCCTGTCGAAAGTGACTGTCAGTACTGTAGGATGGACAACAATCCCTAAGAAACCTGCCTGATCCTTCCACCTACCTACGTGTTCTGTCTGCACTGTCCCTTATTGCACTGACCTCCTTTCCATTGCAGTAATTTATGGACACGTCGGCCTCCGTAATCCAGGGACAGAATGGGCACAGGAAACGGTGTCCGGAGTGGAGCCGGAAGACTGGTGCCTGTTTTTTGAAGCCAGACTCAGAGGTGAATCAAGCATGAAGTCTTGGCGGTGCGACTCGATCTCTACGACTCTCAGTCCTGCATGTAGAATTGAAAGATAATGATAATGGCGATGTCGCAAGATGGATGTGAGAATGGACCACGCTGTGAACTACTGTCCGTGTTAAGGTGGCTACGCCCAACGTGCTCTAGCAAAGGCCCTTGTCCATGAGACACAGTACTGTTAAAATTCACCGAATTGTCGAACAACGATATTGACCACCCCGCGGTGAGTGATTCTTCTCGCCGACTCTTTACCCAGCCCACAGCTAGCAACTCTCGGGTTCAGGGGGGAGTATTTGTAGGGATTAGACAGGATCCCAGGGGCCAGCTGTTGGCGGAGCCACCCTTTTAGATATAGGGTCCAAAGCCCCTCCTGGCATGCTTCCTATAATACCAGGGAGGCCCTGGGAGGTAAACCTGGGCTTGGGAGTCAGTCAGTCCTGGGTTCAAACCTAGTTATATGTAACTAGTGAACTAGGGTGACACAGGGTGATTTTCAAACTTCTCTGAGCTTTAATTTTCTCACCTGTGGAATGAAGATAACTCGGGATTTTACAATGATTAAAATTAGATGTGTGACAATGAGATATTGTGAGAAATTAGTGAGTTAAATGAACTCAGGAAGCATTAACTATAGTATCCATCCTTGGTCCCTAAACAGCAAGTGAGACCTGTAATGGCCTGAGCACTATAGAGGTGCTGGACACGGGCCTGGTCATCAGTGGGAGAAAAGGACCAGTAACGGAGGTTTGCACACGGCGTGACGAGTGCTGTGACAGAAATAACAGGGGATGCTCAGGGACAAGCGGGGGAGGCACCTGTGGGGCAGCCCTGGCCAGGAGGGTGTCGGGAGCTGTCAGGGGGGCCTTCCTAGACGGAGGGGTTGCTGTGAAGAGGCCTGACAGTCGAGCAGGAGGTAAGCCGGGTGGACAGAGAGTGCACAGCGAGCGAGGGCACAGCTGAGAAGCCATGTCCCTTCGGGAAAGCGGACAGGGCTCCGACGGAACGAGGCCACCAAGGTCTGTGGGCGCCAGATGTGGGTGGGTGTCCGTGTGCTCTATGAAAGAATTTACGCTTTCTCTGGAGGGGACAGGGAGGCGCTGGCGGACGTGTCCCTCATCCAGAGGGCGTTTAAGCGGAGGGCGTCGAGTTGACAAGTGTCCCGACGTCGTGAACACGGGTTTGGGGCTTCACGATCCTAATCCCGGTTAAACCACGTGTGAGTGAATGACCCCGCCTCAGCGCCATCATTTCGGGGCCCGCCCGCGATAACGACCACCCACCCTTTAGGGTTACTTCGAGGACCAACTGGAATTCTGCATTTTAACAAACACCGGCTCCTTTTGCTTACCCTTTGTAGCTAAAATACGAAAGCCGGTGCCAGGCCTCTCTCCTCCCTTCCTTCCCTTTCCTCTGCCAGCAGCGTAAGCAGCAGCCGCGCGCCGGCGACGCGGAGGTCTCCAGGGCGACGATTAAAGCGCAGCCGCACGCCAGCCCGTGCGCCCGAGCGAGCGAGGCGGCGCATGCTCGGTGCGCCGTGC
>NW_006429894.1:694191-702762 GCF_000325575.1 Pteropus alecto | reverse complement strand
CCCCGCCATCAAGCCCTTCGACCACTACGACTTCTCCAGGGCCAAGATCGCCTGCAATCTGGCCTGGCTGGTGGCCAAGGCCTTCGGGACAGGTAGGGCCCCCCCGCCCGGACGCGCGCGTCCCGCGCTCGTGCCGCGTCCCCGGAGCCCCTCCGTGCGTGCCGCCTGCAGGCGCCGGCGGCGATGCGGACCCGGAGGGGAAGAAGGACCGGAGAAATGCGGCAGGTTCGGGTGCGACCCAGCGCCCTCGAGTGCTCGGCTGGGCTCTGGCCGGATTCCTTTTTATTGGATCACAAAAGTGGCTTTTTGTGTGTGTGTGTGTTTTGTTAAGCGAGCAATTTTGTCCTCTTTTGACCTAGAATGTTTTTAATTTGTGCTGTTTTCCTCCTCGTGCTGCATCCGCTTCCCCCTCACTCACAGGTCCTTCCATCGCCGGCGATCTGAGGTGGGTCTTCACCGCCGGGAGCAGGGACATGGCCCATAGTACTATATCGGTTTGACATTTGTAATGATGGCTGCTGTTCAGGCTCCGGAGTGGCAGGTGGCCCAGGTCGAAATGCCCTGTGAATTTTTGTTGTCATTCTTTGAGCCCGGATCATCCATCCGAACACATTCCGGGCGCTTAATTAAAGCAGTTATTTCAAACCAATATTCAGCTTGCTGATTGTAGGGTACAGTGGTCATTTCGTATTATGGGTGAGACATGTTCCTTTTCCAAACGCATTTGAGCTTCATATATTAAGAGAAACAAAAACCCCTACTCTGGAATTTTTATTTTTATTTTTAAATGGGAGACTTTTTGAGGGCATGTGCTGTTGACTCGCACGGGCAATTAAGCACTCCCTCCGTCACCCGCCTCTGCAAAATAACAGGAAAAGGGCCTTCTGTAATTCCTTAGCTGCAGCTTCCATGTTGTGCAATTCTGGAGAAAAGTATAGGGCTTTTCATTTGGAGATGCTCCTGTGAAGTAACTTTCAGTCATTTTGTGAGGTTTCTGTGCCCCAGTTAGTAAATTTTGGGTATGTGAAATATCTGTTGAGAAGTTTCTTAGTATTTACAGACTTTTCTCCAGATGCTAAGTATAGTTTGTTTGTTTTTTGGGGCGGGATGGGATGCGAGGTGAATGGCTTATTTCCACTTTTAGAACTGTGAAAATATGTGGGTAAAGATGTAATTCATTCTTCCTGCGTTAACATACACAGCTGAATATTTTCAGGACTGCACAGTTTAGTTAACTAGCAAATGAATCTCAGAGTTTGGAAAATTATTTGAATTAGTTTTGAGGGAGACTTCACATTAGCATGATTTTATGTATTTATGACAGCTTTCATTTTATGTGAATTCTCATGCTTTGGTATTGAATTAGAAAAAGATGTTAAATGTTTTAAAACTGGCATCAGGAGTCAATGTAATAAAAGTCATTCTGAAATAATTTAAATTTTAAAGATTTCTTTGGAACTAAACGTGTAGAGTAACACAGCAGGAAGCACAAAGCGTTAGTGTATTTTTATGTCCTGGCGCCACTGATAACGGCAATGAGAATAATAATCATATTTTGATTTTGACGTAAGCAGCATATTGAAGTTAATGTCCATTTGGAGGAGAAACGAAAGCTATTTAAGTAACTAGAGAAGATAGAAAGAGGGAAATGTATATGGTGACCTGTGTGGAAAAGCAGACGAGTGGAAGGCAGAGGCAGTGACGTTTCCTTTCCTTTGACACAGAGGACACTTGTAGTACAAATGTCAACGTGTTGCCCTGGATTCGCAAGGGCTGCCAACCAGCAAACGGCCTACTTTCTGCCCGTGCATGTAGTAGGTTCTGGCGCGCCGGAGGGACACATGGAACAGCTTCCGGGAGAAAGGAAGTGAGAGGGACGGGTGCCGGTGGACCCCCTGCCCCCCCATGTCGGCTCTGTGCTCCTGCTGTGCATTAGTCGTCCATTTGGGGTTCACAGCAACTCCGGGGCGTAGGTGGTGTGTCCCCCATTTAAAGAACAGCACGGTGCACAGAGAGGTCAATCAACCTTCCTGCCGCCGTCACACTTTGGTGCGGGGCAGAGAGCACCTTGCATTGGACCGTCTGACTCCAGGGTCTGACCTTGCCGGGGACCGGGCGCACCAGTAGACACCCAGCACTCTGAGTACGCTGCTTCGTTTCTTTCTATAGCAGCCCTTCCGATAGTCTCGTTTTTTTCTTGTTTTTGTTTTTTGATGAACGAACAGGCTCAGAGAGATTAATTTGCTCAAGATGAAACATCTGGCGAGTGCTGGGTTCTGCACGCCAGCTCAGGCCACTCCGCCTCTGAAATCTTTGCTCTTCACATCACTCTGCAGAGTGATCTTGTTATCTGCAAGTGTGAAAAACGTGGGTATAGTGCCTGTTTAAAGTTTTTTTTTCTTTAAAGAAGAGTGGGCAGATCTTAAACTCTCCAATGGTTTAGAATGATTGGTACTTAGTAATATTTGCCTTGATGGTTGGAATAGATAAAAAGATCATATTCAAAATACAATGAAAAACAAGTTTAGAAGACATTAAAACGCTGACTTAGTAACAAGAAATGAATACATTATTCACAATGTTATGTTTGTACATTTTGTTTACTCTTTAATCAACAATCTTTCAAAGTATAAATTTATATGCCTTGACTAGAGAAAAAGTAAGGTTTCATTTCTTTTGATACAAATATTCATTTGCTACAGACACTGTCATGCAGCAAATGTTAATAGACAACGTATTTCAAAGGTTTTTACCCAATGGTATTCAATTAATCATTCAAAAAATTAGTCCAACTTTGTTATGTTTTACTAAAATCACTTTGGCGATGAGATATAGGGTCTTCAGGCACGATGTAGGCTTTTTCTGTAAGAAACTTTCTGACTTTTAACATATTAAAAAGTATTGAATTTTAGAATCATATGTTGAAAAAGTCGTTTAAAATGATAGCTAGAAATCAATTGTGGCCATAGAATGAAGTTATTGAACCATAAAAAAATAAATAAATACTAGCATTGTAATACCTTCAAAGCAGATAGAGTATTTACTTAATTTGAAGTCTTATGTCAGAAGCTTTGAATCCTATTCTTCACACTAAAAATATTCCACATAGCCCAAATCGTAATAGTTCATTTTGTGGAAGAATGCAGATAAAGTTTTGATCAAATGAAGAATAAATTTGTTTAGATGTATTTTAATCGATAAACAGATACTCTAATTACTTTAAGCAAATTGCAAAAACTATTCTGCCTCTACTACTGTATGGGAACACCTTAACCCTTTTAAGCAATGTTATTACTGAGTTTGTGTAAATGTTCCGCCCTCTTAAATCCTTTGGGGGAATGGCGGGTGCAGAACCTCTATGACACTCTTCCTTACTGAATTCTTGAACTTGGAGTCCTTAGCGTGGAGTTTAAGGCCTACTTCCTCATGTCGCTTTGTCATTTAAACTTTATCCAGTATTAATCTCTTTTTCATACCATTGAGTTTAGCATCCTTTTTTTTTTTTTTTAGCATAATTTCTCTGTGCGTTCCAATATATCTTGTTGTCGCAATCCGCCATAAGCTCTGACTCTTATGCGTTAGCATAATTTCTTTGTGCGTTCCAACATATCTTGTTGTCGCAATCCGCCACAAGCTCTGACTCTTACGTGTATGCGAAGGTTGCGATGGCAGTGGTGGCCAGGAGGGACTAGTAGCAGAGAGGCCAGTTTGGGGAGTTATTGCAGGAGTTTGAGCAAGAGATCCCGGGAGCTTGACGGAGGGTGGAAATGACGATAAGGCTGCTAATAATTACTGAGTGCTCACCGTGTGCCGGGCACTCGTTTCAATCCGTGTGACAGCCCGAAGAGGTGGAAACTCATCATTCCAGTGTTACTGATGAAGAAAATGAGGCCCAGAGGTTTAGGGCGTCACCCAGAGCCGTCTTCCGGAGCCTGGGAGTCTGGCTGCAGCCTGCGCTCTTGACCACGGTCCCACAATGGCAAAAGTCAAGTGAACAGGGAAGGAGGAGGCAAAAGACAGAAAAAGCAGCAGAGATATAATCCCTAGTATCTCCCGTGACTGAATTTGGGGCGCAGGGGGAGCGGTTTAAATAAAAACGTAGTACGTAACGGATGAGGTTGCCTGAGGTTGTGGGGAGGGTGAGGTCGCCTGAGCTTTTGAGCCGTGGCGACTGGGAAGGTGAGGGGTGGCACCATTGGCAGAGAGAGAGCAGCCGGCGGGAATGGGACGTCAGCTGTGTTTTCGGAATCCTTGAACTTGATGGCCTGGTTCAGTAGCTTCTCGGAGAACCCCAGTGACGTAGGCAGCGTGAGCGTAGGAGTGGAGAACAGTCGAGAAGCGGAGGCCAGAAGTCACAGTCTGGGGATCTGCTGCGAGTAGAGTGTAACCGACATCGGGCAGCTCGTTGACGGCGAGAAGACAGTGCAGATGGAATCTAGGCTGATGGCCACCGAGAGAGCGTTAGGGGGCGCCGGGGAGGAGGAGAGCAGTCAGGAAGGGGCGCGACAGCGTAAGTCATGACTTCCCCAGTTTTAATGAATCGGCGATCTGCGGAGAGAGAACTGGAATTACCCCGTTTATCAAAGTTTTACCCACCATTTTGCCATCCAGTAATGATACCTGCTTGAATCAGTGACTGTCGATTATCGATGTCATTAATCAGTGACGTCAATTGATTCCTTCTTTCTCTTTTTCTTAGTAATTCATTTATAGCAGAGTGGATGCACTCATTCTTGCTGTATTCAGCAGCTTATGATCCTATGTCATCATCATTTGTTGTGATACTTACATCGTCCCAGATTTGGCCAGTGACATCGTCTTTCTGCTGGGCCTTCTGAGCCGGCCCGCCCTCTGCCGGCATTTCCTGGCTCCCCGTGCGCGTGGCCACACGGGTGTCCTCAGCTCATCTCGTGCGCCTCCTCCTCCAGCCCTGGACACAGCCATTCCTTCAAGAGCCCTGCTCCTTTTGGTGGCAGACGGGCGTTAGGAACCAAGCTCCGGGTTCAGGCTCCCCGCTGCGGGGGTCGGGCCCCGGGCTCGGCAGCACACGTGCACGCACGCGTGGCACGCACCTAGGTCTTTCTCTGCAGACGGCTGGGAAACGCCGTGCGTCCCCCTGACGCGTCGCGCTCCGGTCCCATGCCGCTGGGCTCATTCGGGCCCTCTCCACTTCTCTGACCCCCCTGCCACTGAGGCATCTGGCCCCATTTTGAGGCTGAGGTTTCTTTGTGACAATCCAAGCGAGGAGCTGAGCAGGCTGGTGGCTTAGAGGGAACCGGAGCTCAGAAGGGGTGCGTGAGCCTCCCGGGGTGACGGTGGGGCAGGGGAGGCCACCGAAGCCCAGGACTACGCACAGCCCTGGCCGCTTGGCGAGTGTGGGGGCGAAACGGGCGTCTTCTTTGAAGGCAGAGCTCCACGTCGGAGACTTCGTGGTCTCATAGATATTTGAACGCTGGCTGCGACGTGGGCACTGTTCTAGGTGCTGACACCGGACAGCGGGGGCTCCGCTCTCGAGGCCACATTAGAGGGGCAGGAGGAGAAAGCACGGCCACGTCTCGTAGGACAGTACTGACTGTCACACGGAGAACCGGGCTGGGTGACTGGTCAGTGGTCGGGGAAGGCGTATCTGAGATGACGCCTAACTCAGATCCGAGTGGGAAGGGCTGGCCACGTGAAGGTCGGGGGGAGGAACACCATGGGCGGAAGGACAGCTTGTCACAGCCCCAGAGGCACAGACCCGGCCTATCACAGCGATGGAAAGGCTTGGGCGGCTGCAGCCCCGTGGGCCCAGGATGGCGGGGGGCGTTGGGGTCCAGAGGAGAGGAAGTAGGAGGCACGTCCGTGGAATTTGGGGAAACTTGGACTCAGAAGTTAATCATCGCACCCCAGATCCTGTCTTGAGTAAGTGGGAGAATCAGGGCTCGACTTTAAACCCAAAGCCCCAGTTTTCCCGCTGCGTCATGCCACCTTCTAACGGCGGTGGCTGTGGACCGGCTGGGAGGGGTGGGCTTTGACAGGGAGCGGAGCCGCGGCGGGAAGCAGCGGCCGCGGGCCGTCCCTTCCTGTTCTAAAGAAATCGGTGCTATTTGCCGGCGTGACTTACGCATGCAACAGGTAGCTAACTCAGCTTTATAGAAAATTACAGACAGTTGCCTTGAGCAATACTCCCTCCACCTGCACCTCCAGCATTTCAGGTGATGGTTAATTTCAAAACCGAGGTCTCGTCAGGATGGATAGGGACCCGGTGAAGCTTCTACCTAAGGCCCGGCGCGCAGGAAAGTCTGGTCTCTCCCTCCTTCGGATTCTGGGCGTGGCGTTGCACGCGCTCCCTGAGTAGTGCTTTCTTAGCTCCTGTGCGCCGGAGGTTAGGGGGAGGGTGAAGCCTCTTATCCTTGATTTCACCTAGTTATTTTCTAATGTACCGTTTCAGTTCATCTGTTTTCAGATGTGACACAACTCCAAAACTGTTTCTTTAAAAAAGACAGTCTCGTGCCGTTGGCAGAAATGATAGCCATGTTCAAAGCCTTCTCTTTAGCATATTTAGTTCTTGAAGACTTTTTAAAAGTGACCTATTTTATAATATTCAGTAGGCAGTTTTGATCCTTTTGGGGGTGGAAAAGTCGCTTTTTGTCATCTTCAAACGTCCTTTGATTTGCTGCAGATCCCTCCCCGTTCTCCGCCCTGGGATCTTTTCACAGCTGCCGCTGTCCTACCTTCGGTTTGTGGTCGTGCCGAGGCCGGATGGAAGTAGCTCCCGAACGGTCTGTCCTCCACCTTCCAGCCTTGTCATGTCGGCAAACCGCTGTTTTTTTCCGAATCGTCTAGCTGGAGGGTTTGGAGCTGGGGCTCTGCATGGATCGGCTGTGTGCCCTTGGGCAAGGCATCCTTTCTCGGGTTACTTGTCCGTAAAACGTGGGCGAGAGGATTGTTGGGATCGAAGGACAGAATGCATGTTTAGGACGGTGTCTGACACGGAACAGACCCTTGGTAAGTACTAGTGGACTCGTAGTATCTATCTGTCATCTGATTTGCCAGTTCGTCCAAGTCGTCATAAATACCACGTGTGAGACGGGTCTAGAGCGGTAAACAAATGTTAGGTGGACGCACAGGTGTGACGGAGAAGCTCGTTATCTTGATAACGAGCAGTCACTTTTGTTTGCACAGTTAAAGTTTAGATACCGGCACCTTTACTAGTTATTTTTTTCATTGTTCCGGGAAGTGGAAGTCCAAGGTGTGTGCCTTTTATAACAGTCACGTTAAAATCACGAACCTCGCCTCTGAGAGCGGCTCTTCCGCGCGGCCTCCGTCTGGTGCCCGCAGCGCTGACGGCTCGAGTCCCGGCACCGTGTCCCGTCGCACTCTGCGGGCGTCTGTGTCATGCGCAGGCAGCCGCTCAGTCGGCGCCGAGGGCCGGCTCAGCACTGGTTAATGCAGCTGTGAAGGCAGCAGCGTGTTTTCAATTATTAAATGGGGATGATATTTTTAGATGTCACCCAAATCCCACATTGATACAGCTACTCTTGACCTCTTGCCAGAGTCTCGTCTGGTCCCCAGCTGCTTTTCGGAGATTTCCACTTGGATGTTTTCGCTGTCCGTTCCCCGCTCACCGCGGTCTCACTTCATCTCCCGATCGCTGTCATCTTCCAGCCCCGACTTCTACCGCAGTCACTGTCAGATGCCAGATTAATTGTCCCTAAACATCAGTCTCGATGTGCCGCTCTCTCTTTTGGATCTGCCAGCCGCTTCTCGTGGGCTGTCGTGTAAGGGCCTCGCACAGAGCGAGCCCTTCCGGGGTCGAGCCTCATGCTCCTCCTGCCGCGCCTCCCGCTGCTTCCCACGCGAACCTTCTCCACCCTCACTGTTCGGTTTTGTGTCTCCTGATGCCCCCCCTTCTTCGTCTCCCCGCTTCTGCTTGGAAAGCCTCTTTTTTCCCGATTAAACAAGTTCTGCCTGGCCTTCCCCTCTGATTTCTTCACGGCGAAGTCCACTGTTGACGCGTCCTCTGTGGCAGTCTAAGCGCTTAATCGTTCATTCCTTTCATTCGGTGCTCGATCGTCCGTTGCTTTGTATCGTCTGCAATTTCTGAATTGCTTAACTTACCTTTTCGACTTGACTTTGTAGGTTTTTGGCTCCTAGAGGATAAGGGTTATTACTCATCCTTTGAATGAATCCCCCAGAACCATGCTGGTATATAAGAACGTGCAATAATTACTTTAATGTTGTTTGATGAAAATATTTTTTAAGTAATAGATTTTCAAAAACTCTAAGGTGCGAATTGCTAAGGAATTGATTAATTCTTCGTGCATAAAGTTTCTGAAGTGCCGACTTTGTGTTACCGACCTGTGCATCATCGGTCTTGTGCTGAGGCTGCCCGTTGAGCAGACTCGCAGACTCGCAGACTCGCAGACTCGCTGCTGCTGTGGGACGGCGGCCTCGAACCCTCACTTGCCCGAGAGGAGGCAGGCCAGGGACTGGCCAAGGGCAGCTCCGTGGTCGCCTCTAACTTGGTCCCCTGCCTTTCCCTTGGGGACAAACCTCATTCTCGTCCCGGCTTTGATGAGCAGCGTGGAG
>NW_006429894.1:693554-694036 GCF_000325575.1 Pteropus alecto | reverse complement strand
CAGAAGGCCAGGCTGGGGGGGGGGGCTGGGCATTTCTCGGGGCAGTGGCGAACCTGGCTCGCTTCTCGTGTCCCGTTTGTCTGTGGCTCCATCAAAGGGATAGCAGGGGGCCCAGGAGGGCTCCTTGGGGTGGGAAGGGGAGAGCTCAGCGGAAGGCAGGGGTACCGGTGGTTTACTAGTGCTTAAAGGGACTTTAAGAGTAATTCTCCCCAAAACTATAGCTGTATCCCCGCCCCCCTCCGCCCCAGTAAGTCCAGCAGAGGAAAGAGAGCCGCGGTCTTGAGGCAGAGGGATGACTAAGGTGGGCAGCCGAGCGGCTGTCAACTCTGGGCAGACGATTTTGTGCCCCGAGGTGGCAAGGCCGTGCCATCTCCCGAAGGAACGGTCACGGTGCGTCTCCCGGTTGGCTGCTTGGCTGCGAGGGGACTCGCCGAGCTCCATTTCGAGCGTCTTCTAGCTCGCCGGGTCTGAGAACGGGGGCG
>NW_006429894.1:685575-693485 GCF_000325575.1 Pteropus alecto | reverse complement strand
TCTTCCGTAGAGCACATTTCTGTCTCTCTGTCACTGCAGAGCGTACGCCGAGGTCCAATAAGCCCCCTTTTCCGTCGAAGGGCTGCTGTTGTCTTTAGGAGGAGTCTCGGGTTCCGTGGCGTAAATGGCAGTATTGAACGAGGCGCGTCCCTTTTGCGAAAGTCGCGTGAGACCCTCCCTTGCCGTCCGCAGACAGCGTGCCCGAGGAGCTCCGGGAGCCTTTCTACACGGACCAGTATGAGCAGGAGCATCTCAAGCCGCCGGTCGTGCGCCTGCTGCTGTCGGCCGAGCTGTACTGCCGCGCGGGGAGCCTCATCCTCAAGAGCGACGCCGCCAAGCCCCTGCTGGGCCACGACGCCGTCATCCAGGCCCTGGCGCAGAAGGGCCTCTACGTCACCGACCAGGAGAGGCTGGTGACCGAGCGCGACCTGCACAAGAAGCCCATCCAGATGGTGAGTCCGCGCGGCCGGGGCCGGTGGCAGGCGGAGCGGGAAGCGTGGCCTCGTGGGGCAGGGGCATCTCTGCCTGCGGCTCAGAACCCCTCTTCTTCTTAGACACCCCGTTTCCAATTTAGGGAAGAGTCGAGTAAACTATTTTGGAATGTTTGGTGCCACTGTGATGCCCGGGAGAAAGTTACGTAACTTCCAGCTCCGTTAAGTGATTCTTCTTCAATTTAAAGCCTTACTGTTTTGTTTTGTCCTCCAGAAGGCTATTCCTGTGCGTTGTGTTATTTCGTCTCGTATGTCGTGCATTCGGCTCAGCGCTGACACCTCTACGCGAACGGTGTTGAGCTTAGAACCTGGTGAAGGAGGCGGTGGGAGAAACGAGGAGACAGCGTGACATGAGCGCTCTACGTCCACGTGGGCGCTGGGGATGCGGGTGGACGCGGCGCTGTCTGCCGGAGGGTCGCGGAAGGCGACACGGGACAGATCAGTGGGTGCCAAAGGGCGGGGTGCGGAAGGCAGCGGGGCGAAGGAGCGCGTGGCCAGGCGCGAAGCGTGGCATGTGCTGCGGGTTGTGAGTTCCGTGCGCACCGTGTGGAGCGCGGGTGTGAGAAGAGCCTGGAAAACAGTTCGGCCTAGACGGTGCGGAGGCCGCGAGCCGACGTGCAGCCTTTCAGACGTTCTGGGGTTTCGCGATTGTGAACAGTTTTCACCGTTTCCTCTGGTTTTGTCGCCGTCGTCGGTAGTGGTGGTGGTTTGATGACTCGGTCCTCCCTGCCTACATTAAGTAAATAAAACAGTAGGGAGCACGTGAAACGCCGTGTGAGCTGCCGCACCGGGGGCTGGGTGCGGATGGCTGCCGCGTGCCAGCCCCCGGCCCCTTCTGACCGGCCACGTCCCCGTCAGGCCGCCCGGGCCCTTATTTGGCTCGCCATGCGCCAGGCACTGCGCCCACCCCTCGCATACTCCGCCTCACAATTAATTCTTGCAACAGCCCCAACGGGCAAGCGTCCCCCCCTGTTCCACCGCTGTGGAAACGGAGGCTTCGAGAATGTGATGAAGGTCGTAGAGCCGGCCCAGTGGCGGTGACGGCAGGATTCAGGCTTTAACTATAAATCCCGCATCTTAACCATGACCTGCAGTTTTGATTTCCGCCTGGGCCGCAGGAGGGCGGCAGGGAGGAGGTGGCAGGGGAGTGGGCAGGGAGGAGGGGGAGGGAGGTGCAACGCCGCCCGGCGGGTTGGAGTCTCGGTGATTCGCCCGAGCCCCCTTCCCCTCACCCGCTCCGTTCCCGTGTGGAAGGGCCTGCCGCTCCGGCGTCCTGGGAGCAGCCGAGCCTTTGGGCTCGTGACTTGATGGAGGGCGAAGCGGAGCGGTGGCAGGTGTTCCGGGTGGATGCGAGCGGCCTGATGTTTAAGGAACGGGGAGGTGATGCCCCGGTCACTGTCCTGCCGGAAGCGTGGAGCCAGCCTCGGGAGCCGCGCTGGTCCTTCGGCCGCCACCTCCCCGCCTCCCTCCTTGCCAGCGTGTCTGCCCCGTTGGCAGCTCTTCCGTGGATGCCCATGGCACCACCATCTGTTGGAACGCGTGTAATTTTGTCATGTAGAAGCTTAAACAAATCTTTTACTTGTTCAAGAAGATTAAAAATTGCACTTTGGAGCAGAAGGATTCTATGAACGTAACGTTACATTAGCAGTCGAGTAGTTTCTAGTCCCCCTTGTGTAATGATGCCTTGCGAATTTATGAGCAGAACTGTCTGTGAAAAATTATTTTAAAATTCCACGGCTGTTGTTAACAGGGTTTTTTCCTTCGCGTGTGATACTGGATCTCAGTTTTTCATTTCCCATCAATCACGTCCCTAATTTGGATCTCGTTAGTTCCAGGTAACATATCACACACACATCAGAGTATCTTGATATCTTACAACCGCGTTTATCATGTTGGAGTCAGTGTTTACTTGTAATAATTTATTCAGAGCTCCAAGTTTACTTTTTTATAGAAATAACTTGATGAACAGTGCTTATTTTACCAGATGATCTCAAAAACCTTTTTATGTTTGTAATAATACTGAAGTCAGTCAGGCCATTTATTAACTTATTCAGTTAATTTACGGAGCTCTTGCTGTGTGCTGCGTAGTATCTGCTGTGATCACAAGGAGCTTCTGTCCTGCCGGGGACGCAGCGAGGAGCAGGCCGAGCCCTTCCTTCCACCGGGCTCGTATTTCGGTAGCAAAGACAAGTAGTAAAGAGCTCAACAAATTGTAATAATTTCCGACGGTAGCAGATGCACTGAAGAAACTAAATCAAGAAGGAGGAGCCAGAGGGAGTGGTCACAGGACGTGGTCAGGGAAGGCCTGTCTGGTTTTTTTGTCTATGTGATAAAACTTCTTCAGAAAAACCCGCGGCTTCCTGGGAGAGACGAGGCGGGGCATCTCGTGGGACCGTCTGAAAGGAAGCAGAGTATCGCTTCTTTCAGTGCTGTATTTCTGTTTCATTTTGAGATATAATCGACATATAACACTGTATTAGTTTCAGGCGGACAACATGATGACTCGATAAATGTGTTTAGTGACAAAGATCAGCACAGTAAGTTCTGTCTTGTCTCCGTTATTAAGCCTTTGGTGTCTCTCTGATAAATGAGGCTAGAAAGGTACACTGTACCGAACAGCTTTATCTGTTAAAGTTTTTTTTGTCTTCTAGACGTCGTTTTTCAGTAAAGGTGAATTCTAGATCTCAGCGGATGTTTGTATTCTGGAGCCGGGGTGAAACTCCTCACACGGCTCGTGGCTCGTAGGAGGGAGCTGGCCCGCCCAGGCAGGGCTCAGAGAAAGTGCGCTTCTCAGCAGAAGCAGCTCCACAAAGACACGGCCTCTCCTCCTGTTTGCACGGCCCAGGGCCTGGCCCAGAGGACAGGCTGGCGGGGTAAGAGACCGCAGTGAACGTCCCGTTAGATTGAAATGTAGTTTGAAAGAAGCCATTCAGAAACACTGCCAAGGAATAATTAATTCCCCGTACAGATGTGTGTAAAGTGAGCTGTAATTATTCATGAAATACCTGTTTATTGAGCTTCCAGTATTTGGTGTTTGCGGGAGGCTCCTGAACTCATGGCGTTTACCAAGAGAATCTGAGCGATTAGATTGTCAGTGTCCTGCTTTATCATGTTAACTAAGTGTCCAGGCAGGTGTGGGCTTTGGCTTCAGTAAGCACGTGCGGTTTCCAGCCTCCCTCTCTGCCTCTGCTTTCTGTGTCCAGCGGTGTCGTCTAAAATTTAACAATTAATAGACGCATAGCAAAGCACTACGTTATATATTTTAAATGTCTTCTCATTGTATATGGCTTTCAATAAAGCTGAAATTCAAAAAATAAATAAAATTTCGCGATTAATGCTGCATTTCTGTCAGTTTGTTTTAATGAAGCGAAGCATGCTTGAGATGTAAATCTGTTAATACCAAGGATATAGTTTAGAAACTAGGTCCAGTTACAATAGATTTTAAGTGGTTGTTCAAATTTGTTCATTACGCAGAAGTATTGTAGCGACCCAGACACATTTTGATTATAAACGTGAGTTCAGAGTGTCACCGCACTTGGCCAGAGCCATTGCTTGGAGCAGCAGATAAAATGTGTAGAGGGGCTGGTGGCCCGCGGGGCCAGCCAGGGCCGCGGCTTCTGGAATCCGACGGACCGTGGCCGGAGCTGGCTTGTCAGCCGGTCGCGAGGTTCAGTGGGGTTCCAGGTGGAGTTAGGGAGCAGGACCCCGCTCCGGTGGCGGGAAGGCCGCACTGTGCCTGCCGGGCCCTCGTCGCTGGGTCGCTGGCCGTGTGGGACCGGAGGGTTTTGAGCACAGCGGTGTGGTGACCGGGGTTCCGTTGGTGGAGATGGAGGTAGTGACACGTGTGACCTGGACTGGGGGGCCGAGGGCCATCGCCGTAGGGGTGCCGCGGGAGGGGGTACAGGACAGACTCGGTCTGGGCCGGGTGTGGCCGGAGGTGGCTCAGGACACCGGGCAGAGCCCGGCGAGGGGAGTCTGGGAGGCGGGCGGAGGCTGTGGCGCTGAGGGCCAGGACGGGCATGGCGCGGGGCAAAGTCAGCCACCGAGCGAAGGCCTGACGGTGTAGTGTAGGGAGGAACATTTTTGAGAAGTGTGTCAGCGGGCCGGTGTTGGGGCAAGGACAGTCATGCCCCTCGGCCGCCCGGCCCCGTTCTGAGCCCGCTGCCCAGGCTCCTCTGGAGGAGGCGTCTCGTGACCCGCCTCCCAGCTCCACAGCCCCTGGCTCTTCCCACAGCTGTCACTCGCTGGGCTCCGGCCAGTGTCCGCGTGCGAGGCCGTGAGGCCGGCTCCGGTCCCGTTTGGGGTCCCGGACCCCCGTGAGCCTGCCAGTCTGGCCCTGCTCAGCAGCAGGCGTCCGTCCAGGAGGTCGTGAGTCACCTCTCACTGTGCTGTGCGCTCCCTGTGGAGCTCCCGTTGGTCGTGGTTTCTACACACCTGGGCGCAGCCTCCCAAGTTCCCAGGGGCATGGCAGGACCCCCTCTCTCTCTCTCTCTCGTGGACGGGGCTTGGGAGACGGCCCGGGGGGTGCTGGAGGCAGCTCGGGGGACAGCGCGCTGTGGCGTGACCCCGTGTGCTTCAGCCCCCTCCTTCTGGAGGAGCTGGTACTTGTCATACACACCCAGCCGGGAGAAAGGCGCACACACCTCCTTTCAGGCGATGTCGTGAGTGTTAAGTGGAGCTTTTACGGATGGTCGTTTTTACGTGATGCAGCATAGTTCAGTGTACTTGATGGAACCTGTAGATGTTGAGATTAAGCACAGTTTTTGGCTCAGCCTCACATGCGCCCGGAAAGCCATGAAACGCAGGCATGCTTGAGACGCACCACATGTGACTGGGGAGACGAGGTAGCAACGCCGTAGGGGTCAGCAAGGGACGGAACGTGGCTGGCGTAAAGGAGCAGCAGTTATGTTGAGTGGTGGGCACAAGCCTGCGCGGCCGTACAGAAGTAGCCCAGAAAGAGATGGGGCCCAGGGCAGGGCGGGTCGGACGTCCGGGGGCGCTTGCGTGCTCTGGCCTTAAGTGCTGCTTGCCGCATGTGACCCCCGTGTGGGTGGGGTCACACCAGCTCCGCGAAGCCGCGTGTTTCATCATCTGTGAGTGGTGGCAGCTCTGTCATCGGTGGGCCTGGCGCATGGCACTGAACTCTCCTCATTTAATCCTTGAAGGAGTCACTGATAAAACGTTTGGGAAAACGTGACAACGAGTGATTGCCTTTGGGTAACAGGCTGACCTCTAGGCCGCACTGACCCCGAGCTTACGCGTCGACTGCGTGGCTCCCGAACCAGTGAACGTGCCGGGCCCGTCACGCCCCTCGGAGCTTTCCCGAGCCCTGCGACCTGCACACCCTCGTGCCTCGCCAGGCGAGGAGTCTCGTCCGCATTTTACGGGGGGGAAGGTGAAGCTTAGTGAAATCTGAGCGACTCCCCGAGGCCACAGCTTTCTTTTTAAAAACCGGCTTCGTTGAGGCGTAACTTGAATATGTCCACGTAAAGTGAAGAGTTTGTGTTTTGACCAACGCACACGTGCGTGTCACTGCTGCTCCGGTTAAGGTATGAAACGCGTCCGTCACCCCGATTTTCCCTGTGCCCCCTGCTCCCCACGCCGCCCAGCCCACTGACCTCCTTCCTGTCGCTGGAGTCCAGACTTCGTGGAGGTGGAAGCGTGTCGCAGGGACCCCTTTGAATTGGATTCTTTCGCTGATGTTTTTGAGCTGCACTGCGTTGCTTTGTGAGGCTTGTTCCTTTTCGTTGCTTAGTTCCGTTCCACTGTGTGGATGCCGCGGTTCGTTCTTGTCCCGTCGGGCACCTTGATGTTTCCAGGGTCTGGCCGGTTGTGATCAAGCATCCGTGAGCATCCATGAGCATTCGTGTACATTTTTGTGGACGCGCATTTTCGTTTCTTTTGGACGCACACGCAGGAGCTGTTGGGCGGGCCGTGCAGGCGTGACTTGCGCATCTGGCAAGCACGTCCCCGAGGGTCGCACTACGATTCTGCCACCAGCAGTGCGTGCGTCACAGTCACTCTGCATCCTCCCAACACACATGGCCTTGTGTCTCCTCATGGGTTTAATTTGCATCCCCTGGTAGCTAACGCAATTTAGTGTTTTCTCATGTGCTCCGTGGTCACTCGCGTGTCCTCTCTTGTGAGGGGTCTGTAGCAGAGGGAGGAGAAGCAGAAGGGACAGTGTGGCAGACAGAAAGCAAGCATGAATTAGACAACATCCGGCAGTGTCGACCACCGTGAAGAAAATAAAACCACCCGATTTGATAAAGAATCATTGGACCGGGGGGCCAGTCTCTAGGGACATCTCCCTGGGGACATGCTGTTTTGACTGAGGCCAGAAGAAATAGAAACGGACAGGCAGAGATGTCAGGGCAGAGCCGTGAGTCACAGGAGCCTCTGTCCTTCCTTCAGCCCTCGCTAGTGGCCAGATGCCGTGTCAGGTGGAGGATAACTAAGATGCTCTCGCCCTCGGGAGCCTAGCGTCTAACTGGCCCCGTGCCCCGTGCCCCGTGCCCTGTGCGGGCGGCCGTGCCACACGGCCTAAGTCGGTGGGTCTCAACCTGGCTGCTCATTCGCATCATCCGGGAGCTTTAAAAAATGCCACCCACGTCCGACTTCAGGCCGTTAAGTCAGAATTCAAGGAAGTACTTAGAAGTCCCGCAGCCAACCATACTACAAGTAACGTCGAAAATCTAAGACGAGCTGGGAAAAACAGTTTGCCACCTGAATGGCATAGAGCTGGTGCAGCTAACATGGAACCAGCTCCTAGAAATCAAGAATCAGGCTGAGCGTCCCAAAGAGAAAAACAGGCAACAGGCACGAGAAGACAGTTTTCCAGGGAAAAAATGCGCATCGTCGCTAACTCTATAAAAAGACAGTCATGCACATCAGTCAGAGAGATGCGAGCTGTGGCCTGGAAACTGACACAGGCAAGCAGAGCGCGTGACGTCTGACGCTGGCAGAAACGCTGTGGGCAGGTGGGCCAGGGATGACACGCGGCGGGAGGGAGGCGAGAGGCGCGTCCGCTTCTCTGGAGAGGGAGCCGACCCTGGTTATCCGTCCCAAGTCCAGCGTGGCTGCCCTGGGGCCCGAGCGTGGAAGACGGTGTCAACGGCTACCTGCCTGGCACGCGTTAAACTTTCTAGAAAGGATCCATCCCGGACTCGTAGGCCTGCGCGGGGAGGAGGGCTGGGAAAGGGTCCGGCCTTCTCGATATACTGTGTGGCGTTGGACATCTGAGGGACCCCATGTGTAACACGTTTGTGTTCAGAAACCTAAAACAACAGCACAGGCAACGGGAAGATGGGAAGATGGGAGCCCTGCGCCGGACGGGCAGGGCGAGGTGGGAGCGGGAGCCGCCAGCGTCAGCGGGGACTGTGGGCCTGTCCAGGCGGCGCCGTGGGGCAGGGGGGGAGG
>NW_006429894.1:675200-685502 GCF_000325575.1 Pteropus alecto | reverse complement strand
GGGGTGCCGGACATTCTAGAAGGACGGACGGTCTGTACCGGCTGCTCCGCGCAGGTGGGGCCGAGGGGAGGGCGGAGTCGAGGATGTCGCCGTCTGTAAGTTACTCCGGGAGTAAGTGCGACCTCAGCCGAAGCATGAGTGTCCCAAACGGGGCCCCTCCGTGAGCGTTTGACCGGTCGCTTCGGTCCGCTGGCTCGTCTTCGGCCGGCATCCTCTGCGCCTTCTCACTGAGGCGCGTCTTCTCTGCTTTAGTTTGCTGCTGCGTGTCGGGAGATGTTACTACGAGATGTACAGACAGCAGTTTCCAAGTGTAGTTTCGAAACTCCTTGCTCTTGTTTTTATCCCAGAGTGCTCACCTGGCCATGACCGACACCCTGATGATGGCGTACACCGTGGAAATGGTCAGTATAGAGAAAGTCATCGCGTGTGCTCAGCAGTACGCAGCTTTCTTTCAAGCTACGGACCTGCCCTATGACACGGAGGATGCTGTCACGTACTGGATAAATAAGGTAGGGGACACTCACTTGAGGAAAATGAGTCTCATAACCCGAAAAACCGAAAGCCTCGCTTATTCACTGCTGTGCTGCCGGAGACTGTGTGTGTGGCCCCAGGTCCACATGTTGAAACCCTGACCCCCCGTGTGTTGCCTTAGGAGGTGGGGCCGTGGGAGGGGAGTAGGTCAGGAGGGCAGGGGCCTCGTGGATTGTGCCCCTCCAAGGGAGACCCCTGCGGGCGAGGACGTGGCAGTCAGACGGCCGGGAAGCAGGCCCTCGCCAGACCCGCGTCTGCCGGCGCCTTGGTCCTGGACTCCCAGCCTCCAGGCCGTGAGAAAGACGGCTCTGTTGTTTGTAAGCCGCCCGCCTGTGGTCTCACTGCTACGGCTGCCCAGACGACTGAGACACTCTCCACGACTCTTAGGCCAGAGCGGAAGCTGAAGCTGTACGATCTTGTTAAAATTTCCCATTCCCTTATGACTAAAAAGATATATATACTGTTAACACAATGAAAATAGATTTCTGTGTCTCCTGCAGCATTTATAATCCATAGTGATTAGTCTAGTTCATAGCAGATCATCACACAAGTCAGGGCACTCGGAGTGGGGGCGACACGCTGGGCATGCAGCACGTGTTTTTCGAATCCGAGAATGGAAGGATTTTCTCCCGTTTCCAACGAGACGATCCATCCCCTCGCCTACGCTGCGCTGCGCTGTGTTCCGTTGGTTTGAAGCAGTTTACTGCTCCTGCCTGTTCAGAGTCGCAGCTGAGGCTCCGAGGTGTCAGGAAAGCGTGACGGTCACGGCTCGTAGTGGGGGTTCTGAGCCGGACCCCGTCCTCCCTGAGCCTCCCGTCCCGGTACCGATGCGTGGGCGAGATCTTGGCGCGCTGCGGCCTCCTGGCCCAGGACAGCGGTGGGTCGCAGCCCTGCGGGAGACGACGCGCAAGTGCGAAAGACTCTCAGTAGCTACGTTGAGCTAAATGTATCGGAACTTACAATTTTCTTCAGTCGTTTTTTTTTTAACCACCGAATTTTAGGCAATAGAAGAGTTTGGAAAATTGTTGGTTCAGGGTAGACTTACAGTGGGTGATGATGGCATTGATGTTTCTGAGGGCGCCATTAATTTAAACGTAGTTGTTATTAGCATGACCTTAAAATCATTAACCCAGAGTCCAAAATTGTCTAAATATTCTCGATAAATACTTTGTGCACCAGGTAGACTGTTTCTTAACCGTTTTGGATTTGGGGCTATCTGAACACTCTGATAGGAGATGAATGAGACCTCCCCCAAAAGGTTTTTGTGTATTTAACTGGGACCTGTGACCACACTGAAACCCACTCACCGTGGGCCAGAGACACGTCTGTGACATCACAGCGTAAGAACTGGATTCAAGATGTTTTCTGCTGCCAGTGACAACTTTAATTTAGGGAAAATAATTTTCATTTACCAGCCCTAAAGCAGATCGTAAGACTTGTACTAAAGCTTTACTGCCTCCTGAGCGACACCACTGAAGTGGCTGATAGCACCCCAGGCTGCTCCGACGTGTGGAAGGTGCTCGGCAGCGTGTAACAAATTAACGAACTCATTTTACAGTCTCGGATGTAGCACCTGTAAAGCACTTTTTCTGGTTGGGAACATGAAATTTTCTTCATTCAAGTGGCGCTGATATTTGACACCAGAAATCTGCCCACAGGCATTTTAGGGTGCCTGTTATTTTACTGTTATATTTGAATATAAATTCAAATTAATATTTCTGTATTTTAAGGTAAATGAACATTTGAAAGACATAATGGAACAAGAACAGAAGTTGAAAGAGCATCACACAGTTGAAGCTCCCGGAGGTCAGAAGGTATCTATTTCAGAGAAAAACGTGGCGCCTTCACGAGACTCTGCACGTGTTCACATAGTTATGGTCTTGGGAAATGTTAACAGTTGTGTTCCTTCCATTATTTGTTGGTGATATTAACTGTACCCTAGAAAATCGTGCCTTCAACACCAAGTAAGGAGAAGTATAAAATGAAGGTTGGGTGGTGGTGTTTAGGAAAAATCGTTAAAGACTAGAACTCAATTTCCGAGGTTCTTTTGGCAAAAATAATGGTTTGACTTTGGTAAAATGTATGAAGCAACAAGAAAACAGTTTCAATGTGTTAGTCTCATAATGACTTGCAATAAGTCCGGCCTTTAAAGTTATACTCCAGGAGTTGCAAGTTGTACACACGGTTATTCTGTGAAGAAAGAGGAAGTATTAACATGGATTCATTCTTTAAAAATTCCAGAACAAGGATGTAGAGTTTTCTTCTTTGAAAATTTGTGCTCGTCACATACTAAGACCGAAAGTATGTTTTCTACAGCCTAGTATTTCTTACAGCTCTTAAAATGTGTTATAATTAGAGCCCTGTAAACATTATGGCGTTTGAATGGAGGTGTAAGAAATTATAATTATTCAGGAACCTCATTTTCTATTTGGACGAAGCTCTTCATTTTTTTGCCGAACTCGGATCCATCTGGGGCTTGTGCCACTGCCGCCCGTCTGGCTCCACGGGGGGAGAGAGCAGGAAGGAAGGGAGCCAGCTGGCTGGCTGGGGTCTTCCCGCCTTCAGCGACCAGATTTTGTGGAAGACCCCCCACAGCTCTGTGTGGTTCGATGTTGGGGACCCGCAGCGATTCCCGTGTTCAGCTCCCTGACCGGCTGCTGACTGTGTCATCTGTGCGAGATCCTCACCTTTGCTGGCACCCTGTCCCCCGCAGCCAAGTCAGCTGGCAGTCTCTTCTCCCATTGGTCCGGGTGACACGGTCGAGGTCCCCAGCTTCGGCCTGCTTCCGGCCAGGCTTCTCCCTCTGGCTTCCCCGCGTCCTTTCTAGTTCGTCCTCCTTCCCTTTCCCGTCCCAGGGGAGCCGAAGCCTTCGCCTTGGAGGTGGGGATACTCCTGCCCCCCAGTTTGCTCCTGGCTCTACTCAGGAATGAGGTCAGGATGGCATCACCCAAGTTGTATGTAATGTTAGTGACTTTCCTTAAGGATCTTGTTTGTCACACGCGATGATTAAGTTCTGTAGGACTGCGTACACATTATGAACTAGGTGGGGATTTTGTCATGACGTGGGACACGATTAATGTCCCATGTGGGGAGAAGCGCCGTTGGTGTCCAAACCACCAGGCTGAGTGACCTTGAAGAAAAACCACTGTGTGGCATCGAGACACTCCTTGTGTTCATGCTGACGGCTTTGGCTTCGCCGTGGCACTTAGCCCCATGCAATGGCACATGTGAGGCTGAGTGAATGGCAGAGTAAACGAATAAATGAATGTGATTCATTTTAAATATTCAGATGATGACACCTTTTTATCTTAGTACAGACATAGCATTTATACCTTCCTTTTCAAATGAATATTCCCTTGTTCTCATTGTTGGAATCTTTGTGAAAATAACGATTAATTTCACATCGTCTTACTGCAAAGTACAGCGTCATTGTTACGAAGAAACCCGGACCCAGCAGAAACCAGGGGAAGAAACCCCGCTGTCACCGTACAGTGGGATCTGGGGATTCGAGTCACTTGGCTTGCCTGGAAGTGTCGTCATTTCATTCTTGATTTTTATTTCTGCGAAAGCGGAATTCTCGACCCGTTTCCCCTTTCCCGGGGGAGAGGTGGAGACCTGCCCCTGCTCGTTCCTGTGCTGTGGGTACGAAGCCACCTCACCGTCACCTGCCTCAGTCCTCGTCTAGCGACTCCCGTTTCGTGAAATTTCCGCTTGCAACCACCTTCTTCGTAAAACACACGTGTGTGTAAGGGGTGCTAGTACTGCGTACGGTTAGCCTTGGACAAATGAAATTCCAGAGGCATCTTCTCATTCAGCCCACGGCATCCTGCGATGATTCAGTTCGTCGGGTCCCGTGGTGTCTTAGGAGGAAGGCGTGGAAGGGGCACCACGTCCTTGGCAGGCGTTTCGTGCAGACAGTTCATCGAGGGGATGTTCTCTGTTTTCTTCAAGTTGCCCTTTTTTGCTTCTAATGCTCTTGCGAGTCTGAAGGAGGGTGCCCAGTTAAACTGGAATTGCAGATAAACCACGAGTAGTTTCCGGTGTAACTTACACGAGCATCTCGCATTTTTATTGGCTAAATCTGGCAACCCTGCTTTCAAGGTCTCTGAAGTGTCTAGCCAGGGACATGAAGTGCCACGTTCATTCTCTTGAAGGATTTTTACACAGCGCTGCGGCAGAACGAGTCGGGACCCAGACTAGTCAGACTAGTTTCGTCACCGATTAGCTTCATGACAAAGGCACTGGGCCTCGTTTTCTTTATCCGTAAAAATTAAAAGGTTGGATTAAATTCTGTGACTAAAGTGATTCTCCTGTTTTCCCTTCTCGATACGTTGTGAATGAGGACAGGAAAGGACAGGTTAGTGAAGACAGTCAGCAGCGGTCATCGTGAGCGTCCCTGTGTGTGCCGAGCGGGTCCAGGACAACCGCGGGAGCGAGGCGTCTGGGGCCTGCGCGAGGCTGCGGACTGGGGCGGGGCCTCGGTGGCTTTCACGGCGGCGTTAGCAAAGTGGGGCACTGGGTCACGGGGAGCGACCTGAGTGGGGACGTTAAGCTGCAGATAAAAGGCACGTTTAGGGAGTCGGCGACTAGACCGTTCGGATGGTTTCTGAGAGCCGTGACTTCGTGGGTTCGGAGTCTCAGGTTTATGATAGCAACTACACAGAGAATAGGGTTTGTGTCTCAAAATATTAAAACTACTCATGTACTCAATGTGACATTTGCCACTTTCAAAGCGGCATCTTGGGGAGGTTCTTTGCAGAAGGGCGGGGGCTGGATGCACGGGTTACCTGTGGCGAGCTCGGATTGCTGTCGTGAAAGGCACAGCCTGTGAAGTGACTCTGCTCGCCCAGCGAGAAGGCAGGTGGCACCTGCCACAGCCCGTGTGGATGTCCACCCCCGCCAGAGCCCCTCAGCAATTAAAAACCCTAACTCACTTTCTTTAATCGCGTTTCTTCAGACAGCACTTAAGATACCAATTGAGAGAAGGGTTCTGATGGCAGGTGCATTGGGGAACGCTGTGCCCCTTAAGAATGTCACAACCCGCTTTGTACGGAAGGGCCGGGCGAGAAGCCTGTCGCCCAGACAGATCTCGTCCTTGGACTACCCCCCCATCAGTGACGCTCACCGGCGTCTCACGGAACGAGCGCCTTTGGAGCCCGCCCGGGGGACGCCGATGCGTGGCCTGTGACGCCGTAATGGATTCAGTTATCTGTCACACGCACGTAAATGTGTGGAACCAACGCAGTCTGATACAGCGCTCACGTGGCCTGACTTTGGACTTGCCCTGGCTCCCTTGCTCATGCTGTTATTTCCATTAAGTAATTGTGGAGACTCGACCTGCCCGAATGACACAACTTTCGCTTGGAACTGCCCCTGAGAGTCCGTCCTGTAGTCACAGTTTATCTCGCGTGCACTTTTGTGGTCCGCGCGAATTTCTTTCTCGACGGCCATTGCCAGCGACTTCCTCGTCTCCCCCGCCATAACGTGACACCCGACGTGACGCCCGGGTCTGAAATACGCCCCTGTGTGTGTGTGTGTGTGTGTGTATGTGTGTAGACACACATTACGTACGTTACACACGTATACGTAAATTTTTCTGCAATGTTCGAAGGAGGTTGCAAACCTCATGCCTGGCCCCGTAACACTTCAGTGTGTTTTTCCTAAGAACTAAGCTACTCACTGACACGACCAGAGTGTAGGTAATTCGGTGTCGCTATAACACCTCGATCAAACGTGTAGCCTGTGCTCCAACTTTTCACTTGTCCCAATTGCACTTTATGGCTTTTTCCCCAGTCCCGGGTCTAATCCAAGATCACGTACTGTAGCTAGTCGTCCCATCGCTGGTCTTCCTTACACTGAAACGGGTCCTTAGCTTTCCTTGTTCATTCACGACCTTGACATTTTCGAAGAACATAGGTCATTTTCATAACGTACCCCTCAATTTGTTTTTTTTAATATTTCCTCGTAATTAATTTAAGGCCGTGCTTTAATGTCGACTGGAACACCTCGTGAGCCGTGTGCTTCTCATGGTGCGTATCCGGAGGCACGCGGACCCTTCTGCCCCCGCTGGGCGACGTTCCCTGAGATCGCTTGGCTAGGACATGGTCTGCATGGTTCTTAGTTTCCCTTTGGAATACGTCGTTTGACACTGAGCATCCTGTCCCCCTCCAGCATTTCCCCTCGCCCTAGATTTAGCATCCACCGACGAAGCCTACCGATGGGTTTTTACTGTGACGGTTGCAAAAGGGCTGTTTTCTAACGCCATGTTTTCGTATTTATAAGTTAAGTTTCTATCACACGCAGCTCTGTCCTCATCTGTGCATCTGGGATCTCGTTATTATCTATATGAGTTGATGGATTCTCATTCATGGGTCGTCATCTATTTCCATCCATATGTGTTTGTTTTTTAAATAAACGTATACGTGTTAAACTGAACTATTAACGTTTACAAATGTTACTTTACGAGAACTATAAACGTAGAGCTCCACTGTCGGAAGCTTTACTGTGACTTGTCGATGGAAAATAATTCTGACGCATTTTCCCTCTACCTTTTGCTTTCCTTCCTCTCCGCTGCCTCCTCTGAAGTCTCCTTCCAAGTGGTTTTGGAAACTGGTCCCAGTAAGTCTCCTGGCTTCCTCCTTCAGTCTGCCGTCCAGAATCGTGATCGTAGCGTGGTGTTGTCTGTGTTTTGCTGCTGTGGTCATTTCATGTCACTGCATAGGGATGGGGTTTTAAGGTATTCATTCCATCATCGTGTATAATGGAAAGATTGAAAAAATCTGTCCAAGATTTGTATTAGAAGCTTTAAAAGTAATTTAAAGCATAAGCATCCTTTTGTAATCTGGTCAATATTCACAGACCATCTGTAACGAGGTTAAAAAGTATGAATATAGATTCTCATTTGTTTTAAGAACCTTAGTAAAAGTGAATGTGAATTGCACGTGTAAATTATTTGTCTTTTGAAATTATCTTTTTGAAAGAATCATTTTCTTTTCAGCCCGAATGGTAGGGGACACTTTGTGTTTTAAAAAAGTGACAGATTCTCTGCATTCTTACTAGTACTGGACATAAACTATATTCGGTTACAATTTGACTTGAAGGGTTGATCTTTCAGGATTAAAGCTGGGGAGATTAGACCACTTAAATATTTTACACCCTCAGAGATAAAAGTAGAACTTAGAAACACACCGTAATGTTGGAAGAAACTGGCGTCCCTTTTAAATGCCAAGTTTCTCGGTCGTAGACAGAACAGGGACGGTTGCCATTCAGTGAGTGGGCAAAGCACGTAGCACGTTCGAGTCTAAGAGACGGGGGCTTTCGTGAACCGCAGACGAACTTCTGGGCGTCGCATGTGGCTTCAAGGTGAAAGTCGGTTTAACCGGAGCAGCTTTGGCATGCCCCGCGCGGACGTCTGCTTGTCCATCCTGAGACACAGACATTTATTGCTAAAGCCCGATGAAGCCGTGCGTGTGTGTGTGCGCGTGTGTGTGTGGTGCATGTTTGTCCGTCCATGTGTGCGTGTGTGCAGGCGTGCATGCATGCGTGTGTGACATTTATTGCTAAAGCCCGATGAAGCCGTGCGTGCGTGTGTGTGCGTGTGAGTGTGGTGCATGTGTGTCTGTCCATGTGTGGTGCATGTGTGTGCAGGCGTGCATGCGTGTGCGTGTGTGGTGCATGTGTGTCCGTCCATGTGTGTGCAAGCATGCATGCATGTGTGCGTGCGTGTGATGCATGTGTGTCCGTCCATGTGTGCGTGCATGCGTGTGTGTGCGTGTGGTGCATGTGTGTCCGTCCATGTGTGTGCAAGCATGCATGCATGTGTGCGTGCGTGTGATGCATGTGTGTCCGTCCATGTGTGCGTGCATGCGTGTGTGTTCGCGTGTGTGTGTGTGTGGTGCATGTGTCCGTCCATGTGTGCGTGTGTGTGCATGTGTGCATGCGTGTGTGTGCGTGTGCGTGTGGTGCATGTGTGTCCGTCCATGTGTGTGCGTGTGTGCATGCATGTGTGTGCGCACGTGTGTGTGTGTGGTGCATGTGTCCGTCCATGTGTGCGTGTGTGTGCATGTGTGCATGCGTGTGTGTGCGTGTGCGTGTGGTGCATGTGTGTCCGTCCATGTGTGTGCGTGTGTGTGCGTGTGGGTACTTGGCAGGAAGCAGTAGAACCAGCCATACGATTTGGTTCTGTTTCGTGGCCCTGGGTGCCCAGCTCGGTCCAGCGCAGATTGTAGGCGGGAAAAAGCCATCCCTCGAGACAGGGCGTGTGGGGCCGGGCCCAGCCAGGCCGCAGGATTTCCAGGAAGCAGACTACTTTGTTTCCTGCGGGCCGAGGGAGGAGCGTGAGGGTCTGGAGCCGCGTCCCACACGTGGGACAGGGCGCCTCGGGCTGGGCAGCGCTACCCGGGGGCTTTTTCCCTCTCCCCTGTTCCCTCCCTTTTTTCCTGGTGGCTTTTTAAACTGTCCACTAGCAGCAAAGAGAGGACGTTTTCTAAGGACTATGCAGAAATCAGTAAGCAAGTGAAGAAGCTGCCTAGCGCATGCCTGTGACTTTCTCGGGCCGTAGGTGCTCCGTGAGTTTGCAGCCTGGCGTTCAATGCCCGCGTCCAGCCTGCACCGATTAAAAGGAGCGAGCGCCTCGGAGTCTTCAAGGGGAAAACGCTGCACGGGTCTTGTGCTGGAGTGACCAGGGACAGACCAGGAGTGACCTCCTGCTTCTGAGGGCCCACGCCTCCCCGCTCCCTTTAAGGAGACCTAGCTCCCCCGCCCAACGCTGAGTGTCCTCTTCCAGCACGTCGTTTTCCTGTTTTTATTCTCAGAAAAGTACTTGCTTTCATCACCATTTTAATGATAAAATATAAAGACGACCAGTTTAGATAGAGAAGAAACTTAGTCTGATTACTTTAAAACGCTCTGTTTAAAGAACAGCAACCACTGTAATCATGTGTGTTGCTGATGAAACACTTGAGTTTGCACCTTCATTTCCCCAGTACCAGGTCTAATCCAAGATCACGTACTGTTGCTAGTCGTCACATCACAGCATTATTTTTGTTGGCTCTGGGAGAGCCGACAGCCAGCAGCGCTAGCCGTTGGTTCCTGCCCGCTCTGTGCTCGCAGTGCGCGTGGCACTTGGCGTCCGGCCCCTCGTTGAATCCCCAGCGGGCCGTGAAGGCGGGGGCTGTCGCTGTCCCCCTCGTGCAGACGGGGGAACTGGAGCGAGAGTCTGCGTGGCGCGTCCACCGCCGCAGAGCGGACAAGCGACGGAGCCCAGATTCGAACCTGGGTCTCCAGACTCCACCCCGGCTCGACGGCGTGTCTCACTTTAGACAGCCAGTCACTCCAAGCGGCCTTCAAGACACAGGTTTCTCCTGTCTCCCTGAGCAGGAGCAGAAACCCTTGAACGCGCTCGGTTACTGATAACAAAACCTGAGAGGGTTTTTTCAAGTGTCAGAGTTGTCACTCTACATCCGTTTCCTTAAAGTCCAGAGCCAGGACGTCTTGGCGCTGTGATCCCTCGCAGTGACGTCCCAGGGCCGCGTCAGACTGTCCCGCAGGCCGGCGTCAGCTCGCGGGACAGTCAATGAGTTATCTGTCCACAAGGAGCCGAGCTGAGGACACAGGGTCTTCACATCCATTTGGCGGAGTTAGTGTCAGTTCATGTCAGTTCGCAGTGTCCCACGAAGTGCTGGCTTCACAAGCGGAGAGCCACCTGGCGCGTTTGGGTCGGGCACAGTCGCGTCTGCGTCGCCCAGGGAGGGCGTGGGTCGCGGCCCGATC
>NW_006429894.1:667417-675164 GCF_000325575.1 Pteropus alecto | reverse complement strand
TCCCTACGTCGTTGAGCGCGTGTTCGCTTCGTCTCCTTCGTGTCGCAGGCTCGGTACAGGAAGGAGCAGACGCTGCTGAAGCACCTGCCCTGCATCCCGCTGGTGGAGAACCTCCTGAAGGACGGCAGTGACGGCTGCGCCCTGGCCGCCCTCATCCACTTCTACTGCCCCGGCGTCGTCCGCTTAGAGGGTGAGTGTCCCCGGGAGACGCCTCTGACCTGCAGGGAGGGGGCGGCGAGCACCAGGACAACACCTGGGAGAGGTCGTGGAGCGTTGTCCTAAGGGACGGGCGAAGCCTGAGGAAGGTAGTCGAGCACTGCTGCGTGGTTCGGGCCTCTCTGTGTGATGACCCCAGGTTCCTGTGTGCGTGTTTGTCACACAGATGCCACATCACGTGTGTTTGTGCTGAGTCGCTAGTTATGACGTGGGGGCGAGACGTGTGTTACCGGAAGTAACCCAAAGTCACGGCTTCCTCTCTTCTTATTCGAAGATATCTGTTTGAAAGAAACCATGTCTTTGGCCGACAGTCTGTACAACCTGCAGCTGATCCAAGAGTTTTGCCAAGAATATTTGAACCAGTGTTGCCACTTCACCCTGGAAGACATGCTCTATGCTGCTTCGTCCATAAAGGTACAGGGAAGCTTCGTTTAAGGGACACACTGGATACGACAATGGCCTGGCCACGCTAAGCCCGCAGAGTAACATCAGAGCCGCTTTGACAAAGGAAGTTAGGTTCTTCTGCTCATTTCATGTTTTCGAGACGCCATCAGCTCAGGCTGCTCCTGCACCACGAAGCCGCACGCAGAGCCATGGCACAGAAGGGCCCAGTCGTCCCGACGGCAGCAGTGGGGGGCTGGCCGCGGGGGGCCCGCGTCCGAGGCGCTGCGGGGCGCCGTCTGGGAGGGACGGTCCCCACAGGCCCCCGGGCTCGAGACCAGACCTAGGCAGGAAGCCGCAGGGGGACGAACCAAGCTCGCGACGGTGCTTTCTCCGGAGCGCGTGGGAGGCCTTGGGGGCGGGGTTGA
This sequence comes from Pteropus alecto, assembly GCF_000325575.1. Taxonomy (NCBI): domain Eukaryota; kingdom Metazoa; phylum Chordata; class Mammalia; order Chiroptera; family Pteropodidae; genus Pteropus; species Pteropus alecto. The sequence continues at coordinate 674,139 of NW_006429894.1, read as the reverse complement.
TGCACACACCTGCCCTTCTCCGTTCTGTGTCTGCGTCCCGTGTAGTTTACGGTGTTCGGGAACGCGACTATGTAGCCGTCTAAACTAACGCGGGGAAAAGCCTGTACACCAAATGATTTGGGGCCATTCCTGGAATACGGTAACAGAATTATTGCTGCTCGGTCGTCACAGATTCAGAAAGAATTGATCTTCATAAGCTGTAGTTACTGGGAGAATTATTTCTTCTTTGCTGCCATCTTGTGGCCAAACGCAGAGCAACCGCGTTGCAGGACCGTCGTCCCCGAGGGGCTGAGGACTCTCTGACTCTCGCCCACAGAGTAATTACCTGGTGTTCATGGCCGAGCTGTTCTGGTGGTTCGAAGTCGTGAAGCCGTCCTTCGTGCAGCCTCGTGTCCACCCACGAGCAGGTGACCGGCCTGGGCGTTGCTGCCGCACGCGGGGGAGGGTCGCAGCCTCGCGGGGTTCTTCTCGTGGGGGGCGGCGGGGGGCGGGGAGAAGCTGTCGTTTCCCATTCCAGCCGTGAGCCTCGCAAGACTGCGACCGATTTAACAGATCGAGTCGCTGGAACTTCCGAGGGACGGGCCATGCCGGGGAGAACAAGAAGGCGAAGCTCTGGAAGGGAAGCCTCAGAACGTGACTTTCAGCCTCCACCGTTCACTCCCTTCATTTGCTCTGCGTCCTTCACCCCCATTCTCGCTTTAATTGCCTATTAGATTCCGAGTTTTTAATAGTGTTACCGAGAATCCATTCAAATTACGGCTGGGCTTTAATTTCTCATTTGAATTTGCCATCGAACCATAAAAAGGCGTGTGCGTATACTTAAACCTAATAGGTTTTGTGATTATTATAGCATTATAATCCACCGATTGCTCATAATAAGAAAACAAATAAGAAATAAAGGGGTTATTGTAAAGATCCCTAGACGTAAAGAACAGAAATCTTCCTGCGTTTTCTCTAAAGGAAAACCAGGGTTCTGTTGGCTTCCGTTATCAAACCAGAGGTCTGCGTCCACAGGGAAAAGACCCTAAACTGGTAGTGCAGCCCCAGGGACAGCGCGTCCCGCGTAACTGGGACCACTGTCCCCACCACGGCGCCACCCGCCCAGCGCGAAACACGGTGCCGGTGCGTCCCAGCTGCTTTCCTGGGCTCCACATTTTGGTATTTTTCTCCCCAGTATCCTTATTTCTCCCCATCTCTACCCTCCTCCCCCCAGAAAAATTAAAGACGAGACAAAGATCAGGAAGGAGGGGACGATCCTAGTCAGGGGAAGCCCGTCGCTCGTGCGTAGAGGAGCCGACTGCAGGCGGCCAGCGAGGCAGGGAGCCAGGCGAGCCCTCCCCAGAGTTATTGACAGAAACGTGAACCATTGCAGTGGGCTCGTCGTCAACCGATGAAATTCCGTCCGTCTCTCCTCGATTGCCAAAATACCAGCTGTTGCATAAAGAAGCAAACTTAGACCGATTTATTTTTACTTTAAATATCTCTACTTTTTTTATGTTAGGCCTTTTCTCCCAGTTAACCGTAATCAAGTGAATTTTTTTTTAAAGCCGGAACACTTCAAAAGAGTTGAGAGAATATTTTATCTTTTAAATAGATAAAAACAATACTTTATCTATTTTAAAAGATAGCTTTAAATATGCCTTGATTTCTCTAAGTAATCATGGAAATTGAGATTCGAGTTAAACTTTTATTTGTGGTTCAGAAATCTTGAAATAATGTTGGAAACATGTTAAGTATGTAATTTTGAAGGGCTTTTTAATCTTTCATCGTAGCTGAGCCTGTGAATGACATGCCTTCAACCCCTGTCCTGAACGCTGCCAAGAGAAATGCCTGGGACAGTTCGTGTGCTTCTGACTTGACGTCAAGGTAACAATGACTTCACGGCCGCTGTTTCTCTTTGCTAATGAACTCAAACTAAACATACCACGTTAGAGTTTGTGAAATATCACTCGGACTTCGAACGAAATGTTTTCATTAGCTTACCCTAGTCAAAGCTGTTTTAACGGAAATGCATTTGAAATTTACACCGAAACGAATGTTTCGTAAATAGGGTTTTATGAATCACACTGAAAAGTGAGAACAGGGCCGACGTAACTGAAACCAGCCGAGCTCTTGCTGCATATCGTTTCTGATTGAGAACCGCGTAGGCGAAGGTGGGAAATTTTAAGTTCTGTTTAGATCTTTAAATTTTTTTATGATTTTGTTTAAGCTTTGAGGCAGTTTTCCCTATTGTTTTATTTGCTAGTTGTTAGAGCTGTTGAGATAGTAAGTAAAAATTTAATATCGGGATACTCCTGACTCGTGACCCAAGTATATGATGGAGACCTTTTGTTTAAAAATGTTTTTTAGCAGATCCTGTAAGCAGCTTTCCATGTGTATTTATTAGAACCTAAAACTTATATTGACTTTGGACTCCCTAATCATCTGATTTTTTAAAGTTTAAAATGATCTATTTTGTGGGATTTTTTTTTTTAGAAATTCTCTCTCATTCTCATGCTCTATGAGTCTCATTTTCTTTGAACTTCAAGACATTTCAAATACGCCGCAAAAATTCTGAGTGAGAAATTGAAAGTATTTTCTGAATGAATCGTGAGCCTTATGTGGGACTGAACTCGGGCTGAAGGCGATGCCCGGCCCTCGGGCCTGGGGTCCGTCCCCGAGTGCCAAGCGGGCACCCTGATGCCACCTGCTCGCTCTGTCCTGCCCGCGTCTGCGGGCTCCGGCCCTGGGCCCGGAGCCTGAGCCCACAGCTGCCTCTGAGCATTCCCACGGGTCAGGGAAGCGATTTCCGCCCCTCGCCCTTGGAGTCGCTGCCTGCGGCCAGTTTTCGGTTGCCTGGCTACCCGAGCGTGACGGTGACAGTTCGCCGTGCTGATCCGGGGCGTCTCCCTTTTTCCCACGGGAAGCTGTTCCTACGTGTTATTTCCTCAGTGTGCCCCGGGTTGCGTGCATTGTGACGTGAACTTCCTCGAAAACTCAGAAAACGGCCAGTGTTGTAGGTGGTGACTCGGGCCATTAAGGCTTTAAAACCTCCGAAGCGCTCTGCTGCGGGGGCGGGTGATTCCGTGATTTCGGGATCCGTGCGCACAGGCTCGTGCGTTTAGGACTCCGGGTGACGGCGAAGTCCCTCTTCCCTCCCGAGGACCCGCGCTCGGACTCCTGGGGGCCCCTGCTCCATCTTCCCTGCAGACAAGCGTTCTCTAACCTGGGGGGGACCCCGAGCCCCTTTCCTGGGGGGCGCACCGTGCGCCGTCATTCCGGGATCCGCGCGATCCCCTCGTTTCTCTGAGTCGCCACACGGGACGCCTTCGGAGTCCCCGCTGCCTCGGTCAGGTCGCCGAGATGAGGTGGCCTGAGAGAGCAACAGCAGGCACCGCCTCCCGCTCCCCAGTTTGTCCCCGACACGTGGGGCGATGCTAGCTTCTGCACCTGGCTGCACGGCAGGCCACGCAGACTTAAACCTTAGAACCAGGAAGAGTAAATTCTGGCCAGATGTCATAATTTGCAGAATGGACTGTCTCATCCCCTGTGTCAGCTGGAATCGGGTGGACTTAAATCAGAAGGAATCACGGGACAGCTTCTGTCCTTCAGGTCCGGGTGTCGAGGTCTCCGGGGTGGCTGACGGCGTCACCCCTGATGTGACTGTGGGAGCGCAGGCCCAGGCGGCTCCGGGATCCGCAGGGGCCTGTGACACCTGCAGCTTCCGCGATGAGACTCCTCTGAGTATTGCAAACTGACGACTTTGATTTTCACTCTTTATTTCTGGTTTTCTATTTGCGAAAAGGAAATAATGTGCACATCCTCTCTCTCAAGAACGCCGAGATGTAGCTGAAAGTACTTCGGGCGCTTCGTAAAAGGTGAAATGCGTAGAGATGCAAATCGTCACAGCCACTCTGGGTTTAAACAATGTGTCACGTTTCCTTATTTTTAATTTAGGGTGGAGAATCGGAGGTCGTAGTGTTGTTTCTAATTTCACCCATTCGACGTGAGGTTTATGTTAAAGAGTCGAAACGTAACATTTGACCTTCATTTCACATTGCAGTGTGGAAGGAGCTGCATTGCCACATCCCCATCATCATTTGCCTTCTGGACGTCCACGTCCCCAAACCCATTCTTCAGCCTCAGGTAATAGATTTGAAAAAGCCTAGGAAATGCCATTTACGCAGGGTAACCGGGAAGTGACGGAGGACAAATCTGTAAAGAAACAGAAACATGCAGTCTTTTTTTTTTTTTCTGAAAAATGTTATACACACACCAAAAGGTTGAGCTGTTTCTCTTTGCTCGTTTTATCAACAAAACGATCTCCGTTTCTCCGTACATACTTACTTTTTCGTGCTGTTAATGACTCCTCAAATGTGTGAAATCTGTTCAATTGCTATAGGTTAAAATGTTTGTACGTGATTTCAGTGACTTTTTTTTTTTTCCATTTGAAGGAGGAATTAGAAGGTCTTCGTCTATGTCTTACGTGGATGGCTTCATAGGGACGTGGCCCAAAGAGAAACGGTGAGTAAAAGCGAAGGGAACCCCTTTCCGTGTGTGCGCGGTGCCGAGAAGCGTCACCGAAAAGCGTCACCGAGAAGCGTCACCGAGAAGCGTCGCCGAGAAGCGCCAGTTCCCTCTGGCTCTTTCTGGTTGGGCACATTGCAGTGGACTCTAAATTAGCACCTACATTTGAAAAGGCCAACACAGGCAGGTGGTAGAGATCGAAGGGGCTAACTGGGGAAGGTCACCTCGAGGACAGTAAGATTGAGAGCTGGGGGAGCAGAGGAGGTGTACAGCCACCCTCCGCGTCCGCGGGCCCAGCACCCGTGGATTCAGGCGACCGCAGAAAAGACGAGGGTCGGGTCATGGCTGACGTGCGCGACGTGGTCAGGTGGCAGTGCCTGCGCCCGCGCCCACGTCTGCACACTTCTCCCTCGGCCTTGCTTCCCAAATGCTACAACATGACAACTGTTTCCGTCGCATCCGCCCTGTGTTGGGTGCTGTAAGGAATCTGGGGCGATGTAAGTACCGGGGAGGGCGTGCAGGGTGCTCGGCAGTACTGGGCCGTCGGCGTCGGGGCCGGGAGCGCCCTCGCACGGTGGCATCCAGCAGGTCCCGGAACCAGGCCTCACAGAGCCGGGGGGACAACTGTGACGGCAAATGGTTGTTGTTCGATGACGTGAAATCACTGTTCGGGTCACTTAAGGGTTGTCTCTTCCATCTGTCGCAGATCATCGGTGCACGGCGTGTCATTCGATATTTCTTTTGATGAAGAAAGCGCCGCGCAGAGGCCCCCTGCAAACCGAGGCATCACCCGCTCTGTCAGTAACGAGGGGCTCTCTCTGAGCAGCAGCCGTGCGTCTAGAAACATCAGGAGAAGTCTGTCCTTCAAGCCAGTGGATGGAGAAGAGGAGGCGGGAAGCATCGAGGAGGAGCTGGGCGTGGGCGCCCCCGGCCACCTGCGGTCCCCGGGGCCCCCGGACGCCACTGAGCGCGGAGCCGGGCGGAGCCGGGCGCTTCTCGACGAGTGTGGCAGCCGGGGGGAGACACCCAGCATCGAGGAAGCGCTGCAGATCATCCACGACACCGAGAAGCCTCCCTGCAGCCCGCAGCCGGGCCAGACCGCCAACGGCTTCTTCCTCCACAGCCAGGAAGGGGGCGTCCTCAGCGCCAGCGTCAAGCTGCGACCCTCGAGTCCCGACAGCACGGCGGACACGAAGGGGACCCTGAGTCCCGTGACCGACAACACCGAGGTGGACACCGGCATCCACGTTCCTTCCGAGGACATTCCGGAGACGCTGGACGAGGACTCCTCCCTGCGGGACTACACCGTGAGCTTGGACTCGGATGTGGACGACGCACCACGGTTCCTGCAGGACTGTGACCCGCGGGCCGGCAGCGCCCGAGACGCGCTGAGCCCCTGCCCGAGCACCGTGAGCACCCGGTCCCAGCCCGGCAGCAGCGCCTCGTCCAGCTCCGGGGTGAAGATGACCAGCTTCGCCGAGCAGAAGTTCCGGAAGCTGAACCACACGGACGGGAAAAGCAGCGGCAGCAGCTCTCAGAAAACCACCCCGGAGGGCTCGGAGCTTAACGTCCCCCACGCGGTGGCCTGGGCGCAGGCCCCGGAGGAGGCCGGCCTTCCCCAGGGCCGGGACAGCACGCAGCTGCTGGCCTCCGAGATGCTGCACCTGCGCATGAGGCTGGAGGAGAAGCGGCGTGCCATCGAGGCCCAGAAGAAGAAGGTGGAGGCCGCCTTCACCCAGCAGAGGCAGAGGGTGGGGCGCACCGCCTTCCTGACCGTGGTGCGCAAGAAGGGGGAGCGGGGCTCCCCGATGCGTGAGGAGGCGGCCGGCGCCGAGGACGAGGAGGTGTTCGGTGACCGGGCCAAGGACAGGGAGGCGCCGAAGGCCGGCGGCCAGAGGGGGCGGGCCCCGGCGGCCGCGAAGGACAGCGAGGAGAGCCCCCCGGCCAAGTGGCCGAAGTCGCCCACCACGCCCGTGGACCCCGACAAGCCGTGGGGCCTGGCCAGCCCCTCGGAAGAGGCCCTGAGCGAAGGGGAGGCGGCCGAGCACGCGAAGTCCATCGAGAAGCTGAACTCGTCGCTGCGGCTGCTGCAGCAGGAGATGCAGCGCCTGTCGGTGCAGCAGGAGCTGCTGATGCAGATGCGGGAGCGGCAGTCGTGGGTCATCTCGCCGCCCCAGCCGTCCCCGCAGAGGCAGCCCCGGGACCCCAAGGCCCCC
>NW_006429894.1:663788-666953 GCF_000325575.1 Pteropus alecto | reverse complement strand
CCCCCCCACCCGCCGCCCCCAAAAGCATGAACCTCATCGAAGTGTCCCTCTCGGACTTGAAACCCCCCGAAAAGGCCGACGTGTCCGTGGAGAAGGGTGACGGGGACAGCGACAAAGAACAACTGGACGAGGACCAGAAGCTGTGCTGCGGGTTCTTCTTCAAGGTAACGCCCACTGCACGGGTCCAGGCGTCCTCGTCAGAGGGGCCGGTTTTCAGCTGACGCGCTGGCTGCTTTCGACAGGCTGCCTGCGATCCCAAACGGGCCTCGGTGTCTCCCCTGGCGGGCGCTCACACCCCTGGGGTTTCTAGAACAGCCTCCTGTCGTCGGTCACGACACGAGTTCAGATCGGCCGTTTTGTTCCTCTGCTTTGTTCTCTCGCTTTCAGAAATTAAGCCGTTCAGATCTCTTCCCAGGGCTTTTCAGTTGCCAGGGCGCAGAAAGCTGATACTTGGCGTCGTGTGTCTTGTTTTTTAAAAGTCTTTTAAAACTGACCAGAGTTTCGCAAAGTGAAACATTTAAAAGCTCATGTAGTTCGAACAGTTGTCATCGAAGTCGCTCCTTTACAAGCACTGGATGGAGGTCTAGCCCACGACGCCAGTCCTGGTATTGGTCTTTCCAGATTCCTATGGCACATTTCAAGGGATGGCGCCCCTTCCCCTGACCTGGTGCAGGTCTGTAGCCGACGAACACAGATAGTGAACAGCGTCACCTCTTCATGGCAAAGATCTTGAAATGTGTCATAGGCATTTGGAAAACAAAAACCTACTCACATTTTTAAACATTTCTCCTAATTATCATTTCTTTCGTCTTTACATTTTCCTATATTTTCCAAATCATCTACAGGGAAGTACACAGTTGTTTTTTTCCCAAACAATCAGAAACATATATGTTTGTTATTCGTGTTTTTCTTAAAGTCAAGGGCTTCACGTGGACCATCTGTGACCCTGTTCCACACGTGGCGTGTAGACGGAAGTCGGGCTCAGTAGCGGCGGTGTGTAATTTAAGGTTTTAGACGGAAACACACAGCAGTCCTGCGAGAACAAGAGGAAGGACAGGGAAGTGGTTGCAGTTGCCGGTCTCACTTTGAACCATTTAACGTTGGAAACCGGTAACTTATTTTAAAGTCGCTCTCAGGACGATTGACCTTTAGACCCTTTAGAATGTGTAGAAATTTGAATATGAGTCTCGTTTTATTTGTTAACTATGCAAAACTGCGATTTTTAATAGAATGCTGCTGTCAGCACCACAGACACAGCCTCCTGTGCAGTTCTAGAGACGCTTGTTGCCCCTGTGCCTCACAGAGAAAACAGCGGGAAACCCTTTATGCCAAACAGGCAGTGCACCTGCACCCTCATCTGCACCGTTCCCACCTGCACCCTCGTCTGCACCGTTCCCACCTGTACCCTCGTCTGCACCTGTCCCCCCGTCTGCACCGTTCCCACCTGTACCCTCGTCTGCACCGTTCCCACCTGCACCCCCGTCTGCACCGTTCCCACCTGTACCCTCGTCTGCACCGTTCCCACCTGCACCCTCGTCTGTACCGTTCCCACCTGCACCCTCGTCTGCATCCGTTTCTGTTCGTCTGCCATCTTCACTGCCCCACGCTCGTTCCTGGACTGCGTTTTCGCCTCCTAACTGGGCTCCCCGGCCCCTCATTGTGCCTTTCCAGTCTTCGTCTGCTAACTGAGATCATTCTTCCACGAGCGTAACTGCAGTTGAGACTCTCTCTGGTCAGAGAACTTGGAGTTGCCTGTTGAATGAAGTCCAAAGCCCTCGGCATCATATTCGGGGTCTTCCACGGGCCTCCGCCCCTCACCCCCCGAGCCTGTTTGTCTACCCTCTTCCCCGTAGCCTCTGTTTTGGACTGTTCTTTACACTGATTTCAAAGTCTGCCAGAGCCTCCTGCAAGGCCCCAAGCAGACGTGAGCGGTGTTCTGTGCCGTGTCCCGCCTGAACGTGCCCCTCGCGGTGCCTGCGACCCGGGGGTCTCCGCTCTACTGACTGCTGGGTCTGCACGTGGTACTAGTTCCCTCTCAGACCGTGAACTCCCGCAGACACTGCGCCGTTCTGTCCCCAGACCGCAGCCGAGTGCCCGGCACATGGCCAGGTGTCCGTAGTCTCTGACGGACGGACGTGTGGGCGTCGGGCTGGCCGTTTGCGTCTCCATCGGAGCTCGTCTCTCTGGGCTCCTGTGCAAAGCCCCCTGATGGCACCCCTTCCCATGACTTGAAGCTCGTAACCTAAGGCACCCCGTCTTCTTTCCGTCGTAATATCTGTCTGCCTGGCGCTGTGTGGCGACGGTATCAGATGCCCAGGAAATGCGCGTTGAGTTAAGCATCACGGAGAGTCCTTAAGACAAGCAGCCATGTCTGGAGCTCGAGCTTGTCCCTTCCCTGAGTTCTGGAGCATTCTGGAAGGTCCCTGAGAGGAAACCGAGGCGGGCCCAGGCGGCCGGCCGGTCGCGAACGCGCTGTCAGGCCGCAGAGCGGGGCGGCTGCTGTCGTCCGGGGCGGAACCTTCAGCGTCCTTCCGAACCCCGCGAGCGAGCCGCGGGACCCTCGCTTAGGCCGGAGGCGCGTGCGCGCCGTGACCCTGGCTGGTTTCTGGTGCTTTTTCACTCGGGTTTCTTTACTGAGCACGTATTTCAAGTACAATTTAAATGCGGTTTGGAAAATTGGGAAACTCCTCTCAGGTTATTTATTAGGGTCCAAAGAACTGTTCTTTTTCCTTTCTTTGGTGGTCCTTTGCCAGCTCCTACGTTTTGAAGACACGTCATTCAGTAAGTCTGCGCCCTTTGTTACTTGACAGAATTGTCACCGTATTTTAATCCGTTCCTTCTTCCTTGAAATTTCTGGAACGTCCGCGTGTGCTGCAGGGTTGGGATAAGGGCGACTAGATAGTGCGTGTTTCCGGCTGTGACCGCGGCTGCAGCGATCGGAGTGGGACTCTTCGTGCCTAAACGGCTCCCTCTTTCTCAACGAAATCGGTTCCTAGGACGATCAGAAAGCGGAAGACGACATGGCGGTGAAGCGGGCGGCTTTGCTGGAGAAGCGGCAGCTGAGGGAGAAGGAGGCTCAGCTCCGGAAGCAGCGGCTGGAGGCGGAGCTGGAGCACAAGAAGGAGGAGACGCGGTAACCGCGGCGGCGGGGGCGGGGGCGTGGGG
>NW_006429894.1:655795-663705 GCF_000325575.1 Pteropus alecto | reverse complement strand
CGGGTGTTGGGGGCGCGGGTGTGGGGGGCGCGGGCGCGCAGGGTGAGGCATGCAGCTGCCGGGCTTCTCAGGCGGAAAACCGAGGAGGAGCGGCAGAGGAAGGAGGACGAGCGGGCTCGCAGGGAGTTCATCAGGCAGGAGCACATGAGGCGCAAGCAGCTGAAGCTGATGGAGGACATGGACACCGTGCTCAAGCCCCGTCCTCAGGCAGCGAAGCAGAAGAAGCAGCGCCCCAAGTCCATTCACAGAGACCACGTCGAGTCCCCCAAAACTCCAGTCAGAGGTCCCCCAGGTAGCCCCGCGCTCGGGAGCGGTCTGTGCACGGGAACAGCCACTGCGTGGCTGTGCCTCGGCGTGCTCGTGGGACACGCCCGCGAGGTCCCCCGCGCCCCGCGTCTGGACGGCGGAGCAGGCCGCCTCGCCCTGTGACGGCCGTCATGACCGTCGTGACGTGCATGTGTTGCCTGTCGCGCTGGCATTCGGCAGAGCAGACGTGGGGGCCACACGCCCACCGTCAACACGAGTACAAAGTAACGGAGCACCGGGAAGTCTCAGAGCATTCCCATGCAGTTATTCTAAAACTAAGGAAGAATAACATCTCTCTGCCTTTTCTAGCCAATGAAATTTTTTGATACTCGGTGTTGACTAAAATTAATAAGTTAATTTTTCACCTAGGAATGAGATATTCCTAAAAATATTTTATTCCTTTTCTTAATTTTCTTTTAGTTACGTTAATTTTCTTATAATCACGATATCGTGTCTCATAGTACCACTTTCCTTTTGGGATAAATCCTGACAGCAGTTAATTTTATCGCTATTTCTTAAGTAGGTTCATAGCTAATTGTAAGTAAATCGCGCCTGTCTTCGTGCATGTTATATGTTTAGACCGACAGTAAAGAAAGCACGGAAAGCTGCTCGGTTTCCGTGCGCCGGCGTTATCTAGCGAGCAGACTCTTCAGTTGCCCCTTTTAAGTTTTCGGTTTTCTTTTCACCAGTTTTCCGTGTTTTGCAGCCTCCAGCCTTTCTCTGGCGTCGCTGGACACGGGAGATAACGAGAGTGTGCGTTCGGGCAAGAGGACACCCAGGTGCGCCCACCACGTCCCCTGCCCCTGCCCCTGCCCGTGCACTGCAGTGCATCGATCCTGACCTCAGCATCGATCCTGACCTCAGCGTTTTATACGTGTTGCTGATTCGAACAGTCTGGTTTCTATGTGATACACGTGTGTGTGTGTATATATAAAAAGATCTACTGATCTTCGCTGTTTATCTTTTAGAATTTTAGAATCACTGACCTTGATGAGATACTTTTCATTAACTATGAAATGTTAACAGTAATTGGCTAATATGGTCGTAATGAAATCATAGTCTGTAGAAATAGAAAGTACGTCATCTGCGTGGCGCCAGCCTCTCTGGTTTATTTCCCACCAAATTTAAAGCCTTTTTCCCCGTTAGATCAATTCCAAAGTCGGTCGTCTGTGACCTGGGAACGCTCTCTTCTGCACTCTCTGCTTCTAGAACGCAGATTAGAAACTAAAAGTCAGCATTTCGTTACCTTTTGCTGTAACGCCCGCATGACGAAGGGCGTCTCCGGTGACGGTCGTCATCCGAGTTCTGATCTCGAATTACCGTCCCTCGGTGCTTGGCGCCGGTTCACGCCTGTGCTTCTGGAGCGTCTGCTGCCTCCCGGGCGCTCGGAGGCACCGCCCTGACCAAGACAGTGTGGGCACCGTCTTTTGTTTTCAAGCCTCTGGCCTGATTTTGGTTGGTGCTGTCGCACGTACCCTCTGGCCCCCGAGTGTCCTTTCTCTGTGGGAGGCATCAAAAAATTGTATCTGCGATTTAGGTCGGAGTCCGTGGAGGGCTTCCTGTCGCCAAGTCGTTGTGGCAGTCGGAACGGAGAGAAGGACTGGGAGAACGCGTCCACCACTTCTTCGGTGGCTTCCGGGACCGAGTACACAGGTGCGCGTCTGCGCGGTGTTCGGGGGACGCTCTGACCGGGGCGAGGCCGGAGACAGGCCCTCCCGCGGGAGGCTGCACTGGCGCCGTGGTCCACACCAGGGAGGCCGGTCGGAAACGCCGCCAGGTCGGTCCGTGTCAGTGACCAGGGCCACTGAGGGGGGTGACCCCAGTGAACGGGGACAAGTTTCTAACAACGACACGTCGTCCCCGCTTCTCACTTAACACCGCTGGCCGTGCCCGCGTCGCCGTTCACAGTCAGGTCCGGAGCGGTTCCAGCCCAGGGGTGACCCCAGTGAACGGGGACAAGTTTCTAACACAACGACACATCGTCCCTGCTTCTCACTTAACCCCGCTGGCCGTGCCCGCGTCGCCGTTCACGGTCAGGTCCGGAGCGGTTCCAGCCCGCAGTTCCTGAGCCCTGCGCCGAGGCCGGAACCCACGAAGTCCCTCCACCGTGGGGACTCCGGTGCCTGGAACCCCGGTCTCTAGAGAGCACTGAGAGGCAGCGACCCCGGGAGGGCGTCCAGCCTCGCTGTCCCCGGCAGGTCCTGCCCTCACCCCGGCTGGGTGGTCATCCCTGAAACAAAGGCGGAATGAGACCAGAAAGGGAGACCAGCTCTGCGGAGCGAGTGGGCAGGAAGCGGGAAGGAGCGCGATGGGCTTGGGGCGGTGACGGGAAGGGCGCAGGGGAGCGCGCACGGGACGGACCCATCGCGCTTTACGCTCACCAGCAGCCTTAGAGTCCACACGGAAGGGGACGCAGGGTGACGGTTACAGCAGTGCCTGAGTCCAGCGCTGCTCCGCATGGCAGCCTCGGGGGGCCAGGGACACCCTGCGAGGGGCCCGTGGGGACAGGACCAGGTTCTGGCTGTGGCTGAGCCAGCCCGGGCCTTCGAGCACGGGGTCCCATCAGAGTGGGGACAGTGGCGTCCTTCGTCCTTCTGACTCAGCGGTGTTATTTTTATTATCGTCACAGGACCAAAGCTCTACAAAGAACCCAGCGCAAAGTCCAATAAGCACATAATACAGAACGCTTTGGCCCATTGCTGTTTGGCCGGAAAAGTGAACGAAGGCCAGAAGAGAAAGATCCTGGAGGTGAGTGTGCGCGGGGGCCCCGTCTCCCGGCGGGGGACTCGGCGTCCCAGCGGCCCGGGACCCGTCCGGCACTGGCTTTAGATGGGTTAGATTGAGTTCGCTTCCAAGTGGGCTTCTGGACTCAGGTGAGAATGAAAAATTATAAGTCAGCTCCTTGCGCAGATTCGCTCGTTCATGTTTCATGGACGCAGGTAACGTGATTCCCCGTAGTTAAAGGGAGGCCGGGCCGGGGAGGGGAGTCAGCCAGTGCCCGGTCGGCAGCGACAGGGACAGTTTGGCTGAGACCGGGCTGTAGCGGCTACCTCAGCACGAGGTGTCGTGTACATTTTTAATTAAAGTGAGCTTTGCCTTTATAACATGGCACCTTATTTCGGCTATTGGGAATTTACATTTTAAATTAAACGTCATCAGATTTGACCAGGAAACGTGACACAGTTTTTCTGTGACATGTTTCAGGGTGTTTACCGTGGTTTGGTTTGGTTTGGTTTTTGTTTTTCATTCCACAGGAAATGGAGAAGTCAGATGCCAACAACTTCTTAATCCTGTTTCGGGATTCAGGCTGTCAGTTTCGGTCTTTGTACACTTACTGTCCAGAAACCGAAGAAATCAGTAAGCTGACTGGGATAGGCCCCAAATCCATCACTAAGAAAATGATCGAGGGACTTTACAAATACAATTCCGACAGGAAGCAGTTTAGCCACATACCCGCTAAAACGTTATCCGCCAGCGTGGACGCGATCACCATTCACAGCCATCTGTGGCAGAGCAAGAGACCAGTGACGCCCAAGAAACTGTTACCCACGAAAGCGTAGGGCCGGGAGCGTGGGCCGCAGAACGCTGCCGGTGGCTTTGCTCTCCGTCCCTCCGGCCTGCAGAAGTCTCTCCGTTGCCAGCAAGACTTCTGTCCCCCGAAAGTGACATTGAGCCCCGTTACCATGGAGCGCGGGACGCAAGCCGCAGGCCGCCGGCGTGCCGGGGGTTCGCAGGCGGGCGGGCGGTCCCGGTGAGGACGACCCGCTGGATCCACGAATGGAGACGTGTCATCGGGGGTCACTGCTTGATACCAGGCACGCTGGAGCACTGAATTCTCAGACACTACTTGGACGCGTGGTGGGAACATGGTAAGATAACCAGTTAGGCGTTTTATTCGTTGCTTTGTTTTTTTTAACTTTTAATGTATGTGCTTGTCTTCAGATGGTTTATTTTGACTTTGTCTCCTCGAGGGTTGCTTTTAAGATAACTTGACATTTTGTTTCATGTGGAGATGAGGAGCATAGAAGTTTCCTCCACAGGCGACATGCACCTCTCCTAATGCTGAGAGAAACACTAGTGTTCAGTGGCACAGTAACCCTCACGTTGTCATGGCGTGAGAGCATTTGAAAGAATTATTCCGCTAAGTATTTACAACTCTATATTTATTATTCACTCAAGTATTAACATTCTCTGTTCGGTAAGAGGCGTCGTGAAGAGCTGCTAGTAAGGTCACTTTAAACCACATGAGCTTAACCACGAGTATAAGAAGTTGCTGATTAAATCAGTGTCGTCACACCGCTTCTGGCCGGCTCAGAATAGCTTAGATTGTTCCTTTACCAGAAAAGGCTTTCTCTCTCTCTTCAGCGAGTCACTTTATAAGCTGGCAGAAGTGAATGACACTTTGAGGATCGTCTTTCAGCCTGAAGAGGTTAAGATTTCCTGCTGCAAAGTCTCGAGAAGTCTTTACGTTATATTTATAACTAATATAAAAACTATATTTAGAAACTTTAAACTGTACAAAAGGGCTCCATTTTAATTTTAAAATAGCTTCACATTATTTTACTTAATAAGTTTTTCTTCCTTTTTGTCCTTTTCGAGTGGAACGGCTTAGATTAAGTAGACACTTGAAATCTTCTCTACTTGACCTTTGTCCCTTTGACAGTGTGTGCCGGAGGGTTAGTTGGGGAAAAACGTCCCTCTCAGGAAAAGACGTGAACGATTACGTGGCCCTGTCCCGTTTCCGCGTGGTGTCGACGGAGTGAGTCGGGGGGGCGGCGGTATCGTTTCGCAAGTGACACACGGGGTTTGTTTTCTTTCGTGGGAAGTAGAGACTGAAATATACGCATTTCTCTAATTGAGTCGTTTAGAGAAATAACTAATATCTTATATGATGTATTGACTTATTTTAAAAGCAACAGGCGTGAGCCGTTCCTGCACCATACTTTTCTAGTATTATGCGGCCACTAGGTATCAGTGCATCTGAGTTACCGACACTTTATCAAATGCTGTCAATATTTTACTGTAATTTATGTTCTTATATTTATGTATATTTGTTAAAACTGTAAAAAAAATTTCAAAGATTTTTTTCCAATACCCGTGCAAGATCTATGTGTAGCTCAAAACTCTTCGTGACCTACTGTTTGCATGTAAGAGACCAGGATATGTAACTCTGATATTTTAAGTGTATACATATTGTGTATAATATATGAATATTAAAAATGAGGCATTGCACATTTTACCTTTCAGACACCGGTTTCCGTCACTGTTAGAAGGAAGTAATTGTCACTTAATGTTGAGATGAAGACCGGTTTAAAAATAGCAAATGAATCTAATCAAAAAGGAGTAATAGTCAAAAGGAGAATCGGCCAGCATTTTACGTTACTAAATTTGTTCTTTTCCATCCATTTCCCTCTGCAAGCAGTCTTCTTCATGATATTAGTTGGCCATTAAATTTTTAAAACTTGGACGCGGGACAGTGGAAGAGGTCCTTACGACCAAACAGGACCTCACTCGTCCACGCGTGTCTAGCGGTGAACGTCCGTGGCGTCTGAAGGCAGAATGTGGATGTTGCCACGAAAGCCCGTTGCTCCCAGTGCAACGTTCACTTTATTGATGCAGGAGGAACATGGAGAGGTTTCTTTAAGTCTGCGGATGTTTTAATGATGGTGCAGCTTTTTTTTTTAAATTATGTTTTTAAAATTGTACAAATGAAAATTATGCCATTTCATCAAGCCTGGAGATTTTCATCCGTCTTATTGAAACACTGGTGCTTTCATCATTGGAGGTCAAATGATTTTGATCATTATTCAGTTAAGTTTGCCAAACGCTTGTCATGGTTACCAGTGCAGCCGTCAGGTTCTGCCCTTTGACGCAGCTTTGGAAAGCCCTTCAAGTTTGTCTGGAATAACTGGTTCAATTTTCACTTGGCTGTTTAAAGCCAAATTCAGCTTTCTAATGGCGGTTTCACGGACACTGTCGGGCAGCATACGGTGTATGGTGTGCTTACTGTCCAGTTTCGAGCATTGCTTACAGGTTTTTTAAGATGCTGTGCTGTAAAATACTGTCAGATTTGCCATTTCCTGGTACAGTGTAGTCCCCTCTCATTTGAATAAAAGCATGGCACCAAACGATTCCTGTTTCTGGAATGAAATGTGTTTTTTTCTTAATATTATGTGAACTTAGGCAAACTCATTGTATGGTTTTCCTATCCCTTAACCTATGTTTAAATTTTAAAATTCTAGTATCCATGAGAGGCAGCTTTTAGTAACATTAGACGTTGAATAGGGACCTAAGGCAGCGTTAAGCCTGTGACTTTCTGTGCCTGTTACTCAGTCTGCATAGTGATGTAGGAATGTTCGTGCCCGTCTCATGCTGATTTTGTCCATACGGATTCACTATTTCGGTGAATTAATAATTGTGCCAGAATTAGCATTCTGTACGTTGAAACCAAATGGCTCACAACCTCACCGACGACTTAGTGGCCACGCCGTCGCTTCCTGACTGTCATTCTGTGAGTTTCACTTTGATTTGGCTGATTCTACTCACTGAGACCAGAGCAATTAAAAGAAAAAGATCTGTCTGTGGCCCTGCCATCCCGATGGTGTGAGATCACATCCGGTCTCGGAAGCTAAGCAGGGTCGGGCCTGGTTAGTACTTGGATGGGAGACCGACCACCTGGGAAGACCAGGTGCTGTAGGCGCTAAAAAATTAAAAGATTAAAAAATATCTTAATAAAGCAGCAACAAAATGGCCTTCCTAAGCCTTACACGCCAGAAGAAACAGCGTCCATGCCCGGCGTGGGGGCACGTGGTTCTCGCCCTCCGAGCGGGGCGACCCTTTCAAAGGGTTTTCTGTACGTTCCGTTTCAAAAGTGAGAATATTCGTCCGTAGGCTCAGGCGGCGTTGGAGAAGCGTGCACGGGCCCGGCGCCCTGGCGCCCACGCGCGGCTTCACGGTGCGTCCCCTGGCCCGGCTCATTGTCATTCTTAGGTAGCAGAGGGGAAGACTCTGCGCCTGGCGGCGAGACCCCCGACCCGGGGCCGTGGCGCCGCGGGCGACGTCGCAAGGGGCAGCAGCCGGAAAACAAGTTTGAGTCCCGCAGACCTCGGTTTCGTCACGGCATGAAACGCGGGCCCCTCACACCAGCACCGAAGCCGCAGACTTGCCCCAGCTCAGCAGTTCAGCAGCGTCGGAACCTCCGACGGGGAAATAACCATCTCATGAGCACAGCAGAGCTCAGAAAAATCTGCCATTTCGAGATAAGTCATCAGCGTTGTCATGAAAAAAAAAACCCAGCCTGTCGGCCTTTCTCACACTGACTCTGCAGTCTGTTTTGCCCTGAGTCGCACAGGGTGGGGCTGGCGTGTTCAGGAGACGAATCTCTCCAGTGCTTGGGACCATGAAGGTCTCTGCCGCAGACCTCGTCCTCAGAAAGGCCGGCCTGCCGTCCGCCTCGTGACAGAGTGATCTGTGCATTGTGTCGCCGGTGCAGTGCTGGCCCCGTGGTAGGGAGGGGTGGCTTACAGAGCCCGCCTGAGTCAGAGGTGACTGGTCCCACTGATCGGTGACGGCAGTCACAGCGCTGCACGGGGAACCCCCCTCCT
>NW_006429894.1:651223-655766 GCF_000325575.1 Pteropus alecto | reverse complement strand
CTGTGAATGACTGGACACGTGCACTCGCTTTCTGGGAAATCGCTGAAAAGTAAGGGCGGGTCCTCGTTTAGAAGCTTCAGTGTACTACGAAGAGAGAATGTTATCTCCTCCCCAAATTCTGTAGCCATTTCTACATGGAGGGACTTCCCTGCTGCTCACACACACACACACTGAGGCTCTAGAGCGTGTGGGCTGTGGGGAACCCCATCTTGGTGGCCACTCATCACAGTGAATGAAACAGAAAGCTCCCCACTTCCAGCCCAGGACCTCTCTGGACGGGTGGGGACGTGCAAGGGACGTGCCTACGCAAGGTCCCTCTCCCACTCGGGACTCAGTTACTGTGAGTGTAATTGGTGTCAGGCTGTCCATCTGGGCATCAGCCCGTCAGCAGTTGGGCCCTGGAGGACCCCAGGCCCAGGGACCTGTGCGGTCAGGTCTCCCGGATCCCACCCAGACGGGGCCACCTCCGCAGATTCCCGGCCGAGTTCCCAAAGCACGTGCTGAGCACCCACTGTGTGCAAAGAAGGTGCATGTCCCAGAGGAGGGAGCAGCCGGGGCTGGCAGCGAGACAGGGACAAGAGCGGTCCTCCGTGAGGCCACCGCGCTGCCCGGGGACACGGCTTCCACTCGGCCGGCTAATGTGACCTCTACAAACGCCCCAGCAGGCAGACACTGCCACACCCATTTTTAAGATGTGGAAACAGGTTCAAGGCAGAACTTCAACTTACAAAACTGCTATTAAAGCCAGACTCTTGCCACTGATGTGTGACCCGGCCTATTGCTCACTGACCAGAAGCAGACCCGATGACACGGAAGATCGGTATATCATAAATTCAACGTCACAACACAGAGAGCAGAATTTTAAAAATATATTTTTAATTGAAGGGTGCTGAGAAAATTGGAAAGAAATCTGAAAAAAAAAAGTGACACTAGGTAGACTGGAAAAGACAATTATTTTTTAACGAGAATAGAAGTGAATGTTTTTAGATCGTCAAAGTAACATTTTAAACTCTGAAATTGCTAAGAGCAATGAATTTGACTATAAAAACGTAAAACTAAAAACAATGAAAAATAGCTGAGGAAAAAGTCTGGAAAAATATTTGAAATCAAATGGGATGATTTATCATAAATTTCATATAAAGTTCATATAGATGAATAAGAAATACAAATATAAGAGATAAATGTGTGACATGATGAGACAGTCCGTCCACAAGAGGAAATAAATGTGGAAAGATTTTCAATCTTGTTTGTTTTCAAGGAAATGCTCATAAAATGAGGTACTATTTTACCTCATCTGTAAAAGTGGAATATATTTTACTAACAAGATTGTATTGAGCCTGATCCCCTTAGACAGTGCTACAGAATCACTAGTCACAAGCATTTCTGAGCCCTGAACGTTCTTATAGCCTTTGACCTTAGGGCATTTATACAATGAAAACGGCGCCAAAGAAGGAAAAAAATAGTCATAAGAGTGGTTATTTTTTTTACAAGTTTCTGGAACAATGAAAAATACTGGAAACAATCTAAATGTCCAAAATCAAGGGACTGGAAAATTAAGCGCCCCGGGAAAATGGGCAGTTGTGTGGCATCCTCTGAGAAAAGCAGACTGGAAAGCAATTTACCTCCTGAGTCCAGGTGCGACTCTGACACGGGGCTGTAGAAACGCACCTGTCTGGAGAATCCCTGAAATGGAACGTGGAAGAGGAAACCCAAGAACAATGGAATCCTCTGCTTTTGAGACGGTCCCTCTCTGGTCGGAGGTAAATGCACCAGGCCTGGGATGAAAAAGGCAAATATAATTTTCAACACTCTTCCTAAAGGGTCAAAGTGATTCGTACGGAAAAATTCAAATTGGAGGGAAGCTGTGAGAGCTGAAATCTATAGCCCGCAAATGGGCAGAAATAAAATAAACCTAGAGTTTCAAGGTACTGGACATTTATTGATCACCTCATCTGCCTCGGGCTCGTGCCAATCATCGCGACGGACAGAGAGACTCCGAGAAAGAGGGAGGACACTTTCCACGTCCCAGCGCCGTGGGGTGGGCCTGGGTCACGGAACCCTGGCCGGGCACCTGGGGCGCCAGGCCCAGAGCAGTATCTGGTCTCTGCTGCTCCCTCCCGTCCAGACGAGCTCAGAAAGGCCCACGGGGTGCGGCCCAGGCCCTGCGCGGAGGATCCGCCATGTGCTGTGGGCTGCAGACTTCCCTTGGGTGCCAGACCACAGCCCAGGAAGCCAGCGCCTCTGTGTGTTCAGTAAACAACCCTCTCCTGCTCCCCCCGCCCACGCCGAGGTCCTCCCTTCCCGGCTCGCCCGGTCCCTTCACCTGGCGGTTCCCCCGCTGCTCATCTCGCTTTCAGAATCACTCACGCTTTCGGTGCCCCAGACGGAGGTGTGTCCAAGGGAGGTGACATCCAGGGGCTCTGGGCCTGGCAAGCAAGCATTACTCCTGCCAGCCTCCCAGGGGAGGAGGCTACAGCCCCCAGGCCACCAGGATGTGGGCGGCGCTCACCAGCACCCGTGTAAATCAGACCTTAGAAAGCTCTGAATCTCCTGCAGCCCCTCGGGTTCCCACACGCTGGGGGAGGGGGTCGGCATCCACGTGGTCACCCACAGAGCCACCCAAGGCCCGCCCTTGCCCCCTCTCTGCTGAGACCCACGATGTTACACTTACCTCTTAAAGGAACCCTATTTCTGTCCCCACTGCCAGAGCCTCCCGCGCCCAACACAAATGACGTCACAGCTCGCGAGGGGTCTCCTGGCCTGAGCCTGCCCCTGTCCAGGCCACAGTGCTGCCAGAGATCTTTTCAGAGCAGACAAGTGTCTCGTCCAACTCAGAGGTGGCCAGTGGTCCCTCAGCACCTACAGTCATCTGCTTCCTCTCCTGCCACCCGGCTCTGGTCGCCCTGGGCCAGGAGCTGCAGCTGTCACCCACCTCCACTTCTGACCTTGGAATTCACACGGCATCACCTGGGATGTCTTTCCGATGTACCCCTCTCATCGGACGTGCGCTCCCGGCTCTGTTCCCGGCGGCCCCCACGGCGTGACTCTGCACGTTGGCCCCTGCGCGCTCGTGCACCTGCGCCCCTCCCTGCGCGCTCGTGCACCTGTGTCCCTGCCCAGGGCCCAGAGCGCAGGTCCTCGCAGCGCCTGCCCTGCGCAGGGGCGCGCAGTTAGCGACGAGAGTCAAACTGACGGTCCGCCTCCGATGGGTGATGGTCAACACCCGGAGGCCCGGCGGGGCAGTAGTTCATTCCTGGTGACAGTGGGGTGGGCTCTGTGGGGCACACGCACTAGAACTTGAGTTCCAACGCAGCATCTCCCGGAAGGGGCCGGACCGCGCTGACATCGCCGAATGCCCGCTGCGCCCGCGACCTGGGGAAAGGGCGCGGCTCCCCTCACCCACCCCTGTTCGGTCCCACCACGCCAAGGGCACAAGTCACCCCACTCGTCCCCGTGGATCCTCTGCTGACTCTCTCCCCTTCCTCTACTTCTGGCTCCTAATTTGAGACAGCTACTCCGATGCCGAGTCGGGCACCATCTCGTGTCATCTGTGGTCAGCTTCACAGGTAGGTTTTGCCGGATGGAAGAAGGTGGGATTTGAACCCCAGGCTCTGCTCCTTCCGTCTGGATAATCTCACCGCACCCCCTCCCTCCGAAACTTACAACACTCACACGTGGCTGCACGAAGACCTGGGGCGAGCGCGGGGGGGCGGGGGCGGCCAGTAAAGCCACTTTGTTTCAGATATTGAGCCCAGCATCTCGGGAGACCAACAACCACGGACAGCTCTGGTGGCCAGTCCCTGGCTAGGCAGCAGGTCCGCAGGGGCAGACTCCCCTGCCCCCCAGGGCGGTGCCGCCTGCAGAGCTCCTTCCTGGAGCGCAGGAGGCCGGCTCAGGCTCAGGCTCAAGCTCAGGCCGCAAATCCCTTTGAGCCGCTCAGGGTGTCTGCTTCCTCACCTGGAAACCAGAGAAGAGAGGGCCGCGGGGTGGGGGGTGGGGGGAGAGCTGAGGAGCTTCCCAGGCACTCGCCCCCCGCTTGCACCCTGACCTCAGGCTGCTCCCACTGGGAGCCAGGGACTTTTCCTCCAAGGACCCAGCTGTGAAGCCCCTCCGCCCTGTCCCTGCCCTCCCCCTCCGGCCAGTCCCATCGTAGGCCACCAGCTCCATCCCAGAAGCTGCCCCTCCCACCCACGCCCTCCTCCCCTCCTCCTCCTCCTCCACCACCTTCCCGCCCACCCCTCGCCCGGGACCGGGGCAGGAAGGGTGGTGCTGGGCACTGGCCGAGCTGAGCTGCCGCCACGCCACCTGCGCCCAGCGCTGCGGCCGTGGGTGCGCACAGGCTCCCGCGCGCCATGCCCCACACTGAGCCCTGGAGCCCCACCCCGGGGATGGCGTCCTGGGACTACTCGGGGTCCGGCGCCCTGGAGGAGGAGCTGGAGCTGTGCGCGTCCTGGGAGCTGCCCTACACCCACGTCTTCGTCCCCGCGTTCTACCTGGCGGCCTTCGCCATGGGCTTGCTGGGCAACGGCCTGGTGGTGGGGGT
>NW_006429894.1:638430-650569 GCF_000325575.1 Pteropus alecto | reverse complement strand
TCACCGTCGCCACCTGCCTGGCTTTCAGCCACAGCTGCGCCAACCCGCTCATCTATCTACTGCTGGACCGCTCGTTCCGCGCCCGGGTTTGGCGCCTGGCCCACGGGCTCAGCTCGGCGTCCTCGCGCTCCGCAGATGCCAGCGCCGAGGCCCGGGACGCGAGAGAAAGCGCGGGGCGAGCGCGGACGGCTAGCTCGGCCCCCGCCGGCCCATATTAGCCACCCCGGCCGGGCGGAGGCCCGGGGAGGCAGCTGGATCCGCGGAAGCGCCGCCTATCTCGCCTGGGACCCACAGGCTCCTTCACTGACTCCCAGCACCTCCGCGCTTCCTGCACTGCCCCAGCCAGGCCGCTGGGACCCGTCGGCCGCGCAGTCCCGCGGGCGCCTGCGCTGACTCTCCAGTCCGGTAGAGGTGCCGGGAGACCAGCGGACAGCGGCTGGGACACCCACAGGCTCGCCAGGAGGAGGAGCGGGAGGGGGACCGCCTCCGAGCCCCATCCCGAGGAGCACCTGCCAGAATCTCAGACCCAGACCCCAAAGCCACTGTCTCCGGCTGCGTTGCCTCCTGAGAAATAAAGACCTTCTCCACGTAGGCCCTTGGGCACCTTCACTCTCGAAAAACTTCTGTAGACTGTGGACGTGGATGGCCCCTCTGTCCTGTCATCTTTTTAGCGGCATTTGCTATGTCAGAGGTCACCATCAATCCAGATTTTCACTCGCCAGCTTCAGCAAAGCCCTGGGGACCAGCCGGGGTGTGAGCCGCCCAGTGTACTCCCCTGGCGATTTCCAGACCTGCTCTTCGCTCCTGGGGACTTGTGCACTCACCTGCAAGCTGTCCCTCCCCTCCCCTCAGACAGAGGGTCCTGAAATCTCTGACCCGGCCTTCAGATTCTCTGTCACTCGATCAGGGACACCAGAACCTTCCGCGTGAGTCCGTCCTTCTCAGTACACGCTGTGGCTATTTGAGCTTGACAAGGCGTCTTTCTTTACTTGAGCAGAGGGCCCGAAATGAGTGTCGGGTGGCAGTTGAACTTGGGGTCAGACAGAACTCAGCCTGGTAACTGAGGTTGGCTTCAGGAGGAGCAGGTTTTGGTGTGATGTCAGAACTCGGGGCCACAGCAGCGTGGGCGCGGGAACCCCACGGGAGGGCAGCGAGTCAGTTTTTCTTACTATTTTAAAGGGCGTTGCACATTCTGAATGTTACAGAGAGAGGAAAAAAAAAAAAAGACTTCAGGGCATCTGCCAGCCAGGTCAGGTGCCTTAGAAGGGGGACTGTCATTGTGATTTTGAAATACGCATTGGGCCTCTGTTCCTGTCCTTTTTGAGACCACTCAGCACTCGCGTTTGGGATTATCCACGTTCTGACTCTGTGACTTACCTTGGAGGTTTCCCGTGGGTTTGGAGTTCAGTGTTCGTACTGTAGAAAAAATATATAAATGGGGCCGCTTTCAGACGGAGCTGGGGCTGCTGGCTCAGAGAAACCGTCCGGCCGGTCTGCAGCCTCCACTCTCCGGAATGTCCAAGCAGAGCGAAAGGACCTCTGGACACGGCCTAGGGCAACATCGTGTCCCAAAGAACCGTCTACAAGGACAGCAGATGTGAGGGCTGCTGGGCCGAAAACTGAGCACATTTAGAATCAGCGTCACCGTGTCAGCTCCTCTGCACCCAGAGAAACGGCCCCGTTCCTGTGGATGTCACCGTCCCTTCCCCTTCTCCTAAGCTGCTCTTGCCTTTGTCACCTAACTGAATCGCTGTCAGGGTTTCTGCCTGAACCGGTGCCTCCTGACTAGCTATTTTTTTTTTTAAATCTCAAATAAATGCTTATTGCTTCTCACTCTGGCCTTTTATTTTGCGTTTACCAGCACTTTTGCTTTAGGATGGTTTGGCCTAAAGGAATATTGGTCGGTTCCAGAAAGGACTTCAGTAATTCTCCTTGAGGGCCATGTCCCCTCCAGACCCACCGGTCCCACAGGGGCGGGCTCCTGCCCAGCACCCACTCCGGTCACTGCCCACTGGCGGGGCCCGAAGCCAGTGTCCCTTCACCCGTCACCGAGCACTGCGTTTCCCTTCAGCATCTGGGGCCGCGGTTGAGCATGACAGCCACCTCGACCCCACCCATCCGCTGCCCTAGAAGGTCAGGCTGCCAAGCAACACACGGCTGTGCACGTCCCTCCCACTCACCCCAAGACAGGCACGCCTGCGGCCCCCGGGGTCACCGGCCAGCAGGACATGCTGCAGACACTGTCATGTCTCCGAGTCGGGCCTGCCGTGGCCCGTCTGTCCCTCTGCATCACTTTCTGACACAGAAACAGTTGTTTCCTGTGGGGACACCTCGGCTTCCAGAACGGGCCCCTCGCCAGGCCGTTCTGACTGAGTCCCCCGTCTCCTCCGGCCTAGTGGCTTCTCCCCACTTACTGATGCCGGGACCTCCCCAGAGACACAGGAAGAAGGCCCCTCTGTGCCCAGGTGGGCTTTCGCCCTTGCCCCCGGCAGTTATCGAAACAGCGTCCCCTTCGCCTCATTGGGGTAGGGCACTAATTAGCCGGCCACGCGTCCCTTGGAGATTTCCCCTCATTCTCAGATGAGAAGGGAGGACCAACGGGCAGGCTGCCATTTCCCACAGGGGACCTGGAGCCCGCCCAGCGACTCGGCGGGAGGCGCCAGTTGAGGGTGCCAGCTGGGTGTGAGCAGCAGACTCCCGTCCAGAGGACCTCGTCATTACAGCCAGGCCTTCGAGAATCTTCGCGCCTCACCCCCCAAACACAGGATGCCTAGGCCGAGTCCTTCCAGGCTTACAACTGGGAAGAACCCGCGACAACGCGAGGACCGTCATGCAGATTTTAAGACGTTGCCTAAAAGAGAGGCTGGAAAGGGCGGATAAGCTTTTTAAAGGTAACAAAATCGCTGTGAGACACCCACACACTTCAAGCCTGGGACGTTGACATAACTGTTACTTCTGGTTTTGTCGCAGCAAACATTACTGCCACAAAGGCCTTTGATAAAAAGTAGCTTTCGCTCCCTTCCTGTCTCCCCCGCGCTCGCCGTGGGTGTCCCTCTGTCTGTCTGTTCATCCCTCGCAGGTAGGTCTCCGTCCCCTAAGTGCTCAGTAACAGGGTGCTGTCGCCGCTCCGTCCGGACCTGACTCCCACCGGACTCCGAGCTCCCGAAGCAAAGGGCGTGCGTTTGTTCCCACGCTGTGCCCCGGTGCCTGCCCTGGGCCGGGCGGGTGGCAGGCACCTGGGGAAGGAACGGTCATCAGGACCGTGTCGTAACGTGAAGTAACATGGCGTCACGTGACGAGGAAGGGAGGGCTCTGCGTTTTAGGTGTGTTTTATCACGGCGCGCGACAGAGGCTCGCGGGAACGGGACCGAAGTTGGCGGAGATCGTGTTAGATGAGAGTGTGAATGATCCTTTTCCCCGCCGCCATTTCTCTATTTTCAAAGTGTTCTATGATTTTTTTTTTTTTAAGGGCAGTTAACGAAAAACTGTTGAACTGCCAGAGCCTGGAGCCGACATGGGGCCCGGCCCCACCTGGCTCAGTCCATCCCCCGAGGCTCCTGCAGCCTCGCTCCCCTCGTCTGCAGGACGGGGGTGACTGCGTCCACTCGGGCTGCCTCACAGAGCAAAGCAATCATGTTCTGGAAGGTTCCATGCAAGTCGTGGTGTATGGACAGACAGAGCCCTCAGGGTTGTCCCCTTCCAGGCCCGCCGTCCCCTCCCCGCCCGTCCCCAAGCACAGGAGACGGGGTTCTGGTTTGCTAAGAGGTCACCGCCTGGGCACAGGCCGGGCACACGGGGCACGTGTGTTTCTGCTCTGATTCTGTGACTAATCCTGGGCTTCCTCCTCACCTCCCTTGACCCCGTGGTCCTTTCTCAGGGCACAGTGTGGGAACGTGGCGCCCAGGGCTGATGAGTGATCTGGGGAGTTCAGAAGCATGGCAAGGCTGGTGAAGCTGCGCCTGGCGATATGACTCAGCACCCCACGTCGCCCTGGGGGGAAGTCAGGTCTCTGGACACTGGTGGGGACGTCTCACTCGTTAGAGGTCATCAGGTCCCACCCCTCCCCCACCCTGGCAGCCAGGCCTGCGGGAAGTTCCTTACCCAGAACCCCCGATCGAGGCCCTAGCCTCAGTCAGATGGGGCTAATGATGGAAAGACCCACAGGCAGGGGACCAGGGCACGCCGGGCCGGTGAGAAGGAAGAAGCGGGGATGGGAAATCGCCCTCCCTCTTCGTCCTCATCAGCGCCGGCAGGATTCACCGCCTGTGCAACGGCATCTTCATGAAAGCGGGCACCGCGCGAGTGGTACCTAAGCACGTCGCGGGACAGTGGAGCGCGAAGCCTTCCGTCCACTCTGAGAAGGCCACTGAGGGCCAGAGATGGCGCGTCCCCTGCTTAAGGCTACAACAGCACCCTTTACACCTCCGCGGCCCCTCGCAAAGTTTTAGAAAGCGCGCGCACAGGATCGTATCGATTCTCACGACCCCCTGGCAAGCAAGAATGACAGCTCCATTTTACAGATGAGGAAACTGAGGCTCAGAAGCCAGGGGCTTGGTCGAGGCCACAGAGGCGCGAAGAGCACAGTGGAACCTCTGTCTCCCCCTCTCGCCTTCTCCGGCCCCCGCCCCCTGCCCCGCCCGCGCGTCCCCACTCTGAACCTAGTTCACACGGGGATTCGCTGGCTTTGCCCTCTCTTTAAACATTGAACAGTTTCTCTCCTGATTCGTAAAGTAACACTGGTTCTTTGTTTAGGAGAAAAAGTGGGAATTATAGGAAAATCTGAAAAACATCCTTTATCCCGCCGTGAAGAGATAACTTAGAGTATTTTTCCACGTATGTAATGATGCACGTGTGTTTTCCAGCCAAACGGGACGCAGCGTGTCTGGGACTGAAGAGAGAGCGCACGGGGTCGGCAGGTGTACACCCAGCGGCCGGCTCTCAGCGACTCCATGTTGACCATATGCTACCGACATTGTTTGGTCGCCTGTTTTCTTCACTTAGCGATATGTCCTATTTTATGATGCCGTTAGAGATGACTCCAAAACACGTTTATAGGTTATATCATGTCACTATATGAAATGCTACCTCGTGTGTTTAACTAAGCTCCGAATCTCTTATAGTTTTCAATTTTTCACTCTTGCAAATAATTCTGAAATGAACATCCTCCTACAAAAATCTTCTATATCTATTTCTGCTTCTTTCTTCAGGATAATTTCCTAGAAGTGAAATTATTTATTGAAGATGACGAACAATTTAAGACTTTGGTTCACTGTGCCAAATTGTTGGGAAAACGTACATTCTTTCTAGAGGTGGTTAAGACTCTCCATTCACTCACCCCTCACAAACAGCAGCAGGCATTTTTATTTAAAGAAAAAATATATATATAGGTCTATATCTATCTGTGTTTGGTAACTGGTCAACTTTAAGAGAATACAGTATCATATCAGATATAGATATAGGTTAAGATTAATCTCCTCTGTTGATTCTGTTTCCCCGAAGAACACGAATAAACACCATCAAGGTCCCTCTCACTGCAGAGATGTCTGGGCATCAGACTGGGGGTCAAGGGGGTCTTCCCAGGTATGCTGAGGTCAGGGGTCAGGACTGGGAGAAAGAGCCCTGAAACCCACAGCCAGGGGTGCCCGGGTAGTCCTCTCTGGTGAGTGAAACCAGGGGGGCTGGCTTCGGTGGGCCGCAACGGCTGCCAGCGGCGGGTGGAAGCTGTGGTTTGCCCCCGGAGGCACACCAGACGGGCGTCGATCGAGCTCACCCCACCTGCTCTGGAAATGACTCCTCATGGGGTGCCTGCTCCCCGCTCCCTCTAATGTAATCTCTGTTTGCCTCAGCCCCAAACACCCGCAGACAGGCGGGCTGTGCCCTGGGCTGACTCAGGCTGGATGCTGCACACGGTCCCAGCATGGCTGGGTTACGAGCTGGCCAAATTCTTTCCATCTTTTTAAACCAAGTCTTGTTTTTTATATAACCTTCGCCCCAAATTTTCTTGGGTCTCATTTGCTAAGATTATTATTACCACAAAGAGAGGAAAAAGAGCATTTAGAGTAAAATAACTCAAGACCCTCCAGAATTACAACACGTGTCATTTGGCACATTCTGTCCTACCCGCCTCTGCCATGCTCATGTTTTACACACTAGAATCATGAGATGTCCGCTTTCTTATTTTTTTTTTTCTTATTTTTTTTTCTTTTTTGCAGAATGTATTATGAGCATTTTCTGATGCCACGGTATAGATTTTGCAATGGTCCTTTGAGGCTTCCTCCGAGGGTGACCTCATAACCTGCCAGGTCCTCTGTGATCGGACATTCCGTTGGCTGAGGCGCCTTCGCTTTGGGACTATGTGGCATTGAACCTCTTTTCCGTTTGTCTCAGGGCTGGTTCTGAATGTCTGGTCCAAACCCAGCAACCCCGCCCCGGCTCGCTCTGCCTGTGAGATTAAATCACCTCGGGGGGGGCCAGCTCATGCAACACACCCGACCTTGCTCGGTGGCAGCAGCCAGGGACTTGTGAACAATGCATTTTTGAAAGCACTCTGGAAAGACGCCCAGCACATGGACATAACTAAGCCCTGGGCAGAGGTCACTCGTTATCATTTTAGCCCCTGACGACTGACCGTGAAAACCAGTATAACATAGGCGCCAAGTGCACAAACCACCCCCTGCCCCCGCCCCGCTGCTTCAGGTCCCAGCTCCGACTTGGGCACATTACTCCTGTGTTCCCACTTCAAAATGACATCCGTAAGAGAGTCATGCTATCTCAAAGGGCATGGGAGAGTTAGACACGTTAGGGTGCCGGAGAGTTTTAAGCACTTCGTGAACTGAGTGTCACAGGTTTGCTACAATAAACAAGAAAACTGCTCATGAAACGGGATCAAATCCCACTGTGGGTCTTGACTTCTCTTCTCAAATTCATTGACTCGAAGCAGTTTCTTTTGCATGTACTGCTCACCCGTCGGTGTGCAAGGCCACGGGGCCACAGCATCCTAGAGCTCCCTTCCAGAACAATCGCCAAGGACGGCCGGCTCCGTCCCGCACGCAGCGAAGACGAACTGTGGGCTGTCTGGCGTCAGAGAGGGCGGCAAAAGCCACCTGGATCTTTAATTCTGGGTAAAATGTTCTTTTGCTTTTCCTATTGTTCTTTCTCTTGAAACTAAAAATCAGACAGAGAATCTGTACTGAGAATAAGTCGCTTTTCTGTATCATTGATTCCCAGAGACTTAGTCAGGCACGGTGTCCCTTCAGGAAAGCCTGTGGGTAAACCCAGGACACTAAAAATGTCCTGCAGAGCCCAGAGCAGTCCCCGAACGAGTGTGACTGACAGCTTTATGCACGGTGGGACGAGGGGCACCCTCGGGTCCCTGCCTGCCCGAATTCCACGATCCCGTGAATGTGCGCCCAGCCTGTTCTCCAGAAACTAACCTAGTTAATCGCTTTTTAAAAGATTTTAAACATTTTATGAAATGCACCTGTCAAAAGCCTAGAAGCATATACCTATCGATTAAGAGCTAAACCATCAAAGCAAAACAATCCACACGCACAAACAACAAGTCAACCACGTGACCTCTGGACAAGCCCATCAGCAGCAAAGCAAGGAGAGACCGAGGACTTGTGCCAGGTCTGCGAATGCCGGTCACCGGTCACCCGTCAGCCCACGACGCGCCCAGCCTGTCTGTCTGTGGTCTGGCACACGGGGAGGCCCAGCACACGCACCCCGCACCCTCAGAGCTATGGTCCAGGGGGCTCTGGGCAGGGCCTGCCGAGGGCTCCACAGCGCGGTGTACGAACAGAGGAATTATTTCAAAATATAACAAACCAGTATGCGTGACGCTATGGGGTTTCCGTATCGCCACCCGAACTGCGGAGACAGGCGAGTCAGAAGGCGAGCGTTCACATCACGGAACCGCACTGCTTTCTAAGGGAAAAAAGTAGACGTCGAAAATCACCTTTTGCAACCTCGAATGAAAGACCCGATTCTGGCACCAGTCACCGCTGGGTGCCAGGCCCCTCGGTGGGAGGCAATGGGGAGCTGGATATTGCAAGACGCCAACATGTCCCCAGATGGGTTATGTCCCAGTGGTCAGGGGAAAGTGCAGCCTCACAGTGGACAGTCAGGCTGTCCCCCCTCTGGACCCACTGATCAGCTTTGGCACCACCAAGTAGGACCAGAGGGCTGTGTGCTTCCGGGCGAGGATGGGGTGGGGCGCCCGGCGCCACCTGTGAGGCATTTCACCAAAAAATAACAAACCAGAAACTCTTCGAGCCTTTGCCACTAACTTCCAGGTGACAGGATGTAGCGGGGTTAGGAGATATTTAAATGACAATGTGAGGGGCCGGCAGATAAAACACAGAATACAAGCCGTGTCATGAGCCCACGGACTTGATTTCAACACGTCACCGACAGGGTGAAAAGCAGTCGGGGCGGGGGAGGGGACCTGCCCGGAGTCCAGAGCCAGCTGCGATGGTGCTTGCTTTGCTCTGGACATGATGAGACCGACTGTACAAAGCGGCACTAGGCACTCGAGGATTCCAAATGTGACTTAGGTGATACTGAGTTCTTGTGATCAGATAAGAAAAACCGTCGGACTTGTCTCAGAGATGCGTATCGTAGAAGTGCTGTGTCCCCCCGCCTGAGGCATTCTGTAAAATACGTCACTTAAGAAATAAACTAAGGCGATATCGGGAGATGATGATCACTAAGTCTACGCGATGGATAAACGGGAATTTGCTATCTCTGTCTCTCCTTTTATGTATGTAGGAACGTTTTCGTCATGAAAGTTTTCAGTGACCTATTTAAAACACAGAAAGTGCCCATAGATAAGGAATACGTTTTTGCAGCAAGAGGTTCACCCGGAAATAACAGAGCCGGAGCCCCGCTTGTTCCCCAGCCCCAAGCCTCGTCTCCTCCCCGGAAGTAGCCACTGTTACCATTTGGGTGCGTTTCGCTGGTTTTCAATTCCCTGACTGTTCCTGCTGGAACCGCAGCTCGGGACAGTGGCCGAGGAGAATGAAATCACCCACTTTCCAGCACCCAAGACAACAAGTTTCTCATGCAAACCAAGCCGCTTCTCCTCCGATTCAGCCCAGGGGCCTCTGCCTGCCGTGAGCACCCCAAACTTTGCTCCACAGACCCCATCCCTCCCAGGAGCTCCTCTCTCCACCCAGCCCCGCGGCTGTCAAAGCGCCCAGACACCTCGACCCACTTGCTCGTGAGCAAACGAACGGGGATTGACCTAAATTGACCATTGCAAGGCGTGAGGACGGGAGTGGTTGGGACGGGAGCGCACCGAGGGGTGTGAGGTCACAGTGGCCAGTTCATGGACCATTTCAGTGAATCCAGCCACCTCTGACCTCAATTTAAACCACCTCCCTCCTAAACACCCCCCTTTCTCTTCCTTTCTAATCGCTTTGAGTATTTTAAGAGAAGGCAGAGGTGTTTCTAGTCACCCTGTGCCAAGGCCCCAGGCGGCTGGTCACGGGAGGCTGGCCCTTTGAAGCCTCTCTCGCCGCTAAACCACAGGAAACGAAACTCAGTCCCCGTAAACAGCTTCAGGCCAGGAAGAGGTGGCTGTCTGGAGACATTTTAGTAGTTCTTTCCCTGAGAGTTGGGTGTGAGGAGGAAGAAAAACTTTTCTTTTAAAACCGGGGATGTGGGGAACACATTTTTTTAAAAATCACAGCGCCGGGCCAGGAAGCGTTCTACGCTAGGAAGCGTTCCGCGAGCGCGCCCTGCTGTCCCCATGGCACAGATGGGGAAACCGAGTCTGCAAACACGTATTCTCACGTCTCTCCTCAGTTGGGTACCTGAGCCACTCAATGCCACCTGCCAGGTAAAGTGAGGGAAGGAGCCCTCCGGCAGGCGCCGGTACAGAGACACGTCCATCCCCCACGCCCCCACCCCGAGGCCTTGGAGCAATGACCAGCCAGCCCCACCCAAGCGGCCAGCAGACTCCCACCACCACAGCCCCTCCGGCCATTTGGGGGGAGGGGATGGGGACGTGGGTGGGGACCAGTGTGACGGTGTTTACTCTGTGCCGTCTGCTTCAAGCAGACAG
The DNA here is from genome assembly GCF_000325575.1 of Pteropus alecto. Taxonomy (NCBI): domain Eukaryota; kingdom Metazoa; phylum Chordata; class Mammalia; order Chiroptera; family Pteropodidae; genus Pteropus; species Pteropus alecto. Next base: position 640,503 of record NW_006429894.1, on the reverse strand, counting down.
GGCTTTCTCGTGGGGTGGGGTGGGGGTGCCTGGAGCAGAGCTGCACTCAGGACCTTGCTATCCTGTGACACTGGACGCTGGCCTCTGCCTTATTTGAAAACCTCCCAAAAATGCCTCTTCGCCCCTCTCTAGTTCTCATCTTTGTAGTTGTTTATTTATTTACTTTTAGCACAATTTACTCTCTATTCTTAAAGTTCCAAAGTCTCTTTGGGTCTCCGGAAACCGAAGAGGGGGTGGCGGGAAAGACCAGGGCCCAGCTGTGCGGCTACCGAGAGTCCCGAGGGGTGGAAGGTGGCAGGGCAGTCGGGGCGGCCCCTCCACCAGCTGGGCCTGGGAGGAACGGTCTGTTAGATCGGAGCCTGCAGGCCCCGCGGCCACCCCATCACGTCGCTCCGAAGGGCGCATGGAGGGCCCCTGGGCGCCCCCTGGTGGCAGAGCCCGGGACAGCGGCTACGGTCGGGGCGTGGCCCGCGGGACGGAGGGGAGGAGTCTCAGGGGCCAGTGACCTCCGCAGGTGATGCCCGGATGGGGGGTCCTGGGGGGCCTGGACTCCTGTGGGAGCCCCAAGACCAGGACGGACGGTGTGAAGTGAAGGAAGAGCGAGAGGAGGCAAGGGAGAAATGCAAGAGGAGAGAGAGAGAAGGGGGAAGGGGGACCCCGCTTCTCCGTGTGGCACTTAGAACCGAGCGGAGGTCAGCTGGCCGCGCACGCTGGTGTGTGGGGCAGCGGGCTCCTTTCCCACCCCCAGCCGTTCGGGGTAGAGCCTCGCGATGGGCCTTCCCTCCAGACCCGGACCGGGCTCCAGTTTGGGGGCATCTCTTCCCTCGAGCGCTTGCGTGAAGCCCCCGGCGTCCCCCCTAAGTTGGGGGCACGCCTTTCGCACAGCTACTCACCGGCCCGGCGCCCCGTCGAGACGGTTGTGCCGACAGAGGCTGCAGGATGCGGTCTGGAGAGGAAGCGGGGCCTGGGCCCCCACTCATGCTGGGGTTTCCAGTGAGCTCCTGGCGAGGGCGCCCACAGAGCACCGTCTGGGCCTCTGGGCGCCTTCCCGACAGCCACGGAGCGAGGGCGGAGGGGGCGGGGGGAGGCTGAGCCGGTTCGCTGCCGGCCCGGGGGACGACGGCATCAGCTGCCTTCCCGACAGCCACGGAGCGAGGGCGGAGGGGACGGGCGGGGGGAAGCTGAGCCGGTTCACTGCCGGCCCGGGGGGACGACAGCATCAGCTGGACCAGGACGGGGCGGCTGGGGCGAACCCCTCCACTGTGCGTGTGTGTGGCGGGGAGGCGGCTCCCAGGAGCCCAGCTGTGGGCACCCGCCCCGTCCCCTCGCTCCTCACAGCAGAAACTCGGAGTCCCCCCAAAGTCCCCGTACCCCTTTCCCGGAAACCCCGTCTGACGGGGGCTTGGTGCCGGCTCCCAGTTTGAACCTCTCCGCTCCCATCTGTTTTCAACAAGCTCGACCGCGCCCTCTGACCCGCCACCGCGCAGGACCCGAGCAGGACGGCGCCGGGACACAATGTCCTGCCCGACATGCTTCACCCGGTCACTGTGTCTGGCCTTCTGGGGGTGCGCCGTTGTCCATCCACAGGGGTGTGGAATCAGGCAGATCTATTCTCCAGTCCCTCCTCAGCCACCGATGCTGAGGTTTTACCCGATTACAGGTTCCTCGCTGGAAGTGGAGATAACAGTGACGCTGCAGACTTTAACCTACAAGCTCAGCTTAGCAGGACACACGCGTCACCTTCTCTGTTGCTTTTAGATCAGTCGGATTCCGTCCAGGGCCTGCTGGGATGGCAAACACCCCATTTTCCCAGGCAGAACCCTGAAGGCTAAGGGGAACCCACACAGCAGGGTACGGCTGGCACCCTAGCTGCTCCCTGTGCTTTGGAGCCCCAGCCAGACTGCTCAGTGGACGTCACCATCAATGTCCCACAGTGAGGACACCTGGGAATCCCCAGCTTCCCAGCCGATCAATCACAGACTCAGGCCGGGTATATCTCCTAAGTCACCCTTGACTCACCCCTCCCTCCCCCAGTGCTACCACATGAGTCAGGCCCCATCACCCCTGCCTGGG
>NW_006429894.1:637306-638402 GCF_000325575.1 Pteropus alecto | reverse complement strand
ACAACCTACACCTATCGCTCGTACACCAACCAAAGTGATCTATAAGCGAGTTGACCCAGGTCATCTGGATCCGGTCTTCAGTAGTGTGATGCCTCATCTTATGTGTCAACTTGGCTGGGCCCGTGATACCCAAACACTATTCTAGATGTTTCTGTGAAGGTATATTTTAGATGAAATGAACATTTAAATGAACAGTAGCCTCTGAGCGGAGCAGATTACATTCCATAATGTGGGTGGGCCTCATCTAATCAGCTGAAGTCCTTAATGGGAAAAATATTGACCTCTGATGAAGAGGAGATTCTTCCAGCTGACTGCTCTTGGACTTGACCGCAACTGTTTCCTGGGTCTCCGGCCGTCCACTCTGCAGATTTTGGACTCATGAGCCTTCCCAAATATATATATAAGATTTTTCTTTTCTTTTTTGTTTCTTTGGAAAACCCTGAATAATACAAGTAGCCTCTTTTCAATTTCAGGATAAAAATCTTAGATCCTTAGCTAGCCCACGTGGCTCTTCGGCCAGCTTAGCTCATCCGGTGGCTTTGTGCAAACCAGAAAAAGCTGCCGCCTCTAGGCGGATTCGGCTCTGGCCAGGGTTCCAGGCTCGGTGGGTGGAGCACGGGCGAGCTTTTCCTTAGTGCAGTGGACAATCTGGGCAACCGCACGGAGCCGCCCCGCTTCCCCAGCACCGTGCCTGCTACTCTAGCCTGTTCTCTCTTCGTCCCTGCCCCTCGCCGTCCGCATCCTAATGTCCTGGCAGCTCCCAGAACCTCCCGGGCTCCGTCGCCTTTTCGCCCTGTCGCTGCTGTCCCACGTTCCCCCACAAACCTCCCCAAGGCCGCTGCTACTGTCCCCTGTGGCCAGGCTGGGCGGCCCCTCGGCCTGCGTCGGCCTTGGTCTCCGCGCCCTGGGTCCCGCCCCCGGCTTCACCGGTACACACTGTCCGGATGGGGGTGCTCTCCGGGGCGGGAACCCGAATGCCGATCCTCGGTGCGGGGCGCTAGTTTACTGAGCAAACCGGGCCAGGGGCGCGGAGTGAGCGAGCGAGGGAAGGGCGGACGGGCACGTGGCTCGCAGCGCGCAGCCGGAGCGTCCCTGC
>NW_006429894.1:629242-636643 GCF_000325575.1 Pteropus alecto | reverse complement strand
CTGCACCCGCAGTTCTCGGCCTCAGCGGAGGGGGGGCCCACAGGGCACGGGGGAATTCGCACGGGGGGTGGGCATCCCGAGTCTCTACCCCGAACGCCTGTGTCCACCGCGGCCACCTTTCTCTCGGGACCCTCCCCGCGCCGTGGACCCCGCGGCCGGGTTCCGAGAAGCCAGAAGCAGCCAAACAAAAGGAGCAAAGTCCGGGCCGCGGGATGCGGAGGGCGCGGTGGGGGAGGGGAGAGGGTGGAGCGGACAAAGGGGCTTTTAAGGGAAGCCAGAGGTCTGGTTCCAGGGCGCCTTTCGGGCTGGCGGGGTCCCCCGTCCCAGCCACGCCACCGCCGCTCGCTGGGGCGAACACCTTTCCCAGTGGAAGGGAGGAGAGTGTGGAGGGAAAATGGCCAAGGAGCCGTCGCCCTCCCCCCCTTCGCCTGGAGGGTCCCGGCCCCTTCCCCTCCCGCTGTTCGCGCCGCGGGCCGCGCGCTGACCGCTGATTGTTAATTCATTCGGTGGAATCCAGGCGCCTGGGACTGGACTGTGCTGGGTGCGGGTGGGGGGTGGAGACGCAGGACGGGCCCTGGCTTTGAAGAACTCGCACTCATGGACCAGAGGAAACGCAGACGGAACCTAAAACAGTGTTGGGGCGCGGGGGGCGACAGGGCGCGGGGGCGCGGAGGCGACGGGGCGCCGAAGGCAGCTTTTCCTTAGGAAGCGACAACCCTGGAGAGAAGCAGATGTTCTTCGCTTACAGAGCAGATTCTGAGCACTCTAATGTGATGCGGGAGACTCCGCGTCCTCACCAGCCGGTGGTCTGGAGTTGGGTCATCCGGCCGCTGCCCTCCTGGGCTGGCTGATAGTGGGACACCGAGCCCCAGATCCCCAGCCAGCCCCTGGAATGCGCACCTTCCCTTGGCACTTGGAGTCGGACGGCCTGGCACTCAGTGAGATCCAGTGGGCCAGGGGATCTCCAGCAGTCGGTTTGCCAGTTCTGCTCCAAACCCCAGATTCTGCTAGGTTGGGAAATGCTGCCTGCGATTTTGAGGGAGCAAGGGGCCTTTGAACTCAGAGATAGGGGTTACCGGAAGGTGGGGCTCTTAACGGGTCCTCATTAAAGCGTCTGGAGAGAGTAGCCAGCTCGTACCTGGGGGGGAAACCTACATCTCTGTTTTCCACCACCTTTAGCAGAAATTCAGCACTGCCCTGGGCGATGAGGGCGAGAAGCCATGGGTCAGCAGAACTCACAGATAGTTCCATATCACACTGCAGTTGTAGCTGCCTTGAAACGTCCACACTCGACACTTCTATGAAATTATGAGCTGGGAGATCCTGTTTGCTGTTGATGGAGGAACACATATGTTACTATTTTTTGTTTGTTTGTTTTTAGAATCGCGTTTCAATATAATTGATTCTCTTAGTGGTTCTGTTAATTTTATTTTATGCATCAAAAAATACGCTGTGAGCTGATTCTAGAAACTTCCATCATCCCAGACCTGGAGCTGGGGCATGGGCAAGGTGGAGAGAGGGTGTCAGTTTTGACATTGGAAGGATGTGACAAACCTGTAGGATGGCTGTTGTTTTTCCTGGAGCTGGGAGAGGGAAGGGCTGCAGGCCCCTCACCACAGGAGGGACTGTCCCCTGTTGGGGCCCCTCGGCCTCAGCCTGGGGAGGGAAGGGGATGGTCAGCCTGGAGGACTGGGCTAGCATTGTTTGGAAAGAGGGTGTGTGCAGGAATGTGGAGGTGAGCTGGGTATGTGTGTAGGGGGCGGGGGGCTCTCTGTGTGACACGCTGTGCTCCACAGGAGGTGCTTGGTGGAGCGGTCGGTGGTCCCCACTCTGGGGGGTGGAGGTGGGAAGCAATGCAGAGGTGTGTTGAGGTTCTGGGGTCCCAGGGAGGAGGGCCGTGGTGGGAGGGTTGGAGAGCGGGGAGAAAGAGCAGTGGTGGGGTGCAGTCTGGGGGTCAGATCTCTGCAGGCCAAGATCTGCAGCATTTGCTTTTCAGCTCCCTGGGGACAGGCAACAGGTGGCCTAAGCCTTGTCCCCCAGTAAAACAGGCTGAATTCCAACAGTGTTTGCTTGAGGGTCAACGGGGTGGGAGAACCAAAGGCCTAATTTTTGTAGGAAACAAATGCCATTTTGGTCTCTGGTCCCTCGAGTTGGGGGAGTGGGCTCAGGGCCTGGGGCCAGACAGGACTGGGGTTCAGGTCAGTGCTCCGAAGGATGGGTGGGAATCATATACAGGGAAGCGACGGCCTCGGTGACCCCGGGGGGCGGTGTCTGGATAAAAAGCAGGAGCAGTCGGGCCTCCCCACGGGGAGCTGGGGTCACTGCCTTCCTGAGGTTTCTGAGCTGGCTGGGGAGAGACGGGCTCAGGTCTTGGTGTCAGTTTTGGGGTGTGGGAGGACTGAGGACCTACCCTTGGCGGTCTATAAGTTTCTTGCTGGCCCCCCGCGGACAGTGGCCCTTACCCCCGCTCCTGGGGGGTTTGCGTGCCTTGATTTCCAGAAAGGGAAACTGAGGCACAGGAGGGCAGTGGCCATCAGAGGCAGGAGCCAGGGCGGGGGCAGGGCAGAGAGCATGGGGGCCCCCCACTGCTTGGCCGCTGCACTAGTACCCCCCGTGGGCCACGAAGACAGGCCCCCGCTGCCTCCTCGTGGGGTTCCTCGGCGGGCACCCCTCTCGCCACCGCTCCCGGAAGTGCAGAGGCCCAGAAGCAGCCGGGGCAGGTTTGTTCAGGGAGGGACCAGCTCACCTGCTCCTCCCTCTGCCTCAAGTCACAACAAGTAACCTGGTTCCTGGGCCAGCAGCCTGGGAGGGACCGGGCCAGGCTCTGGCGGGCCCCGCGCGTGGACGACAGGATCCGGATCGGAGGGAGAGCACCGGGAGGCTGCCCTGTGGCCCGGGAGACCCTAAGGTGGCATGTGACGCCCCTCGGCCCCCTGACCTGGGAACAGGGGCTGCTTCCGGGACTCCTGGACTGAAGAGCAGAAGCAGGTGAGGGTAGGACAGGGCGGGGCAGGTCCTGGGACCGGGGCGCAGGCTGGCCTGGGTGTGTCTCCGGCTGTGGCCGACTCCACCACCCCCTCCTCAGGTGGGGGCCCAGGGTGAGGGGCGCTGGTGGCCCAGACGAGCAGCCTGTCAGTGTACTTCTGAGGGGGAGGGGGCCAGAGGGCCAGGACCTGGCTGGGGGCACATTTGTCACAGGAGGACCCCTGTGGTCAGCCTGAGGGAGGTGCCCTGGGCTTCCTTCACCACCCCCCCCACCACCACATGGCCCTTCTTCTCTCCTCTGCCTTTTCTGGGGACATTGTTCAGTCGGGCAGACTGCTTCCCAGGGCCCAGGACCACGGCTGAGGACCGGAAGGCCAGCGGGGGGGGGTCCTCCAATTGGCTTTACTGAAAAGCAGTTCCTGAAGCACCTCAGTGGGAGACCCGTGCCCTCCTGGGTGCAGGTGGGCTTGGGGCGGGGTCCCCACTGTGTGGAGGACAGCTGGGCAGGGCACAAGGGGGGGCTGCTGTGCGGCTGTGTCTGACAGTGTCCGGATCCAGAGTGGGGGCTAGAAAAGGCCTTGGCCTCGTGTCCACTGTCCCTGTGAGGAGGGGAGACCCAGCCAGGCGAGGTGACAAAGTCTGATCTGGGCCCCCGGCTGCAGGGGGCTGAGGGCGGGGGCTCTCTGTGTGGCAGCACGTTAGTCCCTCTGGGCCCCTCTGGGCCCCCGAGCCTCGACCTGGGGTCAGGAGCCCCAGGGAGGAGGCTGCCGAGGGGTGTCTGCCCAGCCCCCCCAGTCCCTGGAGCTGCCCGTCAGGCTAATAATTAATTAGCAAGTGTGACTAATTAACAGCTCCTACCCACATCCTCCCTCTTGCCCCCAGCTAGCTGGGGCCGCCTGGCCTGGGAGCTCTGGCGGGGCCTGGCCCTGGCCTTGCGGAGGGTCGGAGGCTGCCAGGTGGGTGGTAAGAAAGCGGGTGACTGCCCACTGCCCTGTCCTCTGCCCTGTTTTCATTCATCCCTAGGAGGATGAGGGGCTGGAGGGATCAACGGGACAGAGGTGACGCCCCCTTCCCCGATGTTCCCCGATCATACCGCCAGTGTTTTGGGCAGCTTTGCAAAGGCCCCACGTAAATTCTCTTCCAACCCTGCCGCCCCCTTGGGCGTCCTCGGGGAGCCAAAACCCCCAAGGGCAGGCCGGCGCCCGGCGCCGTCCACAGGTCGAGCGAACCTTGGCTGAGCTGCCCTTTCTGCCTCGGCGGGCTGGGGTGCCGGCCGCTCCCCGCCTCTGCCCTGCTTTGTATGCTCCTTTCCCAAGGCCCGCTTTTCTCCCTGGAGGCTGACGCGCAGTGGCGCCCACCGCCCCCAGCTCCCCCGCCGTCCCCACCCGGGGCCGTGCCCTCGGGAGGCAGGATGAGCTCCAGACAGAAACTCGGGAGCACTGGCCTGTCGCTCGGGGCCTGACTCAGTGAGGAGGTGGCTGGGCTCGCCTCCCAGACCGCCCGGCCCGCCCTCCCCGCCCCTGCTCCGCTCCAGCCGGGCCTGCCAGGGGTGTGGGCTCGGGGAGGGGAGGGGGCGGGCAGCAGGTGCTGCTTTGGCGTGGACTGAACCTGAGCCACTGCAGTGTCCGCAAGCCCAGGGAGCAGAGCGGTAGCCATGCCCTTTCCTGTCCCCAGCAGTGTCTGCTCTGCTCACCCAGCAACCCTGGCGCCCCCCGGGGCCCCCTTGGCTGTGGGGCGTAGGGGATCCAGGCTGACTGACTCCCCCCGAGGGGTCTCCTAGTCCTGGTTAGTGGCCCGGGTAGTGGTTTTGGGCTTTGGGACAGCTCTTGGCCCCTGCCTTGATGACAACTGGCCTGCAGAGCCAGTATGGGCCCCAGACCAGGGCCTCAGCTGAGTGCCCAGTGCCTTGCCACTTCTGGAAATGCCCTCACGCACTGGGGTGGCAGGGGGGCCTCGTGCCTCCCGGGTCCTCCGGCCGAGAACAGTCAGCCCCATGGGGACGGCTGTATCCCGGGAGGACATCGTCCACTTCCTGCTTCCCTTTGCCCCACCCAGGCCGAGGTGCAGGTGCATGAGGCTTGTTCCCGCCCTTTTACTCTCCCTTACTGACCTTGTCCCCAGGGCCAGTGGTTCCTGTGCCAGCGCTGCCGTGGCCCCCCTTGGGGGAGGAGGCGGCAGGGGGCTCAGGGCCCCAGTGAGCCTGTTGGGAACAGGTGTGCCCGTGAGGCCCACAGAGCCAACCTTCCCTCTGCGTACGGCCAGTGCCGAGAACCCCACCTGCCCCAGAGACACGGCCCCACCCCCACGCCCTCCAGCGTCTGACTCAGCGCTGTTTGGACCCAGGGGGTTTACACGCAGCTTTTTTTTTTTTATTATCTCCTAAAAGCTGGGGAAACTCCAGGCCACCTGTGAGACCTGGCCCAGGCTGGGGACAGTGTCACCTCCCCCTGCTCTGTGCCCCCTCCTCCCAGAAACCCGCCATGGAGAGCAAGGACGACGTCAGCAGCACCGACAGCGGCATCATCCTGCAGTCTGGTGAGTGGCTTGGGGAGTCCCCCAGCCCCAGGCGCCCCAGGACTGGAGGGTCGGGGGCCCTCTGCGGGCGCGGATGCCGGAAGAGCTGGAGAGCCCCCCTCTGGGGGGGTCAGGCCGGGAGCTCTGGCATCTTCAATTTCAGCTTGATAATCACCGCGTTGAAACACCCCGCCTGGCTCCTGTGAATGTCCTGTCTCTGGCTGGCCCGAGCTTGTGGGCTTGGGCTGGCCCCGTCCAGACAGAGGGCAGGAGGAGAGGCGTGCGTGTGCGTGCGTATGTGTGCGTGCGTGTGCGTGCGCGTGCGTGCGTGTGCGTGGACGTGCTCTTGTATGTGTGCATGTGTGCATGCGTGCGTGTGCGTGCGTGGACAGAGCCGCGGAGAGGGATCGGGACAGCGAGGGGGAGACACGGAGACCTCACTCTTTTCCTTCCTGTGCCCGTCATGTGGTCTCCGATCTTCAAATCCGTCGGAGAGGGAGATGCCCGATACGTCCTTTCTGAATTCCTGAAAACACGACTGCAGTTGGCTACAATCGTAAGCATCTGCGGAGCTGTGTATTGGGAGGCTGGGGCTGTGGGAAGGGAGAACTTTGGAAATCGTGTGGGGTACGGTGCCCGGTGCCCCCGCTGAGGGCACAGGTGGCCCAGGGAGCGAGGGACGGAAGTCTGCAGGCAGAGGTGCAGGTGCATGAGGCTGGCCAGGGCTGGAAGGGGAGGGGCAGGGGCGCAGAGGGCGGCTTAAAGGTGCCCGCGAGACCACCCCGGGTGACGGGGTGCAGTGGAGGGTGGGCAGGGCCGGGCCGGGGGACAGGCTCGCCTTGGCCGGCCACGGGCCGAGTGAGTGGAGAGGGGCCTGGCTTAACTTCCTCCCACCGCAGGAGCTGACGGGCGTCTTGCCAGCCGAGTATCCCCTCAAACCAGGGGAGAAGGCCCCCAAGGTCCGCCGCAGGGTTGGAGCCGCCTACAGGCTGGATGAGCAGGCCTTGTCCAAGGAGGTGAGGAACCTCGGTCCCCAAAGGCGGGCCCTGAGCCGGGACCTTGCATCTGCTGGGCACAGCTTCTGAGGCACAGTGCCTCCCTGGGCTCATGGCAGCATGCACGCCACCCATCACCCCGAGTAAGGGCGCGTGGCTCCGAGTGGACGAGGGCCACCCGCTAAGGCGTAGCCCAGGTGGCCATGTGGAAGCAGAGAGCCAGGAACTCAAGGGCGGACATTGGTGGCCCCAGTGGGCGGACATCAGTTAGGAGCCCAGCAGCTGGCCGAGAGAGGTGGCGGCCTGCTTTGACAGGTTACTCTGGCCCCTGGGGCTGTCCTTGTCCTCGGCTGGGGACGGAGGAGTGGGGGTGGCACAGGTCCTCCCCGGAGCCCTGCCCTGTGTCGTGAGTGGCAGCAGTTTCCCCCGCCCAACCCTGTGGGGTCAGGAGGGAAAGTGTCTCACCTGGTCCCCACCCTGCCCGGCTCAGCGGGCAGGCTGGCGGGAGGCCCTTGTGCCAGCTTTCCAGGCCGACAGCTTTGCTCGTGGGCACCTCCCATCACTCCACCCTCTGCCCCACGAGGGCGGCTTAGGGCAGGGTCTGGAGCGCCCGGCCGGGGCCGTTCCCTGTGTCCCCAGGGTCCCCGAGACCCCTGCCTCCCACGCCCACTCCTCATCTTCCTCCCCCGCAGGACCCCCAGGACCCCCTGAGCAGCCTGGAGCGCGAGCTGGCGCTGCAGCTGCAGATCGCCGAGGCGGCGAGGCGCCTGAGCCGGGAGGAGCGCCTGGGCCGCCAGGCGCGCCGGCAGCGGAAGCACGTGCTGCTGCAGGAGGAGAGGAAGCTGCGCGAGCTGGAGCGCTGCCTGGGCGAGTGGAGGGGCCGCCGCGGGCCCCTCCTGGCCGCCGC
>NW_006429894.1:625761-629124 GCF_000325575.1 Pteropus alecto | reverse complement strand
CGCCCCCCCGTGCCGCCCCTGCCCCCACAAGCCCCGGCCGGGATGTCCCCTTCCATTCCAAGGGCTCCTCCCCTGGAGATGCGTATCTGGTCGGAGGACGAGCCCGAGGCTCCGTGTGCTGCTGGGATGCGCTGTCCCCTGGCCTGAGGGGGGCCACTCGGGGGCTTCACACGCTGCTCCCTGACTGGTCCCAGGGCCTGGGTTAGGTTGAGATCGAACCTCACCAGCGCCCTGCCTCGCAGCCCCTTGAGTGTCTAGAATCCCCCTGGTCGAGTGGAGCCCTCTGCTTCGCCTTCTCCAGTCGGGGCCCCCAGCCCCGTGGCCATGGCTGTGTGGGGTGCCCGGTGGTGGCCTGGGCCCAGACCCAGCCATCACCACGTCCAGGCTTCCAGCTAAAGTCACCTCTCACGTGTGGTTCTGAGCCCTGAGGTGTGACTGTTTGTCCTTCCCAGACACAAAACCAGCTTGTCGGGTCAGACTTGCAGCCCCCTTCCAAGGGTGCCTGCCCTTGGCTGGCCCCTCCCCTAGGCCTCCTGGGGGTCCCAGACCTCATGGCTGCTGCGAGGGGCTGGAGGGGCTGTGGGGGGCTGGAGGGGATGTCAGGGGGCCCTGGAGCAGAGCTGGATTCCAGGCCTGGGCCGGGCTGAGAGGGTTGTCTGCTGCCCCCACCGCCTCAGGCTCTGACCCCCGGCCCTCGGGTGGGGGGTTGGCTCTTGGCTGAGGCCACTCTACCCCGCAGGCCAGGACCTTGCGTAGCGCTTCCTGGCCCCAGGCCTTAGGCGGGCAGTTATCACAGCCACACACGTCTCACGTCTCAGGTTTGGGATAGAAGGGGTGTGACCAGACACCTCCCAGGTCATGTCCAGCAGCCAGGAGTCGGGGAGAGGGGAGGAAGCTGACCCGGTATACTGGAGATGGGGTGACCCAGGCTCAGTGGCCAGACTTCTGTCTGGCCTGGCTGCATGACAGCACTGTGGGTCCCCAAAGTCCCTCTCCTCTCCAGGGGCCCCCAGGGCTGGGCGGGGGCAGGTGGCGAGGCCGGGAGCGTCCCTCCGGGAGCCCGGAGTCTGGCTGGCAGGTCGCGGCACTGACCCTCCCGCCTCTGCAGAGGCGGCGGCTCCTGCCGTGGGCTCCGGCTGTGAGACGTCGAGCCGCTCGTTCTCAGGAAGAGCTGGGCGATGGGCATGGCTGGGGGTCCTTCCCAGACCATGCGGGCTCCCCGTGCCCGTGGGTTCCTCCCCTCACCTCGGCCTCGTCTCCTTGGCTGGCCTCCGATGACCCCGAGACCCAAACGCGCGGCTCAGCCCCGGCTGCCGTGACGGGGAGGCCCCGCCGTGCCTTCAGCCAGACGCTTGCAAAAAATAGGAATCTTTATTCCCCAGGGTCTTGTAAGACCACAGGCCGAGGACCTGGACCCCAAAGCAAAGGCCGGTGTGAGCCGAGTGGAGTGAGGTGGGGGCCCAGCAGGTCGTAAGAACTGCTCCGTGTGACGCAAGCTGCGGGGCAAAGGTCAAAAACTTCTCTAAAGGTCCAGGTAGTAGACATTCCAGGCTTTGTGGGCCTGTGCTCTCTGCCCTGGCTACTGACCTCTGCCCTGGGAGTGAAGGCAGCCAGACGTTATGTAAACAAATCCGTAGCCATGTTGTTTCAATAAAACTTTATTTATCAAGACAGCCAGGTAACCAGATTTGGCCCACCAGCCTGTAGTTTGCCCATCTCTGTTGTAAGGGGCTTTAAGATGGCTGGAATTATGTACTTTTAGAATTTTCTGGGTGCTGACCGGTGCGTTAGAGGCCAGCTAGCCTCTAACTGGATAAGGGACTGAGCTCGCAGGTAGGTAGGAGCCCCGCTCTGGCCGGACCGTCTGGGTGCGATTCCGAGTCACCCGCCCTTCGGCAGATCGACCTAAGCCAAGCTTCCCAGCTCCTGCAAGCCTCGGATTCCTCCATGGTACACGGAGAGGATCACGGTATCTGCCTCATAGGGTCGTCGGGATTAATAAACCCCGCATGGCGAATTAATAAGTAGGAAGCACTTAGACAGTTACAGGCACAGTAGACATGGCGGTGATCGCTTCCCCTCGTCCTCGTCCTCAGATGTAGGCGGAGGCGCTTCGTGAGTTCCATCCAGGTCACGTTAGGCAGATCCTCAGTGTCTAAGGCTTCGGCTCGAAGGCAGTGGCCCAAATCGGTCCCCTCTGCTTTCCCCGCTCCGGCTGCAACCTGCAGGAACACCACACTCCGTGTCCTCCAGGGGACTGGCCATGTCACCAGTCCGAGAACCTTCCTTATCCAGCCGTAGACCCACAGCCCCACGACTCAGACGCGCACGCGCACGGCGCCTGCTCCTCGTGGTGTGGGGCTCGCGGACGGGGGGCCTCCGGTCGAGTTGTGCCGATGCCGGCAGAGGCTGTGGAACAGTTAGCAAAGTTCTTTCATCCCACGGGCCACTGAATCAGCGCTTTCCCTCCGCCTCGCCCGCCAGGAAACCCTGCCACAGGAAGGCCAGGCTTTTGTTTGACAGATGGGGAAACCGAGGCCCAGAGCGTTGGGAAGGCTTATTCACGGTCGCAAAGCTAATGGCAGAGCCAGGACGAAAATCAGGTTTCCCATCTCCTAGCTCCTAACTTCTGATTTTTCTTCTACTCCCGAGTAGCAGATTCGCACCCATGTGGTGTCTGACGCGCAATTGGCGTCTCCTGATGAGAGGTCGGAGCGGCAGGTCCAGCCTGGGCTGCGGGTTCCTCACCTCTGTCTCTTGTCTCCCCTTGGCTTTTCCAGAGCTCAGTGCCTCTGATGACAGCTCCCTGTCGGACGGGCCACTCCGGGAGGAAGGTGAGGGGGCGTCTCAGGGACGGTCGTCAGGACTGGGCTCCGTCGGCCCTGGGGCTCGGGCAGAGCTCAGGGGCGAGTGAGCTAGTGGAGGCGGGGTGCCACTCCCGCGGTGTGCTGGTGTCTCTGCGCCCCGCACGTGCTCACTGCGGGCGGGGGTGGCCGGCCCTTCCCATGCGAGTCACTCAGCCCTTCTGACAGGGCGGGGCAGAGCGGAGGGAGTTCCAGCCGGGCCCCAGGCGTCCTGGGACTTAATGTCAGTGCGCACCTGTCAGAGCCAGAGGGCTATCCGGGCATAGTCGCTGGCCTTTTTGAGAGGAGGGTGGCAAGACACGAGTCCGTAGATCAAGAACCTTGTTCACAAACCCGGAGGACGCCGGGGGAAGGTGACCCAGAAGGTGTGCCGTTCTGCCCGGGGAGTGCCCGGGCCAGTAGGGAAGCGGCACGGCCGGGCATGGTGAGAACAGGAAAAGCAGGTCACCAGAGGGTTTGCGCAGGCAGAGGCGCCAGGAGCAAAGGTCAGCAGCGCAGG
>NW_006429894.1:623404-625683 GCF_000325575.1 Pteropus alecto | reverse complement strand
GGGTCCCGGAGGGGGAGCCCTTTCTGAGCATCTGGGGGGAGTGTAGCTGGACAGCAGCCATGGGGGGGGGGGGAGCCGCATGGCCGGCTCCCCAGCCACTGCCCTCCGGCCTCTCCACTCCTGCAGAGGCCGCCCCGGTGCCAGAAGCTCCCCCGGAGTCCCCGCCTCTCCCGCCCCAGAGCCTTGAGGGGCTGCAGCCAGCTGGACCTGAGATGGCAGGCCTGGACCAGGCCCCCATCCAGAACAGCCCCTGGCGGGAGACCAGCCTGGACCACCCGTACGAGAGGCTCCCCAGCCACTGCCCTCCGGCCTCTCCACTCCTGCAGAGGCCGCCCCGGTGCCAGAAGCTCCCCCGGAGTCCCCGCCTCTCCCGCCCCAGAGCCTTGAGGGGCTGCAGCCAGCTGGACCTGAGATGGCAGGCCTGGACCAGGCCCCCATCCAGAACAGCCCCTGGCGGGAGACCAGCCTGGACCACCCGTACGAGAAGCCGCGGAAGCCTTCCGAGCCCAGCAGCGAGGCGAGGTGAGGGCAGGGAGGCCGCGGGGAGGGCCCGCGGGGGGCGCGGCAGGGCCCGGCCGGAGGCTGTCCCTTTGCCCAGCTGGTGCTTGCTGCTGGCAGCTTGGGGCCCCTGCCAAGCACCCCCTTTGTCTGCAAGCGTGCACCACGCACGGGAGCCTTCTGCCACTGACCTGCCTCCACCCCTCCGCAGCAGCCCGGCCACCACGCCGCAGGACCGGCCCGGCGCCCCCGGCCCGTGGCTGCCCCAGCCTGCGCCCCGCCGTGCGGTCCCCATCCGCAGTGTTCCCGGCCAGTGGCAGGGTCGCACCAGTGCCCCCCCGACCCCCGAGGTGCAGGGCAGGAGGGGCCAGTCTCTGAGGTAACACGCGGGGAACAGGGGACACACCGTGAGACCCTACAGTGGAGGGTGGTGGTGCAGCTGTGGGTGACACGCAGCCAGTCCGCCCGGCTGTGCCACAGCCCGCAGGGCCAGGGGCAGGCCGCCCGTGAAGCCGGGCTCCTCCGCGGGCCCCGCGTGTCCGTCTGCACAGGCGTCCCATGCTGGGGGCTCAGGGCAGATGCAGCGTGCCAGGCCGGCCACTCTCTGTCCCCGGAGCCCCTGTGTGTGGGCGGGAGCTTCAGCAGTTGTCTGAGACTGTGGGTCACCGACCGCATCCGTGGATTCTTGTTCGCGGTCATTTTATGTCCTGTGAAGTCGCCACAGACACTAAATTCACCACGACAGCTGTCGCTCCCGGGGAACACAGCGTGGGGCCCTCGCGAGCTTCCGCTCATAACGTTTTTGTCGGCCGATCGGCATGTGACCCATGGGACGTGCCTTTCTGGGTAAAGTTGCCGTATTTCGGTGACATCGAACTTGTGCCCGGACGGAGCTCGTCCAGGACTTTTCGCACGAGGCCCACCCCGGCCTCCTGCTGCCTGCAGATGCGGGCTCTGCGGGCGCTGAGAACCGACCGCACGCTGCGTCCCTCCGCCCGGCCGGCAGGTGTCAGCGACACCACACCATGCCACGGCCTGGACCCCAGGGCCTGCGGGGGGTCCTCCCGTCAGTCTGAGTTGGCTCGTTAGGCAGCGTGAGGTGGGGTGCCGCCTGGGACGATGGCTCTCAAGTGGAGAATGGGTTTCAGGTTTCACGGACTGCCTGGCCCTTTTGCAGACAGAGCCTCTGTGCGCATTAGTAAACAACACAGGCTGTGCGCTGTGTATCAGCAGAGCGGCGGCTGGATTCCGGCCCCAGGGGGTCAGGGCCGGCGCCTCTGGGGGAGGCCACCCTGATGAGCTGCCCGTGAGGCTGCCCGCACTGCCCTCACCACATGCGGCGGACGGGCGGCTCGCAGGACGGAAATGATCGTCTCACGGCGGAGGAGGCCGGTGGTCCAAGCTCAGGGGCCGGTTTCTCCCGAGGCTCTGTCCTCAGACTGGGGACCGTGGCGTCCTCCCTCGCGTGGCCACATCCTGTGCCACACTCCGGTTAGTGACGTGGTAGTGTCTGTGGATGAAACGCCGCTGGGCACAGGGTCCCTCGAATGACTGAGAATGCGTGACAGCAACGTCGCACACCAGCCATGCGCCAGAAAAGCGGACTGGAGCAGGGGGCTGTGGGCGGGGCGAGGGGAGGCAGTGGGTCACCAGGAGGGGATCCGCCCCCACCCCCAGACTCAGAGTGTCTGTCTTCGTCCCCCCCAGGATGGACTCCTTGCGGGTGGGCCCCCGCCGCCGCCCCACGCACTACACGGTGACGGTGCCCAGCTCCTGCTGGA
>NW_006429894.1:611390-622833 GCF_000325575.1 Pteropus alecto | reverse complement strand
CTGCCCGTCGGGCCGGGCCGGGCCAGAGGACAGGCCCCAGGACAGTCCCAGACAGGCCCGCCCACATTTCCCCGCCGCAGTCCAGCCCACGCTGCCCCCCACCTTCCCGACTACAGGGCCCAGGAAAAAGGGGGTCCCCAAAAGTGTTTGCGGAAGCCAGACCCCGGGACTGCCTGCCGGTCAGCGGCCTCCTGGGGTGGCCGCCACCCTTCCATGCTGTCAAGCTGAAGGGCAGGCGGCCTAGCGGTTAACTGCCCAGCCTCCCGCCCCCTGTCGTGCCCGGGTTCCAGCCTCAGCCCCGCTGGCCAGTGCGTTAGCGCCTTCGCTGCCTCTGTGAGGGGGCAGTGCCTGTGCCCCGGGCCGGTGAGAGCTGTGGGGAGGGAGCACACGTGACGTGACTGGCGGTGCTGGCCCGGGTCGTGGGTGGATCGTGGGATGCACCGCCCTGACGGTGACGTAGCGGTGGCCCCTGCTTGCCGTGTCCAGCTTCCTCATTCTGGGAGCGGGGAGAGCAGGCATCAGTCTGCTCTTTGTTCCTCTCTGGACTGGAGGGCTCGGCGGGGGGCGGGCTCCAGAAGGGACCGACAGGCAGCTTCTTTGAAACCCTAGGTCCCCACAGGCCCAGCTGTGTGTCCCTCCCCCGCCCACCGCCCCGCTGGCCGCAGATGGCATCTGGGCCTGATAGCACCCTGCCCCAGTCCTGGGCCACACCCTCCAGCCGATGCGCTTCTCCCTTCCCGTGAGCGAGCTTGGACCTGTCCTTGGCCCAGGCCCAGCCTGTCCCAACCTGCCAGACAGGGAGGGTGGTGAGCAGAGAGCCAGCAGAGGACAGGGGAGGTCAAGGCGCCTGTCACACCCCTAGGACCTGGAGCGGGAAGTGGATGCAGGGTGTTCCCCGGGGGACGAATGGCCCCCTGGAGGCAGGTGCCGAGTGGCCGGGCTGGGGCCCCTGCCGGCCCGCATCTAAGGAGCAGGCGGTACCCGGGCGGCTCACCACCCTCTCTCCCTGGCCCAGCAGGCCCCTGCCGTGTGCGTGCTCCGGAGATCCCCAGAGGGGGCCCCCGTGCAGATCTTCGTGCCCGAGAACGGCGAGATCGTCAGCCAGGTGTGACCACGGCCAGCTCCAAGCACGGCACGGCCCTGCGCCGGCGGAGACCTCCCTGGCGGACTCGCGGCTGAGACCTGCCGTCTCAAGTGCCTTCCGCAGCTCCTTGGTCACCACTGTCACCATCGCAGGCTGATGACCTGGAGCCGAGACTTTTTTTTTTTTTTTACCAGTTTTTGTTCAGAAGTCCTGGTGCAAGGATTTGTATTTGTCAATTGTCTTCAAGATCCCTGTAATACGACAACGCTTTGTGCCCAGAGACTGGCCCGCGAGTCCTGGGGCCTTGCCTCTCTGACGGACGGCATCTGTCCCCTTGTGCCAGACCTGTGGTAGGGGACGCACGAGGCCCTCCTATGCTCTGCCTCTGGGGCCGGGAACTTGCCTGGGGAACGGCCCACCCTCCTGTCCCACTGCAGCTGGGTGCTGGCCGTGGCTGACTCCTGTGCCCTGCTCCCCGCTTTCCAGCTCTCCGGGTACCGCAGGGGCGCCCGGGCTGGGGAGCCTCCCCACTTAGAATGTGCTCTGTGATGCACACGCCACGTGCAGGTCGGAGGTCAGCGCGTCCTGCTGGAGGGTCGACTTCCTGGCCCCGCTACTTTGCTGACCCCGTAAATCCCGCGGGGGGCCCTGGTCGCTCTACTCTCTAGGCCCTGTGGGCTCCCAGCGTCTCCTCCGACCTCTGGGCAGCCCCGCCGGGCGCAGGTCAGTGCTGCCGGCTGGTGAACGGCTGGCCGTGCAGCCACCTCTGGGCGTCGTGAGAACCTGCCACACCCTCATAGTCCTAAAAACCCGAACCTGGCAGACGCTGTGGAGAGGCACCCCAGTGTGGCCCGCTGTCAGGCGGACGCGGGCTCACGGCTCCTGCTCCCCTCCCAGCCGGGCTCCTGCTCAGAGACTGACCGGGTCAGCCCTTGTCTCTGGCAGACCAGAGAACTCGCTCTGAAGGACACTAACGAGTCGTCCCAGCTGCCAAGAGTCAAGCGGGCCTGAGCGGCCTGTGCCGAGGCTGCAGTGGCCTGTGCCTGGGTTCCCGTCCGGGGCCTTCACTGTGGGGGTCCTGCTTCTGGAGGCGGCCGCTGGGCCGAGGCCAGTGGGGACCGAGGCTGGGTTCTGATTCTGCCCGCAGAGGCCCTTCCCCTCCGAGTTCCCTGGACTCGGACAGCAACTAGGGATGCAGCTAAACCCTCCAAGCACTGGATGCCTGACCCAAAGGCCCGGATCTCCCGCTGGGCAGGACGGTGTGGCCAGCTGCATGAGGTGCCACACCACCGTGTCCCGATGTCCTACTGTGGACGCAGTTCCCATTGCTCCTGAGCCCCTTTCCCAGTGCTCGGCCGTCTCCCCTCCAGTGTCCCCCGGGGCCTGAGCCAGGAGACACCTGCGTGTCCAGCCACACCTGAGCGCCCTTCCCACCGCCTCGTTGGTCCCGCGTGGTGCCTGGTGCTGTTGCCATGGCTGCGTCCTCGGCTGTGGACCGGCACCTGAGTGGGTCGTGGTGCCGAATAAAGTCCGTGTGATCAGCTGAGTGTTTTTTTGGGGGGTGTTTTTGTTATTTTGTGCCTAGAAGCTCTGCCCAGCCCACAGGATGCTGCCCAGCGTGGCAGAGTGGCCTGGCCTCTAGCCGGTCTGGCCGGGTCCCAGGGAAGCAGGTGGGCTGCGTGGGGGTGGGGGCCTTGTGGGCTGTCTGCCTCCCTGGCGGAAGCAGGCGCCCCTCCGCCCCCGTCAGGCCCCAGGCGGCCTCCGGGAGTCTCAGCCCCCAGGAGAGGGGCCGGCTCCCGCGGTCCGGCTCCCGCTTGGCAGTGGTCAGTGGCGAGTGTGCCGAGTCACGTTCAGAGCCTGCAGGGGCTGCTGCCCAGAGGTGGCAGGGGGCTGGAGAGAAGTGATCCCCTCTGCAAAGCCGCACAGGGGGGCTTCCTCGGGGGCCGGGGCCTCTACGAGCTTCTCCCCTTCTCTGGGGGCCACGGGTGGGCGGAGAGCCGGAGACATCTTCTGGCCGGCCTGCAGGGGCCGCCTAGGACCCGGGCACAGCGCCCCCTGGAGCCTGTCCCCGAGCCGGAGGCTGGGTCTGAGGCGCCAAGCGTCAGGTAGGGTCCCTGCCTGCCTGCGCCCCCACCCCCGGCCCCGAGCAGCCGGTGGCTGCGGCCCACACCCGTCTTGGGGCCCCCGGGTGCCCGAGGCTTCGGGGCCTGGCTCTGAGGCCCGCGTGTCCGTTCTGGGTGGTGGGGACTGGGAAGGGACACATGCCCAGGGGCTCTGGGGAGGACCTGGCCCTTGGTGTTGGACGTCCTCAGTCTAACTGGGTCATGGGTCCTGGGGTGCCTGGTCAAGTGGTTGGGACAACTGTGACGAGTTAGGCCGAGTGCCAGGGAGTTCCTGGGGGCAGACGGAGGCCAGCTCGGAGGAGGGGGACAGAGAGGGCAACGGGGCCCCCCGCGAGGTGCTTGGAGGGGAAGCTGCCGTCTGGGGCAGAGGGATGGACGCCCTGAGCCGGGGGCTTGCCTGTGAGTCTGAAATGTCCTCACACAGGACGACCCTGAGTGGGAGGCTCACAGGAAGTCAGGGCGACTCAGGGCCCCTCAGAGACCGTGACTTCCCACGGGACGGGGAGGGACAGGGAAGCCGGGCAGGACCAGCCCGAGCGGCTCAGCCGCCTCCTTCACTCACAGGTGACCAGGGCCTGCCCCCTGCTGCCGTCCCGAGGTGCAGATGAACCCCCACCCCGCACAGCCGAAGGCAAACGTCGCCTTGCCGCAGTCTGCTGGTCATGGGTCCTGGAAGCCCAATCTGGCGGGTGAGCCCCTGGCCCCGGGCCCAGCCGTGTCTCAGCTCATGGTGGTGGCTCAGAGGTGGGGCCCCCGCCCAGGCCTCGCTGTCCCTGGCATGTGATAAGCACGCGTCTGCCCGCCTCTGCCTGGCCCCTTCACAGCTCTGGCCCCTGCGTCCCTTTTCAGACCTGGCTCCATGAGGCGCCTGGAGCTGGGTGGGGACCAGGACGTCGCCTGGGCTGTGAGTCGCCCGCCAGCGGGGGCAGCCAGGGTCCTGCGCTATCAGGGGAGCGTGCTGGGCATGGTCCTGCCTCAGGGCCTTTGCATCTGCCGCTCCCGTGGCCCAGAACGTCCCCCCCGCACCACCCCCCTCCCCGCCAATATCCACATGGCTGTTCCTCACATCCTTCAAAACCACGCGGGGGCAGTCGGCGAGACGTCCTCCGACTCCGACCCCCGTGCAAGTACCCACGTGAACGCACGCAAACCCATGCAAACCCACATGAGCCCGCGCGAACACACACGAGCCCACGCGAGCCCACGGGAACCCACGCAAGCCCATGTGAACCATGTGAGCAAAGGCCGCACAAACCCATGCGAGCCCATGGGAACCCACACAAGCCCACGGGAGCCCACGCGAGCTAAGGCCAGAGGACGCCCGGGAGCGAAGGAACAGACAGCATGGCTCCGGTCGCCGTGCATTTGCCCCTCCCTTGACACAGTAACGGCCGGCCAGGGACGCTGCCTTCTCCCCATTTCGCAGACCGGAAACAGAAGCGGAGGGTTTCGTTTTGCTGAAGGTCACAGGGCTGCGTCAGTGAGAGCGGAGCCTTGAACTTGGTGGTTTGGTGTTCCGTGTCCTCCCTGTGAGGGGCTGAGCTCAGGCCCGGTGGCCCGCGGTGCTCCTGGTCCCAGAGCTGCCACCCCGTCCACCCTCCTGCTTCATCCACCCCGACGCCCCTCGGGGTGGACAGGCTGTCAGCCCCACCCCCAGCCTCTGCGTGGGGACTCTTGCCTGCGGAGCTGCCCCAGCCCGGTGACAAGGGCATTCCCAGGCTGCTTGGGGTTTCCAGTCTCGTTCAGGAGCCTCGAGGCCCCTTGGGGAGCACGTGGGCAAGTCAAGGGCACCGGGGTGACCTGGGGTCTCTCCCTCGCCAGAATTCTACCCTTGGCCATGCCTGGCACGGATGCTCCTTCTCTAAGTCCCGTGCGGTGGCTTCTGAGGTCCACGCTGGGCCACGGGCCTGGAGAAGCTGGCTCTCAGAGCTGAGGCCCCTGCCAGGGGCCCTGCGGGTTCCAACCCCCGGTGCCGAGGGGCTGGGCCAGAGGCTCTGCTTCTCTGCCCCATCTGAGAGGGTCAGCCCAGCCCCTCCCAACACGGACCCTTTGCAGGCTTGCGGCAGTCAGAGCAGGAAGCCTACCGGCTCATCCTGGGCTTTCTGGAGCAGGAGCATATGGTAAGGGGGTTCTCCGGGGCGTTCTGGGAGCTGAGGCGGAAGTGGGAAGAGGTGACCGCTCATGCCCCCTGGGCTGCGAGCAGCAGCCCTGGCTCGGAGGCCGCCTGAATTCGGCCTGTCGGCACCTTATGATCTGGGTGGTCTCAGGTGGCCAGGCCACCCCACAGGTCTTCCTCACAGACCCCGAGCCCCATTGTCCCCAGAGGGTGATGGAGACACTGGGAGTGCCAGTGCGAGAGGCTGGGGGAGGCAAGGGCGCTTCCAGGCCGGGGGCTCCGTGGTCTGGGCGCGAGAGTCTCGAGCGGCCTGCGGGAGACGCTAGGGTGGGCGTGTGTGTCCTGTCCCAGACCCAGAGGGACAAGCAGAGGTTCCTGAGGGCCGTGGAGATCCTGAGTGATGCCGTTCGCGCCCAGGCGAACGGCTCCATGGACGAGTACTTTCCCAAAGCCGTCCTGGCCAAGAAAATCGAGGTGAGGGAGACACGGTCCGACGGAGGTGGCCCCGGGGACGTGGGCGGTGTCTCTCCCAGGGGAGTCTGCGGTCCTTTCTGGCTCTTCCAGACGCTGATCCTTGAGGAGGCCAGTGAGCTCCTGACCAGCAACGTGCGGCAGCAAGCCATGCTCTGCGTCGTGGCCCTGAGGTCACTCCCGCCTGTCCCCTCATCTGGGCCCCGGGCTCTCTGATGCCCAGACATTCGGGGTGGGAGGGAGGGCGGCTTCTGAGCTGGGGGTGGCAGAGCCCGGTGACTGTCCCGGGGTGAGGGGGTGCCCTCCAGCCCCCCAGGTCCACGGCTGAAAGCCCGTCAGGGCAGCAGTGTGGGGAGGGGTCCACAGAAAGTGGCCGTCCCCGCCGGCGAGAGGCCATGGGAAGGCGCCCGGAGGCTCGCGTGCCCAGCGGCCTGTGTCCCGGGGACGGTGGTGGCGGAGGCTCTCGCAAACGCCCCTCACAGAGTGTCCTGTTCTCCGTGCAGCCAGGTGAACCCGCCCTTCAGCTTATCCCAGAAACTGGACCTGGTGAACGTGGGAGTCGTCCGCGTGTTCGCCCTGCCCCACGCCAGGCGCAGCGTGGACGAGCTGGACAGCGCCAGTCTGTATGCCCAGGTGGGCCCGTCGTCCCTTGCTGCTGGGGACCCCGTGGGGGGTGCTGCTCCACAGGCTACCCCTCCCCTCGCTCCCCTCCCCCTCAGACCCCACCTGTCTCCCCAGGGAGTGGGCCGTGTCCCTCGCCCGTGTCCTGTCCCCCAGGCTCCCGTCTCTCCGGGCCCATGACAGTCTTCATCTTGAGAGCTGAGGGTCTGATGACAAAGCCCACAGGCTCTGTGCAGTGACGGGCCGGGGCCCCCTAGGCCCACCTGGGTCTCCGCTTTAGACGGGGAGTCCCTTGTCTAACAGAAGGACTCCCCAGGGGGCAGAGTCTCCAGGGAGCCACCCGGTGCCTGCACGTCACTACTGCTGCAGCTCAGGTCATCCTGGGCCAGCCCCCGGTGAGGTCCAGGGTGGCCAGCACTTGGGCGGGTCAGAGTGTAGCGGCAGAACAGGACTGGCCCCCACTCTCCTTTCCCCGGAGGAGGGGTCCGCGGGGGTGGGGGTGCCACCGGGAGCTGGCTGGGTCACCATAGCCACCCTTCCTCCTGCTCCCCACGCCTCCTCCCCCATCAGACGGTCCAGGCCTTCGAGGACATGTTACAAGCTCTCGTGATGGACGGTCTGGACCCAGACATGACCATACTGCAGAAAGTGCTGGAGGTCAGTGGCTGCAGAGGGCGGGGCACTGGAGCCCTGGACTGGAGGCGG
The DNA here is from genome assembly GCF_000325575.1 of Pteropus alecto. Lineage (NCBI taxonomy): Eukaryota > Metazoa > Chordata > Mammalia > Chiroptera > Pteropodidae > Pteropus > Pteropus alecto. The sequence continues at coordinate 615,713 of NW_006429894.1, read as the reverse complement.
AGGAAGGAAGGGACACGCGGGCGGCCTGGGCCCCCGGGGCTCAGCCCTCAGCCTGCGTCACAGATTCCCGCCTGTCCGGCTTTGGGACACTTTTCCCAACCCACCCGGGGGGGGGGCACGCCCTGTGTGGCAGTGACAGTGTGACCTCGTCGTGCTGGGGAGGGTCCCACTCAAGGCCGGCCCCCAGGAGTGCTGCCGCCCGCCGCGGGAGTTGGTGTGGCCGAGTCTCTGTCCCCTCCAGATCGTCTTGCCCTGGCTGGTGACGTCGGAGAAGGTGCCGGAGCAGGCCCGGGCCGTGTACACCGTGGCCCACATGCTGCGCTTCGTCTGCAATTTCCCTGAGCTGCTGGCGAGTGCTGGGGGCGGGGCGGCTGGCCCTGCGGGCGTCCCCGGCCCTCCGGGACCTGCCCCTGCCCCTGCCGCAGGTTCCTGGGCCAGCGCGCCTCAGGGTCTGGCCGGCGCACTCCCCTGGGGCCCAACGGAGGGTGCTCCTACCGTGGAGCCAGTGAGGCGGGGGACCCCCAAGGGCGGACAGTCGGGTGGCGGTGGGGGGGCGGGCGGTCGTGCTGGGGAGAGGCTGCCTCGGGGGCGATGCGGGGGTGACGTGTCCTCTTCCGGCAGCACATGGCAGAGTTCTCCATCGTCGGGACCCTCATGGGCACACTGGGCGTCTTCTGCCTGAACCCCCAACACGACGTCTGTACCGGGGCGTCCGAGGGCCTGCATTACCTGTTCACAGTCCTCGCGCTTCACAGGAGTGAGTGGGGGGCCTGGGTGGCCGTGTGGCCGTGCGGCCGCAGCTGCGGGGACACACTGACCGCAACACCAACGGACAGCGCTGCCGAGACCCCGGGAGATTCCCAGAGCGAAAGCAGAGCTGGGTTTGCAGCCGCCGCTGACGGCACCTGGGGTCCTCCATGACCCCCAGCTATGCCATCGCGACTGCGGGGAACGGGACCCGGGAAACGAGCGACCTTCTCAGGGAACAAACGGGGTGACCCCGACCTGGCCTTTGCCCCAGGGCGTTTGCTTGGCTGTGGGGGTGGGGACAGTCCCTGTGCCCTGCCTGGTACCTCGTGCAGGTTCTGGGGGACCTGGCCACCTCCCCGCCACAATGCCCCCCATCGGCCTGGTCCTGGGGGACCCTCCGGTCTGGGGTGCTGCGCGAGGGGCCGTGGCCCTTTCCCTGCGGAGGCCGAGGCCCTGACTGTCGTGTCTGGTCTGGACAGGACGTGCGAAGCAGAAGACAGAGGCCCTCCTGAAGGACCTGCAGAAGCACTTCCACGGGACGTGGTTCGCCCTCATGCAGGACCTCACGATGGTAACGCTCGCTGTCGCCCGTGACGCGGCCTGGGCAGGGAGCCTCTGCAGGGGAGAAAGGGCCTGGCCGCGGGAACACCCCGACATTCAGGCCCACGCCCCTCACTGCACTTGAGTTGATTCACGTCTGAGGTCACCGAGAGATTTGAAGACACAGGCACAGTCGGCCCTGTCCTCCGCCCACAGATGTCCCTCCATCAGCCTCGCGATGGCTTTATTCACCCAGCGATGGCCTGTGGCCTGTCCTGGGGTGGTGTCCACAGGCCCGGTCAACCCCAGTCACCCAGCCGGAAGCCCGGGAGGCGTCCCTCACCTTTCCCTCCTGTCTACACCCAGCTCAGTCCCGCGTCTGTCCACACCTCCTCCCACACGGCTCTGGGGTCCGTCGCTCTGGCCGGCCCCACCGTGGCTGCCCGGGTCACTGTCACAGCTTCCTACTGACAGCCGTGTGCCCAGCCATGTCCCCGTCACAGCGCTTTCTGCACTACAGCCCGAGAACTCTTCAAATACAAATGTCATCAAGCCGTTCCCCGCCACTGTCTTTCGCCGATGTCCAGACTTCACGTAGCCCGAGGGTTTAACTTGCTCAGCCTTCCTGCCTCGTCCAGGGTCCGTCCCCCTTGCCCCTGGCCCAGGGCTCCCTGGAGGACCCCCAGGCAGCCCAAACCCCTCCGCCCCTCACGCTTCTGCACAGCCAGTTCCCTCCGCCTAGACGACCCCTGACCCCGCCCTCCGCCGCGGTCCCCAGGCGTGGGCCTCAGGCACCTCCTCCAGGATGCCCTGACTGATGGCCCACGTTCAGCTGTCCCCTCATAGCATTTGTCACACTGCCCCGCGATCGGTTCCCTGAGGACAAAGGCAGAGGGTGTCCTGTTGCTGGCCCTCTGCAGCCCCAAGCGACAAAGCCAGGCACAAGGCACAGGTGGTGTAGACCATTGGTCACCTCGCTCTAAACCCACCCAACGGCAAAACTCGCTTCCAGCCGGCCACCGCACTGAGCCCCGAGTTCAGAATAAAAACAAACACCTTTTTGCATTGTCCTCTGCGTCACGTTGTCTGACGAATGTTCCGGCCGGGGACTGAGGAGCCGGTGACAGCCTGTGCCCCTGGCGGCTGGTCGGGGGGTCCAGGGGCTCTGGCCATCCCAGAGCAGAGACGCCTGTCATTCTTCGTCCGACAGTTCTTCAGGAAGTACCTGACCCCCGAGGAGAGGGCGGACGTGATCTTGGTGGCCATGGAGGCCATGGGACGGCTCTGCGGCTTCCAAGATGCTGACCGCGATCCTGAAGTCCCCTATGGCCGACATCGGGAAGGTAGCAGCTCCGAGGGACTGGGTGGTTCAAGGGCAACTGAAGGGCGCTTCCTCTCCGTCCGGCTCCGGATCCCGTCCTGCTCTCGCCGGCTGGTTGGAGAATTGCGATCCGTTAACCCAGACGAGGAAAGGTTAACTGAAGGGCGTGCGCTGTCGTGAGGAAGGCCCCTCCTCATGGAGACCACTTGGCCTCCGACTCCCGCAGGAAGGGAAGGGGACGCACGGCCAAGCTGCAGCAGCCGACCGGGGCCAGCACGGCCTCGTCACCCCTCCTGGTTCCAGACGCCGCGATAGGTCCGCGGTGCCTTCCTCACTGTGGTGGCAGGAGGCACAGCCAAGTTACAGGCGCAGACGTCTCTCTGCATATGTGCACAGACGTTCACCGCAGCGCCCCGAGCAAGCGACCACAGCGAAGCCTCAGAAAACTAAGGCAGCGTGGTTTATCTTTTTTTAAATTTATTTTTCGATTTCAGGTGACATGTTCCATGAGTCTCGGGCACACACCGTGCGTGGCCCCACACTTCCCGTGGGTGCCTGCTCAGGGGGCTGCTGATGAGCGGGTTTCAGTGTCCGGAAAGAGTCCCCCTTTCCACCCTCCCTCCCGACCACAGGTGCCTGAGATCATCCAGTACATCTGTCACAGAACGAGAGGTGTCACCGAGACCACAGCCCAGGCCACCATCAGGGATCTCCTCTGCCTGCTGGCACGCACCTACACGGATGAGGTCGTCCTGGTCTTGTTCAAGATACAGGACCAGTCCCGCAGGTAGGCGACCGGCCGATGCCCCACGGACAGCCCCTCCGGCTTCAACTCTGCTCGTTCTTAAATGTCTGCTTTTTAAGGCGGGCTGGTCCCTGACTTACCTGGGGGCGAGGCAATCGTAAAAGTTATGTGGGCTTATTGCAGAAATTTGAAAAGCACGTAGAACTTTGAAAAAGCTTCCCCTCCCCCCGCCACAAAGAGAAATTAATCCCAGGAAGACAAACCTCTGCAGTCACTCGGTATAATTTTCTAGTTTGTCTACTTTTTAAGAAACGAATCGTCAGGCTTACGCTCGGTGTGCCGACGGCATATTCGAGCTCACTTGACGATTTGTCACGGCATCGTCCCAAGGTTTCGTAAACATAATTTGGCTCCTAACATTACTTTGTATGGATTACCATGCTGTCATTCCCTCCTTTGAGATTTTTTATTTTAAAATCTGTAAGCAGCAAAACCCACCCTTCTTCTGTGCGGCTCTACATGTGGCCCCACGGTGGGGTCACCGTCTTCGCCACACCCCTCAGCACGCAGTGTCCGTATCGCACCCCACATCCCCTGGTGCTGCTGTCTGCAGTCGGCTCCTCCTGTCACCCCCGGCCCCTGGCGACGCCGACCTGCTCTTGGTCCCGCGGTGCAGCCTCCCCCAGCCTGTCGGCTGCGGAGACACCCACGGTGCAGAGTCCTCGCCCTCCGCGCGCCACGCCGCTGGGTCACGCCGGGGGTCGTGCGAGCCAGGTGATCCTTCGCGTCCTTGCCGAAGAGTGTCCCGCTGTGGGCGTAACGCTGCTTGTCCCTGCAGTGACCTCTTGGGCGCTTTCCAATGTGGGGGACTTACAAATAGTGCAGCTACGAACGTGTGCACAGAGGTGTCAGTGTAAACGCCGGCTTCCGTCTTCGCTGGGTAAATTCCTCCGGACGGGGCAGCCGG
>NW_006429894.1:607296-611337 GCF_000325575.1 Pteropus alecto | reverse complement strand
GGCCGTAGCCTGCGGCCCTGCCCTGCCCTGCCCTTGCTCCCATCCTTCCCCAGACTCGGTACCGTCATTTTGAAAGCTCTGCCGTTCTCACGAGCCTGCGGCGGCACCTCAGGGCGGCTGGAACCTGCGCTTCCCTGACCCACTCGCAGCCGGCGATGCTGAGCGTCCCTTGTGTATTTCTTTGCCATCCTGTGTCCTCTTTGGCCAAGTGTCCAAATCCGTGACCTGTTTCCTAATGGGATTATTCATTCTCTTACTGCTGAGTTTCGAGAGTTCTTTCGTACGCTCTGGATGCAGGTCTTTTGTCAGATATATGATTGTCAAATGTTTCTCCCATTTCGTGGATTATCTTTTCATTCTCTGAAGGGCGTGTTTGGCAGAACGGAAGGTTTTAATTCGATCGAGTCCCATTTATCTTTCTTCTCTCCCGCGGATTGTGTTTAAGGCCACAGATTTTCTCCCATGTTTTCCTCCGGAAGCTTCATACTTCCACGTTTTACGTTCAGGCTCACGACTCATTTTCGCTTCGCTCGATGAGGTGGGAGGCACGGGTCCGGTGTCACCTTGCTGCATGCGGACGTCTGCTTGTCCGGCACCGTTTGTCCAGCAGACTAGCCTCCCTCCACTGAACTAACTGCCTCTGCACGTGACCAAAAACCAGCGGACCACATTTGTGTCTCTTTCCTCGGCAGCGAGTGTTGGTAGTTTGTGTATTTCAAGGGATCGGTCCATGTCATCGAAGTGTTCGCATTGGTGGCCGAGGAATAGGTGACAGTGTTCCTTTGTCACCCCCTCTCGTGGCCGGCCGTGGCCATTCGCGTCTTCTCTCCTTGTCCCGTGGGCAGCCTGGCCGGCAGTTTAATGTTAACGATATTTAATGTTAACGATATTTCTCAGAACCAGCTCGTGTTGCTCAGCTTCCTGTTTCCGTTTCACGGTGTCTGCTCCGATGCCGATGGTTTCTTGGTTTGCTTGCTCGGGTTCGGTGGGGACTGGGCGAGTGAGCCTGGAGCCCCTTCCCCGGGGAGCACCATGGAGGGTGACCTGTTGTGGGGTTCTCAGCAGCAGGGTTCGCAGACTCTGGGAGATGCTGGCTTCGGTCCCCAGAGACTACGAAGAGATCATGGAGAGTCTGCAGCAGAGGATGACCCAGCGGCCAGAGCCGGGGGCCCCCGAGCCCAGAGACAGAAGGCAGATCTCGCCTTTGATGGTGAGGCGGGCAGGGAGGAGCTGCGGGCGGGGCGGGGCCTCCCTCGGGCCCTGGGCTCCCTATCCGGCCTGGTTGAATATCCTAGAACCTTGGGGTGGGGTCGGTGGGAGGGTTTCCCAGTTGGCCATGCCTGGCAGGGAGATAGAGCCAGCTCCAAGTTCTCCTTGGGTGGGCTTAGGTAGACAAATACCCCGAGCCCCTCCTTCCCTGTGGAGGATGGGGACACAACAGTCCACCACCCCGACGGCAAGTACGAGACCTCGACGTCACGACCCCCTAGGAATTGCTCTGATTGTCCCGGCTCCCACGCATCTCGCCTCCCGTCACTGCGGAAGGGTGTCCCGTTGTAGGGTGTGACGCGGCTTATCCCCATGGTCACCTCTTGGGTCGCCCCAGCAGCATGGGGTTTTCTGGGCCGGCCTGTCCTGGGAATCGCAGGCCAAGACTTCCCGCGGGCAGGGCCTGGGAGTGGGAGACAAAGGTGGCGTCGTCCCCACCCCACAGGCCACCAGGGCCATCCACGAGCTCCTGCTGGAGCCCCGGCAGCGGATAGAGGTGCAGAGCTTGTTCGCCTCGCTGTTCATGGCCCTGCTCCTCCGGACCTCGTTCCTGGTGGCCGTGGGGGGCGCAGAGCCCAGTTGGGACCAGCAGCACGGCGCCGAGAGCATGGACCCCATGAGGTACGTCTGGCTGCCGGGCCGGACGTGCTAGTGACCGTGCTCCAGGGCTACCCGCTGAGCACCGAGGTCCAGGTGTCCCCCCGCCTGCCTGCCCTGATTTCAGCCCTCGGCTTCCGAGTGCCCTCTTCACGCCCCCACCCCATCTGCCAGCTCCCTGAGCCTGTCCCCACATCTCCTTTCAACACGTCCTAGAGGACGTTTCAGAAAACACTGTTTACCTCCGGCTCAGCAGCCCGAGGTCCATGCCAAGGTGCGTGAGCACAGTAGCAGCCTGGAGCCCTCCGGCCGTCTGCTGGCTCCCTGTGTCACCTCAGAGACGTCGTGGCCTTGGCGCCGCATCCTTAAAGCGTCAGCCTGTGCCCCCAGGGGCTGTCCCGCCCCCGCAGACCCTCAGGGAGGTCCGGGTGGGCAGAGAGGTGGCACGGGGTGGCGATGGCCTCCCGCTGTTCTCTGCCCTCCCCAGCTCCACTGTGGATGCGCTGAAGGCCTTGATGCGAAGCGCTGGGTACGGGGACCTCGTGTCCTATGTCCAGAAACTTGGGGGCTGGGAGCTGCTCGCCAGTCGCGAGAGACACCACGAGGGTGTGGCTCTCCTGGCCAGGTAAGCCTGTGGCCAGGTAAGCCTGTGCCCGCCCCTGGCCGAGGGCCACCCATCCCGTGCCCTCTGCGGTGGCCCAGGCCTGGCCCTCAGCGGCGTGCTCCCGCCGGCAGGGCCATGGTCATCAAGAGCTGCTGGCACAACCGCCCCGTCTTCAGCCTCGTCATCGGGGCCCTCCAGGCGCACGACGGCACGGACCACTTAACGGCCCTCACGTTCGCCACAGAGGTGAGCGGCCCTCAGTGCGGGAGGCGGGAGGAGGAGGTCCCCCTCCGACACCTCCAGGGAAGGCCACCGAGGAGAGGGGCCCGACTTCCTGTCGCTGGGGCACGTCGTTAGTGGCCCGTTCAGTCGCAGGTGTGACTCTACCTGGTGTGCCCGCCCCCCTCGACCTTAGGGAACAGAACAGCCCTGTCTCCCACCTCCTCGGCCTTCGTCAGGCTTTTCAAGTTCGCCTTTGCTCAGGACCCCTGACTGGCTCAGCGTATTTTAGCCACCTGACAGCGAAAAGTATAGAAAACTTAGACACTACGGAAAGGAATTTTAAAAACGACAAAGCCATTAATAATCACAATAACAGAGGAAACCACGTTTGGGTTTTGGCGTGAAAGGAGGTGCGTGCGTGCGTTTGCCCGCCGCCCATGCTCTGAGGGCATTCTGGGTTTCGCTCTCTTTAAACATCGTATGACACCACGTTTCCTCGTAAACGTGAATTTTCACGGCGACGCATTATTTCATCACCAAGACGCTCTATCATCTGTTGGGCATCTCGTTTCTGCTTTTACACTGTTCCGGATAACACGGCCGCAAACTTCTCTGCGCGAAGGCCTTCCGTGTTCCGGTCACCTCCCTGGATATCGAACGTAACGAGGACAGTGTTGGTTGAGACATGAGTGTCTTCTGTGACGTTCGATACTAAGCCAAGTCGCTTTCCAGTAAAATAGACCCGATTTATACTTTGGCGTTTGGGCGAGTTTCAGGAGTTCTGACTCACCCCAGCTTTAAATAGGCTCCTTTAAAAATGCGAACTGCCTGAATTCCTTTTCTTTTTTGTGGGAGCTGGATTGTTTTCAAACACGGCAGAGATGGGAGAGCACAGGGCCGATATTAGAATCTAAACAGATACTGTGCCCACGTGGACAGTGTCCTCCTAGGTCTCGGGACATCGGCGTCTTGTCGGAAGGTGCCGCTGGCGCGAGCTCGCGTGGGCCCGCACGTTGGGAAGAGTGGGCGCTGACGGGCGCTCGGGGCACGCAGGGCGGGGAGCCTGAGTGGGAGGCGGGGCCCCGTCACGCCGCCGTCACCGGGGGAGCTGCTGGAGCGGACCTTCCTGGGTGCTGGCCCCACAGGCTGGGCTCAGTGGCTCAGGGGTCAGGCCCAGGAGGTGGCATTTTCTGCAAACTCTCGGTGCTTGTGGTCCTCGGTGGGTGGTCCTTGGACCAGCTTTGAGAAGCCGGACAAGGTAGAAGCCGGTGGCAGGGGCCGTCACGGGAGGGGGGCCGCCCTCCAGCCGCAGCTCTGGACTCTGGCTGCAGATGACACTCCCCGGGGAG
>NW_006429894.1:596659-607267 GCF_000325575.1 Pteropus alecto | reverse complement strand
GCCTCTCCCCGCTCCTCAGCTGGTCTGGGCTGCCGTCCAGGTGTTGGTCGTTTCCCTTCTCAGGCTCAACTGTTTTCTAGAAACACAGCTGGACAGAAAACCACTAGCGGTCCCCCCCGAGCGCACGACGGCCAGTGGAAACAGCGGACTCGACGTGGCGTCCGCTCCTCCGGCCCCTCCCCGGATCGGGGGCTGAGGAGGGGCAGGCGGGGCAGCGTGTCGGGAGGCGGGCGGGTCTCGCCCCCGTGACGGAAGGGCGGCCCGCCAGGTCCCAGCTGCAGGACCAACGGGGCTGACGGGGCTTCAGGGACGGCTAAGAAAGTGGGTCCGGTCTCTCGGCTGGAGGCTCTGCTCTGCCACAGCCCCGCCCCGCGGTCGGTTTCCTGTCGGGGGTTCCCCGCCACCGCCGGTGGGAGCGTCGTCCTGCCGGGCGCTCCGCAGGGAGCCGGGGCGCTTTCCCGCTCCCGCTAACTCTGGGCGATGGCGATGTCACCTCTGTGGCGGAGGACACTGAGGCCCGGGGAGCGTGAGAAGCTTGCTCAGCTCGTCAGTCAGGCGGGTTTTGCCGGCCGCCGGTCAGACTGGCGGAAGCAGCCGCGGTCCGTGCGAACCTCTGCGCCGTGAGCGCCGGGCACGAGAACGGACGGGACACATGCGTGCTGTGCGCGTGCAAAAGCCAGCCACCTCGTCCGTGTCCCCGCAGCTCGTCTCTAAATTTCATTTCGGATAACGCGCACACAAATGCGCGCGCACACATGCACACACACGTGCACACACACGCACACACGCACGCGCACACACACGTGCGCGCACACGCACGCACACACACGCACGCGTGCACACGCACACGAGTGCTCACACACACGCGCGTGCACACACACACACACGTAAGTTTTCACGAACATGCAAACGAAGCCGCGCAGGCCGTGGGCTCCTCGGTGCAGCCTCCCCTTTCCCGTGTGTGTCCCCCCCGCACTCCCTCGGTCCCGCGTCCTCCCCATCTCCCGGGATCTGGCAGGCGGGCGACCGAGGCTGTGCCCACATTTACCCCCACGCTCAAGTAATCGCGCGCAGATACTGCGGTACCTGTGTGTCCGTGTCTGTTATCTATCTGCCCATCCGTCCGTCCGTCCGTCCGTCCGTCCATCCGCCCACCCTCCCTCTCTGGGCGCGTTTCTCACGTTCGCCCCCCACAGCTCCCCGAATCAAAGGTGCCCAAGGGAAACTGGCAGAAGGAACGACCGACCTGGCGTGCGGGGTGTGAGGCCGCCAGCGAAGCTTCCGCCTCGTCGCCGGCTCCTCCGAGCCCTCACGTGCTTGTCTTCGCCAGCGTGGAGGAACCTCGATCCCGCAGGCGTGCGGGGGATGTTCGTCTCCCTGCCGGACGCTTCAGTCTTCCTCGGTCTCCTTTGCCAGCTGCTCCGGTGCCCAGACGTGGCAGCCACAGTGGACAACGTCACCATCCACATCCTGGCCGGCTGGTTCCAGAGCGAGGACCCCGTCGTGGTGAAGCAGATGCTGCAGGTGGTGGAGACCTTTGCCAAGCACGGGAACATGGTGAGTCTCCGGGGCCCGGGGCGTGGCCCTGAGGGCCTTGTCGCTCGGGGCGGGACAGAGGGATCTGGAGGGGCCGCGTGTCTCTGTGCGGACGGAGCTAAGCCTTGTGAAGCCAGGCCACTGAGGACAGGGGTTGGGGGCTTGAGCCACCAGTGCCCCCTCTCTCCCAGGAGAAGAGGAGGGTCATTCAGAGACCAGGCCCGGCCAGTTCCAGGATCTCGGGCCGTTGGGTCTCCCCAGGGACGAATAGGCCAGGCAGCGGGGGCAGCGAGGGGGCCCTCCTGCGTCTTCTCCTCTCTCCCACGGGGACAGACACCTGCCCGGATGCCCCTGGGCAGCTCCCTCTGGCTGCCACCCATTTACTGGGCCAGGCCGGTCCGGGATGAGCAGGCGGTCGTGTGTGACCAGGGGCGCTCGTCGGCGGGAGGGACTGCCGGCCAGACAGCTCCTGGACTGCTCGCTCCGCAGGCCAGACAGCTGCGCCTCCTCCAGCCCTACGTGCTGAACTGCTGCTACTCTCAAGACAGCGACATCGTCCTGGAGACCTTCCTGATGCTGCAGGGCGTCGTGCAGTACCTCACCTGGCAGCGCTCATCCTCGTTCCTGGTCCAGCTCAGCTTCATGCTCAGGCCCTTCTTCGAGGAGGTGGGCTCCTCTGCGGGCCCCCTGCCCTCCCGCCAGGCGTCTGCGGAGTGACGGAGCCGGGGGGCTTGTCTCCAGAGGCCCTTCTGCCTTGGCTGTGATGCCGTTCCCTGGGGGCTGCTGGCTGACGGACTCTTGAGCAAAGATCGGAAAGGGTTTGGAACAGGACAGCTGTGGTGCTCGAAGCAGAGCCCGTGTGGGGGAAGGGCGCTGGCCCAGGGAGCACGAGGCCAGGGGGGCGGAGCCCTGGTGACGGGGAGGACAGAGGCAGAGGTGTCCCGCGTGTGCCTGTGTGTCTTCGCCCAGGAATCAGAGCGCCTGCGTCTCGCAGCCTTCAAGATCTATGAGGGCATCTTAGCCAAGGTCAAGAGGGGGTTCCTCGCCTTCCCCTTGAAGCACCACGTCCTCAACCTGATCGTCCTTCTCGTGCTCCACCTGGAGGACAGGGACGCCGACGTGGCTCAGGTGAGAGGCCGAGCTCGGAGCAGGTCCGCAGGCCCCACGCTCAGCAGGCGGGGCGATGCTGTGGGCGTCGCCTGTCCCTGACCTTGGACAGGTGCAGTAAGAGGCTAGAAGCGGCCGACGGCGCTCACGCCGGGTTTCCCCGGCTCCCGGCTCTCCCCGCTGCCACCGACCCGCACACAGCGCGATGCTGTGGTCACGGCGCTCCCGGGAAGAAGTCCCACCGCCTGGCGCCAGTCAGCGGCCTCCTCCCCGAACGGCTCCCAGCTCGCTCCTTGGCCACCGGAGAGAGACGGGCTCCCAGGGCAGGTGGGGGCCGGAGCGTTCTGGAACGGATGGGCCCAGTGCTGAGCCCGGGGGCCCAGCGAGTGTCCTGCAGCTGGGAAAAGCAGCCCTTGAAAGGTGGCTGTTTGTGAAAAGACACAGCTTTCCCCAGATCGGGGCACTTTGCCGTGGTGAGGCCTCCAACAGGCCCATGCGAGGGACATGCTGAGCAAGTGGCCGATGGGATATTGTCTTTGTGGGGCGGGGTCTGAGGGTCCCTCCTGGCGACCTCAGCGGTGACATTCTGAACAGAGCCAACCCCAATTTGGAGGAGCGACCACCCCAGTTGGGGAGCTGTAACTGCGGAGAGGCCGTTTGCGGGGAGCGGGAGGTGACCAAGGGACGGTGTCACTACTCGGTCTCAGCACGGGGACAACTGAGACAGCTGTGGCTGTGGTTTGTGAACTTCTCGTCAGTGGGGAGCGGGCGTGGGCATCGCCGACCTGCCTGGAAGCGCCCGCCCTCCGACGCCTCCCGGCCCCGCTCCTGCAGCCCCTCACGCTGAGCCGCTCTGTCCCCCAGGTCTGCCGGCTGAGCCTCTGCCACATGGCCACCGCCCTGGGCTGGTCAAGGCTCAAGGTCACGTTTGCCAAGAAGGACATGTGGATGATCCTCACGGCCCTGGTGAGACGCAGCCCCTCACCTGGGCCGGGCTGGTGCCTGCCGCCTGCCGCCCGGCTCGTCTTCCTGTGGCCCCCGGGCTGGCCTCACCCACAGCGTCTTCCCACAGCTGGAGCAGGAGGCCGGCAAGGCCCTCTGGTTTCTGAGGCAGTGCATGACCCTCTTCAAGAGCCCTCAGGCCCCTATCCGCCACGCGGCCGTGTGGTTTGCAGGTACTGCATCCCCATCCTCGGAGCCACTCTGTCTTTGTCCCAGGGACCTTGTCCAGCCAGGGGACCGGGACATGAGGGCCAGGAGGGTGGGAGAGGACTATCTCCAGCTGCTGCTCCCTCCCCTGCAGGAAGCTCCTGGCCGGGCGGGCAGCCCTACCTCAGCAGAACAGGCTGCAAAGCTCGCGGGGTGACGGGTGTGGGCACTGCTCCGCGGGGTGACGGGTGTGGGCACTGCTCCGCGGGGAAGCTCGGAGCCCGGTGGGACCGCTTCATGTCGCCCCAAGGAGCAGAGCAGGGGCCGCCCCACCCCAGCCCGGTTCACTCAGGACTGGAGGGAAAAGTCCAGCCCTGTGGCTGGTGGCCACGCCAGTGTGCGGACAGGAGACAGACGGGGGGACGTGGGGACTTGGGGAGAGGCATGGAGACCCAGTGTAGCTAGTGTCCCCTGGCCCTCTGTGGGGCCACTGAAGCTCCATGTGCCCCGCAGGCCAGATCATCCAAACCCTGGACATGGACAAGGACGGTGAGACGGAGGAGGCATATTCAGGTGGGCGGAGGCCGCTCGCCTCGGCCACGAGCTGGTGCTGGCGGCCGGTTCGGAAATGAGGGACGGGGACAGGCAGGCTCATGGGCACAACCCCCGGAAGGAGAGACGAGAGAATTCATCTCTGAGGCGCTTAGCGGGGGCTCCGGCCAGAGCTGTCCTGCCCCGTCACTCACTGACGCCACTACCACCAAGCTCCCGACCCGCCCTCAGCCAGGACAGTCCCTGAGCTCTTACGGGAGGGAGACCACCTTGTCTCATGTGAGGGGACAGTGTTCTCAGCCCTCCTGGAGCCCCCGGCAGAACTCGGGTCATGGTCCCTGTGTCCCCACTCGCCCTCTCCTGTCTGGCCTCGCTCGAGCGCCACGGCCCCGCCCCCACGGGCCCCCACGTGCTGGCCGCAGCTCTGAGTCAGGACTGTGCTCATAGCTGTTCTCCGGGAAGCAGGTGGGCAGAGCCAGGGAGGGGACGATGGTGGGGACCAGAGGGGTTGGTCGTGGGTGCAGGACGAGGAGCAGCCGCCCCTTGCCTCCCTGAGCCCTGAGGGGTACGCCATCTTGCTCGTGACTGAGCAAGGTGGCCCCGGGGAGGAGCTGTCCACCCACGGCCTGTTCCTGCCCCGCCGGCGTGCTGGCGAGCCCCGTGCAGCCCAGCCACGCCACCGCGCGCAGCACGGCCGCCTCTGCGTTGCAGCCCTGCAGTCCCTGAGGGAAGACCCCGACCCCATGGTCAGCTGCCTCGCCACGCAGGTCTGCTACGTCCTGGAGGCCAAGGAGACGCCGTCGGCCCCGCCCCCGACCTCCTGCTTCTGCACCGGGAGACCCTGAGAGGCTCCCGAGGCTGTTCGCGCTGCTGTGCTTGCCACATTTTCTGCAATAAGCGGATGTTACTCTTATAATCCGAGGGAAAGACACATTCTGCATTAAAGGAATGAAAACGAGGTCCCTCAGTCCAGCGCTCCTGCCTCCCCGCCCCTGAGCTCCGTGGCACCTTCGAGACACAGGGCGACCGGGTTTGGAAAGACCGGCTCTGTGACAAATGCTCTGGGGGTGTGAGCAGAGGGTGAGGGGACCACAGTCTGCAGTCGGTCCCCGGGCTTGTCTCCTGGTCTCACCCACACGCCCATTGTCACTTCCTGCCATCAGCACTGGGCTCTGTCCCGCTGGGCAGGGCCCTCGGCCGTCCTCAGAAGCCAGCCCGCTTCCCGGAGCAGGGAGGCACCTGTGCCTGTGGCAGCGAGGCAGCCTGCCCACTGCGTCTCCTCAGCGGGCTGAGGAGCCTCGCACTGGCCAAGGCCCTACTGAGGACAGGGAGCCTCCCCGTCCACCCACGGCGACTTCTCCAGACGCACGGACTCACTGGCCAGACCCTGTCCCAGCTGGGGGCCCAGATAAAGAACAGGGACGTGTAGGCTTTGTACTTGGAAAACAAAGCAAAGAGAGACCCAGAGTCATCTTCACGACAGACAGATGGCTGGTGATGACGATGAGCTGTTCCCAGGGGCCTCTCTGCCAAGGGGGGTGGCCAGAATCCCCGGGTCCAGGGCAGGCCGGGATGGGCAGTTACCCGAAGAGCATAGGACTCTAGAGATTGAGTGACGTCTCACGACTCAGCCCTCCCGAACTGCCTGTCACTCTCCACGCACTAAATATGTGTTCAGCGCCCATCCCCACAGGTAGCTGAGGGAACAGAAATAGACCAAACAAACTCATCGCCCCCAAAAAGGGGCTTATATCTCAACAAAAGTGCTAGAAAAGTGTTTTCTCAAGTCTGACAAACTCGATGGCTGGTCACAGAGCATCAGCAGCGCAGTGAGCCCTAAACGTGACGTTATCTGAGTGTCACTGCTTCCTGAAAACGTGGTGGCAGAAATCACGGGTTACGAGCGTGAGAACTGCTCCCTTTTGGAGCCACGACTCATGTCTTCGGGGTCACAGGTTGTCTGGTGTCTCTTACACCAAAAGATACTTTTATGTTAAAAACAGTGGCACGAATAGGCAGAGCGCAGAGGGTTTTTGGGGAGGAATACGCGTTTTTAAAGACTGAGGGACAATGGCCTGGACACGGAAATCGCGGCCAGGCTGCCGCTGTGGTTCCGCGCGAGCTTTTGCTATTTCCGGCTCCCGTCCTACGTGGTCAGGGGAGGACACGCGTCTGGGGTGGGCGTGCTCGGACCGGCCACCAGGGAAGGGGACGGGGTGGCGGTCGGCCGGGCCTCTATCCTGATGAGCCGGGGTCCTGGACGTCACCTCCCTTCCAGCTTTTCCCAGTTCAGAGAGCGCGGACGTCACCGCTCACGGGGCAGAGAAGACGCCGTGACCGGTGTCAGACGGTGCCCGGCGGCCAGCGGCCCTCCTCCGCCTGCGGTGGCCGTCCCAGGAGGTGGCCCGTGGGCCTGCGGGGCCCCGCACAGCCAATGCCGCGGCCGCACCATGTGGGCCCCGTCCCCGAGGCCGGCCCCCCGTCCCCAGAAGGGCCCCAGCCTCCAGGGCCACAGCACCAGTGTCGTTCAGGTTTTATTTAGCACAACTTTTCGGAACACACGTCCGGTCCGGGGGGGACGTGCAGTGTGGGGCTTAAATAACTTCCAGACGCTATGTACAGTCAGGGGCAGAGGGACGGGCCGGACGCTCACCTGCGCTGGCCCCACAGCGGGGACAGCGCGAGCCCACGGAACACTGCGGCCACGCAGAGGCGAGCACTGGGCCTAGTGGCCGACCGGCCCGATTCACTGCAGGGGTCCCCTCTGACCCCCGGCTCTTCGAGCAGTGCTTCCCACCTCCATGCAAGGCCCCGGTTCCCGGTCCCCGAGCCTGGGCCAGGAGGCATCGCCACGCGGGAGCGGCGAGCAGCTTCGAGCAGCTTCCCGCGGGGGACGGCAGAGAGCAGACGCCCGGGGCTGGGGCCGCCCAGCGGGAAGGGGCTCAGCGCTCCGCAGGGACTGAGCAAGTGGGGTGTGCCTGCACCCAGCCCAGCCCGCATCGGGAGCCCAGGGACGGGCCCTGACGGACAGCCGGGCGCCTGCCCCCCAGCCGCCACCTGCGTCCCCACCGCTGGCCGGCTTGGGAGTCCCAGCCACGCCTTCCGCGCAGCGGTTTGTGCTTTCGACGCCGTCCGCCAAAGCCACGGGGGCCTGGGGCCCGGCGGGCGGCAGGGCTGGATGGGGGGCTGGGCTGCAGCTGCAGTGGGGGCGGTGGGCGGGGAGGCCATGCCCAGACCCACAGGTGTCCCTGCCCAGGGGCCGAAGGTGGCACCCTGACCACCGCCACGGCCCGGCGCCAGCCTCCGCCTCCTGGCCCGTCCTCTCTCCGGACGATCTCCGAAGGCGGCGGGAGTTCTGGCTGCCGAGAGGACCCGTCGCTTGAGTGGAAGGAAACGAGGAACCAGTTAGCACCGAGATGGCTGCGGCCGGACCACCGAGGCGGCCCCGGGCAGTGGGGCGGGGACACCACCTACCCACCAAGCGGCCTTCAGAGCCCTTGTTAGGGACCTGGCCTGGGCCTAGCCGTTGCCAGATTTGGGGAGTGGTGTCGAGGGGGCACTGCTCGCGGCCCCGGCATCCTGTGGCCTGGCCTGCAGTGCTTCGCGGTGTTTGGGGGGCACAGAAAAGGAAGTACGACGATGCGCCCCAGAACTAGGGTGAGCTGCGGGCAGGCCCTGACGGGGCATCCCCAGCCTGAGCCCCGGAGGAGGCCCTGGGCTCAGGCCACCGGACACCAGCCCCGCGCTGTGCTCAAATCACCATCTTGTGCTTCCGCCGTCCGGGTGTGTGTGCGGGGCGCCAGGGGCCTGCCCCCAGCCGTGCACCCCGGAGTCCCCGAGGGAGTGGCAGAGACACCAGCACCGGGGCTCCCGGGGGACTTCAAGTGTAGAGTCAGTGATTCTTGCCAGGACATCAGAGCCAGCTGGCCGTGAGGTAGCTGACCCGTCAACAGCAGGAGACAGGCCTGACGCCGAGCACCTCTCGCGGGCTGCGGTTACCCCCCGAGCGAGGACAGGCTGGCAGCTACAGTCCCGGGGCCCCCGGGAGCGCAGTCTGTTTCTGCAGGGTGTGAACGCCATGCAGACAGTTTCCTCACAGGTGATGCTTTCCGTCCCGGCTGGCAGAGGGACGGGCAGGGAGGGGACTCGGGGGAGCTGCCTGGCGCCCGGACCGGCCGGAGGAGAAGGGGTGTCCAGTCTGGAAGGCAGACTGCCCCGCACATCCGCTCACCCCGACCTTGCCGCTGGGCCAGCGGGGCCTCGCCCAGCACGAGCGCCTTCTCAGCCTGGGGCAGCTCGGAGCAGGGTGGGGACAGGTGGGGACAGGTGGGGACAGGCTGGGCTCAGGCTCCAGCAGGTGCTTTTCCCTTTCACAGCTAAGATGGCCTCCTCCGCCCTGTGCTCCAGACACGTCCCACACTGGGCCAAACAGGGGACACCCCAAGACGGAAACGGAGCCACCTTCAGGTCTCAAGTGCTCGTGTCCTCTGAACAGAGCTGGGCTCCCGGCCGCACGCCGAGACCGGGAAGCACCGAACCACGTAAACTCCGGCAGGACACTGGCCGAGTGCGGACAGGGCTCAGGACAGGGCCCTCCCGCGGCCGGGCCCACGGCGGCTCAGGCCACGCATTTAACAGCCCGCAGGGGCCGAGGCTGCAGCCCGAGGACGGAGGGTCTCAGCAGTCCGCTCGCCGGCATCGGAGGCTCGGACAGTCTCCTGGGTGACCGGGAAGGGTGACCGCAGGGCCGGTCCTCGCCGTCCGCCTGTGTCCCGGCAGGCGCGGTCCTCCAGGCTGCTCCCCACGCGGAGCCCCGGGCGGCAGGGGTAAGACCCTCATGAGCAGACCCCGGGGGGCCAGCTCCCCACGCGGAGCCCCGGGCGGCAGAGGTAAGACCCTCATGAGCAGACCCCGTGGTGCCACCCGGGCGGGGCGCCAGGCCAGGCCGCCGGACGGCGGAGGAAGGCACTGAAGCGTCCGGCGACCGATGTCGGGGTGTACCAGGGTGGCCCTTGGGGGCAGGAGGCCAGGCCGCCGGATGGCGGAGGAAGGCACTGAAGCGTCTGGCGGCCGATGTCGGGGTGTACCAGGGTGGCCCCTGGGGACAGGTGGCGCGGCCCAGCCGCAGGGCCAGGCTGAGTGGGGGTCGGGCCCGAGGGCCTGTGGGGCAGGTCCCTGTGGGACTCCTGGTCCCCAAGAGCTGAGGGACAGAGTACGGGGAAGAAACTTCAAGTCAACGTCCAGGAGGCAACAGCAAAAAATAAAAATAAATTAAGTAACTGAAGTGCGTCTGGCCACCCCCAGGGAGTCTTTCTAGCAGCCTCATCGGAAGGGACCCCAAGAATCACTGGGGTCACCTGGGAACAGCTGCTGGTGGCCAAGGGCGAGAGGTCAGCTGCAGGCCTGGCTGCCTACACCTGGTTTCCACGGTTACCTGAGGACTACCTTTTGGGGCTCAGAGGCAGGTGCAGTGGTCCAGAAGCTGGGCTGGGGGACGTGGGGACTGGACGGTCTCGCCCCCCTGCAGGGCCCACGCCAGGGTCAAGGGCCCGAGGAGGGGCACGGCCAGGGGCAGCAGGAGAAACAAGGGGGGCGACCCTGCTGTCACAGCTTGAGAATTCCTCGCCTCCTGCTCTGCGTCCTGCGGAGGCACGGAGAGCCTGGGGGACAGCCAGAGGCCTGGCCCGTCAGCCGTCAGAGAGGGGAGGGGAAGCAGGGGAGGGCCACACCCATCGGCCACACCCTCTGTCCCCAGGGCGGCTGGCCCTGTCCGTGCTGTCCGAGCTGCTGGGGCCGCAGGTCTGGGACCACCCTCTGACCTCGCTCAGGGCGGGCCGCGAGGTAACCGCCGGGCGCGCCAGAGCTTCACCGTCAGGTCGCTGGGGAGGACAGAGAGTGGCGGTCAGCTCTTGAAGTGGGCCCGCTGGCCACCCCCAGACTCCCCGAATTCCCCAACGTGGCCGGAGCCCAGGGGCGAGCCCTGCTCGGCACAGGGTGGGCTGCGGGGCGGAGGGTGCTGGGCAGAGGGGGCCGAGTCTCCAGGGCCGACGGGCTTCTCGCCGCGGTTTGCTGTCTTGCCCAGGCCTGAAGGCGCCCCCTCTGCCCGGCCCTCCACCCGGGCTGCGCCCCGCTGCCCATGCTCGGACGGGGCAAGAAGGGGGAGCAGGGAGGAGCCAACATCGTACCGTGAAGCAGCAGCTCAGATCGCAGAGGAGAGAGGGGGAAAGGACAGGGGGACAGAAGGGTCAGGGCGGGGTCGGGGCG
>NW_006429894.1:561831-596464 GCF_000325575.1 Pteropus alecto | reverse complement strand
GGAGAGGGGGGAGAGGGGGAAGAGAGGGGAGAGGGGGAGAGAGAAGAGACCCCTGTGAGTAGGTCCCGGGGGCAGAGGGTCTGGGCGTCCCGGGCCGGGGCCGGGGCCGGGGCCGGGACAGGGGCTGGAGGGAGGCGGGTCTTGGGCAGTGGGTGGGCCGCACCGAGATTAGAGATACCTGGACGGGGCAAACACAGCCAGGGTGGGGGCTGCTGTGGCCTGGACCCCGCGCTGCCTGCTGCCCCGCCCCCCGGCCCGCAGGAAGGTGCCGTGGGGTCTGCTCTGTGAGCCCGTGGGGCGGGGTGATGGACCCGTAGCCCACCCCGCCCAGCACCCACCTGGAGGCGGTGAAGATGTGCCTGGTGTTGGTGCACACGGCGTTGATGGGGCTGTCGTGGCCCCTGACCTCCCCGACGGGGGTGAAGCCGTCGACATTCCAGACCTTGATGACACCCGCCCGGCAGGCACTCAGCAGCATGGGGCGGCTCGGGACGAAGGCCAGGGCGCACACCCAGTCCTTGTGGGCGTTGGGGACTTGCTGCAGGAGGGGTGGTGGGTGAGGGCCGGGCAGCCGGGGCAGGAAGAGGACCCTGCGCACGCCGGGCTCCCCGCGGCCACTCGCGTCCCCGGGACCCAGGGCACCGGCCATGCTGGGATTCGGGGCCCAGAGGTGGGTCCTTCAGGCTCGAGCCTAAGATCCTGCCCTTCAGTCCTCGGTGGGGTGGGGGGAGATGATGGGAGAGAGGTGGGGGCGGCGGGCACCGGCGGAGCGGGGAGCACGGGCGAGCTGGGGAGTCTCTGGCCTCGCCTTGGCCTCACCTGGATGAGCTCCTGCTGCTCCAGGTCCCACTTCTTGATGCCGTTGTCACGGGAGCCACTGAACAGGATGTCCCCGTGGATGGCCAGACACTCGATGCCGTCGTAGTGGGGGGGCTCGAAGTTGTGCGTGGGGCTGATGGTGCCCGCCACACACTCGCCCAGCTCGAACATCTGCGGGAGGCAGGGCGCAGGGAGGTCCCAGAGCCGCCCACTGTGGGTGCGGCAGGTGACCGGGGGCCCACAGAGCCAGGGCCCGAGGACAACGCTGAAGGCTCGGGCCCTGAGCCGAGGGACTGGACCTGGGGCCTGGGGACAGCGACTTAGCGATGCAGTGGGACTCCGCAGTGCAGCACGAGCTGCTGTGCCGGGCGCTGCCAGGCGTGTGCCTCCCTTTACCTTTTATTTTCAGTAAGTTAAATGCGACCGGACTCATTTAAGCAAACGCTCATCACCGCCCACACTCTGCTCCCTTCTACGCGCCGCTTACAGGCGGTTTCGGTGGCACGATCAGGGGACAGGCAGTCAGGGCTGTTAGGACCCTGAGTGCTTCGCCTTCACATTTGATGCTGCCACGGCCGCACTGCACCCCATGGGTAGGGTCTCCCCGACCGACATGACTGTCGCTCTTCCCTTAGAAACACCCCGAACGTCTAACTTTCCACCGTTTACGAAATAACGCCACGGCCTTTACTTTCCGCTCATGGCTTCGCCTGCTCGCGGCGAGCTCTTCACTCAGACCCCACAAATCTCTCTTCCACGAGAACTCCCAGGACCCCGAGAACGCCCGCCCCCCACCCGGTCTCAGCTACCTTGACGTAGTGGTCCTTGGAGCCAGTCACCACCAGGTCGTGCTGGCTGGCGGTCTGGGTGACTGTCAGGCGCATCACGGGGCCGATGTGGCCGGTCAGCTTGCCGACAGGCTGGAACCTGTGCTGGGAGAGGCCCGGGCAGGGGCGGGAGGTCAGAGGGGCCCTGGGCGGTGGTGGGGGGTCTGCCCCGGCATGAACAGCCTGGCCAGAGTCCTGGCCTCCCCCCAGCAAGAGCGACAGCCCCAGGGGCCTCGGGGGCACGGGGGACGGAGATGCCACCACAGCCCTGCCGGCCCTGGGCAGTCACCCGAGCCGGGACCTGCGCACCCCAGGCCACGTCCCCGTCCCCGCGCCCCGCAGGCTCCGCACCTGCTGAGCTCCCAGACGCGGACGGCGTTGCCTGAGGCGGCGTACAGCATGGCGCCCGACGGGCTCAGGGCAATCTGGTTGATCTGCTGCTCACCCTGTGCGCCGGTGATGGCACGGGTGGATGTGGCAGCACAGGCGTCACCTGAGGTCACCTGGCCCGAGGACCTGCCCGCGAGGGGGAGGGCGAGGTGGGTGATCAAAACGGCCCGTCCGCACAGGCCGGGAACCCAGGCACAGCTCCCGCGGGCCGGCCTGCAGCCCACTCCCCCAGGAAGCCTTCCCTGACTGACGGGGACGGGGCCAAGGGGCGAGGCCCGCTGCCCGGCCAGCGGAAGACGAGCCCCAAGCCAGGGCCTGGGGGACAGAACAGCGGGTCATGACGCTGGGTTTGACCCTGGGTCTTGTGGGAGCCTCTCTGAGCCTTGGCTTCCTCCTCTGGAAACACGGGTGACGACACCCTTTCTGCTTGCTCTGCGTCTGTCCGTTTAAAGGCTGTTTCGTTGGGACGGTGTTGGGCTCACGGCAAAACTCTGCGGCAGAGGCAGAGACTCCCCATCGACCCTGTCCCGCCTGCTACCTCCGGCACAACGGAAGACCCTGCGCGGAAAAGCCATCGCCACCCAGTCCCCAGCTGACCTTAGGGTCACTCTCAGTGTTGGGCAGCCAGTGGGTCTGCACTAACGTGTGACGACACGTGTCCACCGTGACAGTGTCACACGGAGCGGTCTCACTGCCCTAAACGTCCCGTTTACCCTTTTTAAAGAATCAAGATAAACAACAGATCGTCTGTGACGTAAGCACAGGAGGAAGCATGGCTTTCGCTAAGGGACAGCGTCGGGATGCCGGCTCACACATGCAGGCAGGTGGCCTCGCCCTGTCCCCCAGCTCCTCCCTCGACCCACAGCGAGCTCAGAGGCTGGACTGGGGGAACCAGGACGAAGCAGGGGGTCAGCCGGGCCAGAGGCTCGACCAAGCTGCTGCCCAGACACTGCCCCCAGCCCAGACGGCACACCTTGTCCCTCAGAGTCCGGACAAATGAACGGGCCTGTGAGGGCCTCGGTGCCCACGCAGCTGGCCGAGGTGTCCCAGGTGGGCCCCTGGGCTGGGAGGCAGGCAGGCGGGGGCTGGGGCACTCACGTGAGGGTCCGGATGCACCTGGCAGAGTCCCGGATGTCCCACACCTTTATGTAGGAGGTGGACACGGAGAACACGAGCCCCGAGTGGCTGCAGTACTTGATGGAGACCACGTTGTTGGGGTGGCCCTTCAGAGCCACGATCTCCTGCCCCGTGACCAAGTTCCACATCTTACAGCTGCGGTCTGAGAGAGAGCCCGGGGGAGGGCGGGGAGGGGACAGGCGTCAGCATACAGGGTGGCAGGTCCACGGCAGGGGGCCGGGACATGGGGTGACAACTCAGAGACGCCGGTCGGCGCTCAGACTGGGGGTCCTCCGCCCACGGCAGAGTCCTGTGAGCAGCGACAAGGCGGCTTGGACTAGAGCCCAGTCCCCCCGCCTTCGGCGCCTGTCCCCCCAAATGCTGAGCGCTGACACCGTTAGGAGAGAAGTAGCAAGTGGACCTCATGGGAACAGCCTGGAATCGGTCGATCACGGCTGGACCGAGAGACAGACGGACAGCCTGTCTCTCCGTCAGCACGTGCTCTTCCCGCTGGTGACATTTCTCCGACTTTGCTCTGATTCAGTAACCGTGACCGTGCGGAGTCCTGTGGCCAAGGTCACAGGAACCACTCAGCGATAAGAGCTGAGTGTTGGGGTGCTGGGGTGAGCAGTGGGACACCCGAGGGCGGCGTGGTGCCGGGACGGGAGCCTTGAGCAGAGGCGGGGACAGGAGACCAGGTCGTGAGTCGCCGAGCCCACGTCCTCAGGCTCCGGGGTGCCGTGTTCTGCTCCCCATCACAGTCTGCTCTGGTGAGGGGAGCTGGCCTGGGCGAGCCGCCGCCGGCTGCTGCCACTCACCTTTGGACCCTGTGAAGAGCAGCTCGTCCGTGGCGTCCAAGCAGAGGACGGGCTTGGTGTGGCCCTCGGCCACGGAGACGCACTGCAGCGGGGCTGTCCGCGTGCCCTTGGCCCCTCCGACCGGCGAGATGATGCCTCTTTTGGGAGGAAGGGAAACAGGGTGCCTGTCAGCTCGGGGACAGCACCAGGTCGAGCGATGCACGTGATGAGGGGCGCAGGGCAGAGAGGGGACCACGGCCGGATGAGAGGGACCCCAGAGACACCAGCACCACGCCACCAAGTCTGAGACAGCACGAGGAGCACAGACGGGACGAGGGCCCGTCTCCTACAGCCAGCTGCCAGTCGCCATGCTCAGTGCTTCCGGGGAGAGCGCCTGGGCTCGGATGGGAGCAGTGGGGGGGCCGGGGGGGCACAGGCCCTGCCCACGGGGGTTCCCTCCGACGCCCGCTGACCGCATGCTGAGACGTAAAGGCTCCGGCCCCACTGGGCACGGCAGAGGCCGGGCGGCCACGGCTCCTGTGGCTCTCCAGACGGCGCCACGCCGCTTCAGTTAACCGGGGAGTGGGGGACACGGTGCAGAGCGGGGAGGCCTGGGCCGGCGCCAGCATCGCCCAGTACACGCACCTGCCAGTGACCGCTGCCGAGGCGGCACCACCCACACACGCGGTGCACACCCACCCGCGGTCCACCCCTGTGGACCGGCACGGCCGGCTCTGTGACCAACAGTGACAAAGCGCCAAGTCCCTTCAGGGCCCCCAGCTCAGCTCTGGTTGGGGAGGTCTGGGGCCCCTCTGCAGGGGCGTGAGTAGCACCCCGTCGCCCCAACTCTGGAGGAGGAACGTGGCTCGTCTGGAGCGCATGAGGACAGCCACGGCAGCCTCCGCAGGCTGCCCGAGGCTCCATTCTCAGTGACCTGCCAGCATGAGGCCCGGGCCGAGCTCCGTGCGGGCCTGAGAGCACATCCCTGTCCTTCCCCAAACAGAGCAGCTCCCCACAGTGACGCTGTGGCCTTGTGCGCTGGAATGACCAGCGTCCCACCTGCAGCTTCTCATAGCCCTGGGCACCCAGCAGGGCCCACTGCGAGGACATGACCACACGGGGCCAGCCACCAGCCAGGTGGCACGCACGTGAACAGCCCCCCCCACGGCCCCAGCTCCCCGCTCCCGACCCTGGCCCGGGCCCGGCCGTGGGCCGACGCAGCTCAGTGAGGCAGGCAGGGGCTGGCTCTGTCCCACGGCTGAGGCCCGCCCCCAGCCGGGTCACGACAGCCAACGCCCAGGCGGGAGTCAGGTCCTCGCTGCTGTGCTAGGTTGGCTGTGTGCCAAGACACGTGCGCGGGGACATGCTGAGGCCTGAGAAGCACACCTACTGGCATAAACTGAGCAAGTCACAAGGCCCTTGGCCACAGCCACTGACATCCCTCAGCCAGCCCCAGCGGGTGACGCGGAAGACGACAGGGCCCCTGGAAGGCGGCCAGGCAGCAGCCCTGAGAACCGTGAGGCGGGGGGGGCCTCAGAGAGGGGGGGACAACGGGGGTGCATGCGAAGGACGGGGTGTGCAGGCAGGAGGGGCCTCGGAGGGAGGAGAGAGTGGGGACAAACGTGAGAGCCGTCTGTGTGTATGTACCTCAGGACCTCCGACAAAGAGGAGTCGCTGTCATCGGACCTGGGGAGGGCAGAAAATTAGCTGGATTAGGGGGAGGGCGGAACGCACGGAGGAGGCAGAGGCAGGGAGGCGGCAGCGGGGGTCAGAGGGCGGGTTATTCTCCTCCGGGCGAGCGAGGGCAGAGAGGCAGAGGGACGAGGGCGCTGAGGGGGAGCAGGGCAGGTCGACGAGGACAGGCCAGCCTCGGAGCTGGGGACGCCCTGGGCTGACGGCGTAGGAGTGCGGCCTGGGCCACCGGAGACACGGGGAGACCGCTCCTGGCTGCTCGCTGCCCCCAGCCCTCGGCCGCCCCATCAGACAGCGGGGCACACACCCCGCGCACGACGCTGGACCGCGAGGCGGAAGGGCCTGCCCGCCCCTCCCGGCCCTGCAAGCCGGCGGCTTCGGCGAGTCCTTGGACACTGACTGTTCCGAGCCCACCGTCCTGGGGGAGCTCACGGGGACGTGCCTGGGAGCTGGCTCTGCAGTGTGCGAGGGCCCCAAGACGGGACGCACGGGGCAGGATCGGGGTCCGGGCGAGCACCTGGCCACGACGGCCCGAGTCCCTCCCCGCTGCTTCTGGGGGGGCTGTGGGGGCCGCAGAGGCGCAGGGGGGGCGTGGCCTGGCCTCGGAGCCGGGGCCATGGAGGTGTGGGGACGGGCCGCTTGCCACCCGGGATGCTGCCTTTCTGTGAGGACAGTCCCCAGCAGGGACACGGTGGCCCTGGTCAGAGGTGAGCCGCCTGATGCCTTCCCTCGCCCCCTCTCCTGGAGAGCAGGGAAGTCAACTGCCCCGGCCGACGCGCGAGGCGAGTGACGTCACGGCTGGGACAGCGGGTGCACGCGAGGCTGCCTCTCGCGGGGGACTGCCGTCAGCACCCACCGGCCCAGCAGCGGCTGCGTCCCCCAGCGAGGGCTGCACACATGTGAACCGACCCGGCCATCTGAAGGTGACCTGGGGTCTTTCTTCTGGGACAGCGCTCGGGCACCCAGAGAATTAAGGACGCGGCCGAGGCGGGCTCAAGGGCAGGTCTGGGGGGGGCCTCTGGGGTGCCTGACTGCCCCTGGCCTGGGCCCATGGCGTCCTCTCCGGAGGGCCAGCCCACTTGGAGAAGCGGAGAGTCCACAGCTAGGACAGAGGGCAGAGATGCCGGGAGAGGCCAGAACAGCGTGGCCAGCGCCTGCCCGGCTGCCCCAGCCTTGCCCGCGGCCACGACCAGCCACAGGCTCCTTCCCCTGGAGGGACCCCCGGCCGCCGGTTCTTACTTGTCCAGCGCTGACCCTTGGCTCTGGTTGCTGGTCAGACGGGAGAAGACGTTGCGATCGTTGCGTGGACGGGTAGGAGGAGACGAGGGGGGCGTGAACCCCACGTCGGGGGGCCTGGCGAGTGGGGACAGAGAGCGGCACCCGTCAGCGACCACGCCGGATGTGGCTCCGGGAGCTGCCCCGAACGGCCCGTGCTCTGGCGTGGGTCCTGGCGGGGAATTCGCTTCCCCGTCAAAACGCATCTGCATCCCGCAATGACGCGCGGTGCTTCTGCGGTCACGGCAGACGCGAGGGCAGCGGCAAGCAGTCTGGGTCCCCAGACGCTCACGGCCCCAGCTGGGGCAGCAAGCGGGCCCTGCGCCCGTGGCCCCGGCTCACGCCGCCTGCAAGGGGCCCCGTGTGCTCCGCCCAGTGCCGCGTGTCTTGTGGTTTCGTGTGTTTTGTTGGCAATGCCGCCGTGGGAGTTGGCCCGAGGTGTGTCTGGTGTTTCTGAGCGCGAGGCAGCCGTGACGGGGCCTCGTGGAAAAAACACGAGTCGGAAAAGCTCTGTCGGCTGAGAGCCGCAGGGCCATCGGCCGCGCGGTCGGGGTTAACGGACGGACGATGTGCGTTTCATCCTCACGCAGAAACACACACGAGCCCAGGCTGCGTCTGGGTCGGCTGATGAAAACGCTGTCAGCAGAGGCCCCTACGGACCTCGCCCTGTACGTCCCCAGCGGTGACTGCTCGGTGACACTAGCTCAGTGTCCGGGGAACGACAGGACAGACCTACTGTGAATAACAAGAAGCAACCGCACTCCAGGGGCATCTGAGACGGACAGCCGAAGTCCCCCCGCCCCCCGGGACTCATCACGGCTTCGGCCAAGATCCCTCAGGCTGCAACTGCAGTGCCACCTCACAGCTCACGGGGAGCGACGCGGGCAAGCCCTGGGGTGTCCTGGCAGATCCGTGCCCAAGGACCCCCCAGCCCAGATGTGGGCATCTGCCCAGAATTTGCCCAGGAGAGTCGGCTGGAGCTTTAGCACCAAGCCAGCTGGCGAGAGGTCACCCTGAGCCCCTGCTCCTTCCTCTGCAGCTGGTGGCCTGGGAAGGCCACCAAACACCTCTGCAAAGTCGGTGCCTGGACCAGGCAACCCCGAGAGGCCCCGGTGACCTGCAGAAGCTCCTCGGGGTCTGGACCACGAGTGCCACCATCCTGCAATGTCTGTGGCTTCTCTTTAAACCTCTAACACGACAGACCTTAAAAGGGGCCGAAGCCTGCCGAGGGCCACATCTGTGCAGTGACATCAAAGCCACCAAACCCCGGCCAGCACCGCGTGCACGGCCAGCGGATCTCAGCAGCGCCTTGGCCGCCAGCTCCAGGCACTTGTGGAGATTGCGTGTCCTGAGCCCACACTGGACGGAGCGGGGAAGCCGAGTGACAGGCTGGCCCAGGTTAAAAGCGCACGTGGTCATCTACAGAGTGGACACCACAGCGGTTCCCGCTGCCTGACGTGACGGCAGGGACCCTGCGGGTCCCGGGGCTCGCTCTCACCTAGCGGGCTGCCCCCGGTCGTACGACTTCCTTCGGGTCAGAGGGGACGTGTCTGTGCCTCGGGACGGCCGGGGGCTGGAAAGGAAGGGTCAGGTGAGGCGCAGACCGCCGCCCTGCCCGCCCAGCCCCGCCGCCCGGCCCCGCTCCTTACAAAGTGCTCCCTCTGCTGGGCAGGCTGATGGTGCGTGAGACCTTGTCCCGGCAGTAGGGGTCCCGGACGGAGAAGCCCACCCCGTTCTCTTTGATCTCCACCAGGGAGGCCAGGGACTTGGTGACGTTCTTGGTGGCGGTGTCCAGCGGGGGGCCCAGGCACTCGGCCGACACGGCCTTCATCTGGGCAGACAGCTTGGGCTCACCCTGGCGAAGGAAGGGCTGGAGTGACCGACTTGCTCACGCCGGGGGGGGGGTACTCAGAGGGGTAGGGGATGGTGCGCCCCGGCCTTAGGAAGGGGCAGCGAAGGAAGGGCTCACACGGCACCCATGTGAGGAGGGTTCTGGGGAACCTGAAGTAATGAAACTGGCTTTTCCGCCTTGATCTGGACTCTGCAAACGGCACGCCTAGCCTGGCCCTGGGCTGCTCGCCTGCTAATCAGATCGCCCCTAACTCTGCCCAGTTCTGTGCCCAGTCTGCAGGTTCCGGTCCCCTTCTCCGTTTAAGGAAGCCTATGTCCTGGCTTGGCCCGCTAACTGTGCCCTCGATGGCGGGGAAGCCCCTCGCTGCTGTCCCCTCACTGGTGACCGACGCCAGAGGTCGGGGACTAGTGTGTGACAAAGCGGGGCACAGAGTCTGGGGTGCGGAGAGCGAGCGCTTAAGTGTGGGTTCTCTGGCGATGGTGCCATCACAGGCACTGGCTCTGGCCCCTGCTTCCACCGCCCCCCCACTTCGAAGGGTGGGCTGCGCCAGGTCGCACACCCAGGCACCCCCGGTTCCGGGTTTCCGCCTTTGTGGGCCTCGGTCCCAGCTGGAGGCAACACTGGTTTGGAGCAGAGCCACGGGAACGTGGGGACCAGGCGCGGGGACCAGACACGGGGAGGCCGGCCCCACTGGAGCCTAGCTTGCCCCCCGATGGGCTCACCTTGAACTTGAAATCATCGTGGCTGGTGGAGCCTTTCATGGTAAAGGACTGAGAGAAGCTGAGGGAGAAGCGGAGGGAGCTCAGGACCCTGGAGCCGGTTCAGGCGCTCTGCACCCCGGGGTGCCCCGGCCCAGGCCCCTGCCCCGGCCCCAGGGCCCCCCGCCGACGTGGGGACTCACCTCCCCTCGGAGAACTCGGAGACCTCGTCGTCGGTGCTGGCGTAGCCGTTCTCTGTGGGAGGGAGTGCGGACGTCAGGCCGCAGCGAGGGCCCCCCTGACTCGCACCCAGGGGCCACACCTGGGCTTCTGGGGCACGAGGGTCTCCGGGGAGGGCGGGGGGCCCTGGGAGTCCCCGGAGCCCCCACGCACCCTGCTGCACGTTGTAGATGAGGGCCTGCAGCTCGGGGTGGGCCTCGGCCTTTTCCCGCAAAGCGTCCAGGAGCAGGTGGTTCTGGGAGGAGCCCGCGGCGTCCGTCTGCCTCAGCCGTCCCTCCAGCAGCCGGATCTGCGCCTCCTTCTGGGCCACTTGCAGCCCCTGCCAGCAAGGAGCAAGGCCGGGGGTGACCCTTCCCGGCCTGGGGCTGGTGCGCCCCCACACTGCCCTCGCACCCGCTGCTCCAGCGAGATACCTGGGGGGGCCCAGTAACCCCCAGACATCACCCTCGTGCCTGCCACAGACTGAGAGGCACCTCCAGCCCCCTAACTTCCCCTCATACACATGCCAGTGGCGGTCACTTTAGGACACATTCCCTGTTATGGGCTGAACTGTGTCCCCCAAAATCTATAAGCTGACTGTATTGAAGATGGGGTCTTTAAAGAGGTAGTTAAGCTAACATGGGGTCTTCGGGGCAGGCCTTAATCTATGTGACTGGAGTCTTTACAACAAGAGGAAGCTGGGTCACAGACAGAGGGACGACCAGGTGGAGGGAGAAGGTGGCCGTCTTCAAGCCAAGGGAAGAGGGCCAGCCCCGCCCACACCTCAGACATCAGCCTCCACAGCTGTGAGGACACAAGGCTGTTGTTTAGGCCACCCAGCTGGTGGTGCTTTGTCATGGCGGCCGAGCTGACTGACACACTCCCTAGAGACAGGAAGAAGAGCTGAGAACGCACTGGGGGTGGGCGAGGGGTCGGGAGGGCAGGCTGCCCGCCCCTCCCAGAGCCGCGCTGCACACACGCACTTGCTGCCTGTCCCAGAGGAAGCCCATCCTCTGGCCAGCTCTGTGTCCAGCACGGAGAGGACAGCAGTGCAAGACAAACCAGAAGCCTCCTGCATGGAACGTGGTCCAGCTGTCTGTCTGTGTCTCACTGTCCACCCCAGCGCAGGCGTGCCTGTGCGCGCACACACACACGTGCACGCACACACACACTCTGCCTCCACCTGCTGCCTGTGGATTCAGGCCTTGCCCTGCTCTGGACGGGCCTGGGCCAGTGCCTAGGGTCACCTGTAACGGAGGCCCCACTGTGAGCCAGGCGTCAGGCCGAGCCCCTCACATGCGTCCCCTCGTGAAAGCCACACAGCGAGCCACGGGCTTGGTATGCCATCGCCCAGCTTTCCACCGGGAACCGGGGGCTGGGAGGTGCGGCGGCTTGCCTGAGCCTGTCGGTGACGCGGGCCGGAGGAGCCAGGCCTGTCAATCGCAGAGGCAGCTGTGCCCGGGGCCCCCGCCTGGGAGCCAAGCGGCACCCACCTTGTCGATGGACGCCTTGAGGAAGTTGTCCAGCAGGAGGCGGGCTTCGGCCAGGGAGCAGGAGCTGATGACCACTGACGTGTCCGTGGAGTCCAGCTCCTCCTGGGGCCGGGAGGCAGAGACCCCTGTGACCGGGGCTGCGCCCACCCCCACCCCCCACCCCTCTGGCCTCCGCCCGGCGGGCACCTTGGTCTCCTCCAGCTGCACGATGGTGGCCTGGCAGTCGGAGATGCTGTCGTTTATGTAGTCGATGTTGGCCGCCAGCGCCTCGATCTCCTCCGCCAGCTCCTGCAGCCCCTTCTCCTCCTCCGGGCTC
Source organism: Pteropus alecto (assembly GCF_000325575.1). NCBI lineage: Eukaryota > Metazoa > Chordata > Mammalia > Chiroptera > Pteropodidae > Pteropus > Pteropus alecto. Next base: position 584,970 of record NW_006429894.1, on the reverse strand, counting down.
TCTGCCTGCAGCCGGTCCCGCTTCCTGCACAGCGCCTCCTGCAGGACGAACAGCTCCTCCCTTTTCTGGGGGGCGGAGAGGGCTCAGGGCGCTGTCCAGCCTGCCCACGGCTCTCCCCCAGCCGGCCTCTTGGACTCCGGAGCGGGCGGGTCGCGAGGCGGAGGGGCGGGCACGGGGAGGGCGGGAAGCGGCTCGGGGCCGGGGTGCAGCCCACCTTGATGAGCCGCTCCATGTCGGCCTCCAGGTTGACGATGGTCATCCTCTGCATGACGATGTCCACGACCCTTCTCTCCAGGGACTGCCACTTCAGCCGCGCGGCCTTGCTGAAGCTCTGGCTGGCCCCCTTCTTCTGGAACTTCTTTCTGGAGACGGAGTCAAAGGATGGGGTGGGACCACTCTCAGACCGCCCCTGCACGGACCTCGCCCCCGCCCCCCGCCCGCCCGGAGCGACAGCCCTGGGCACCGCCGGACCGCCTCACCTGGCGGGGCGGGCGCCGTGGCCAGCGGACGCGGGGTGGTCCCCCAGGAAGTGGTTGATTTTGCGGTTCCACTGGCGCACGATGCTCGAGACGGAGCGGGCCCCTGACTCGGCCTCCGACGAGGTGGTGCTGGCCGACACCTCGGCCCCCGAGTCCAGCATGGGCGGCTTCAGGCCCACGCGCCCCGCCGCCCGCTCAGACATGGGCTTGGCCAGGCGCCTCAGTGCAGAAACCTGGGGGCCAAGGAAAGAGGGAGCCAGTGAGCGGGTGCCCAGAGCCTGCACGATGCCCAGATCGGGGGTGCTGGGCGCGGCATCACAGGGGCCATGCAGTCCCGGACTGAGAGAGGGTCAAGGGGCCCGTGTTTGAACACGGAAGAGGGGACCCCCACCTCGTTTTGAAAGTGAACCTCTCGGGCTCTGACAGGTGTCACCCCAGGGCAGCACCTGGGAAAGGAGGGCAGGGCCACGTGGGGGCCCCGCCCGGCACCGGCAGGACTGGGGGCGGCTGCGTGGGGAGGGCCTCGCTCACCTCCTGAGTCTTCCTCCTCAGGACCAGCTCCTGCTGCCGCTTCTGGGACTCCAGAGCTCGGATCTGAAACTGCGGGGTGGGGGGGCACGCTCAGGGCTGGCTGTGGGGGTGCAGCCTGACAAAGTGGGCCCCAAAGTGAGGTCGTGGCGAGCCCCTCTGTCCCTAAGAGCGAGTATCTGGGCCTCCCTTCCCCTGGACCCGGGGGCTCGGCTAGAAGCTGCTCAGTCCCAGCTCCGTTCGCCGGTGACCTCGGCAAGTCCCTGCCCCTGGCTGGGGCCACGTCCTCCTCAGAACGACACAGGCCGGGACTGGGAGCTGGTGGGGGTCTGAGCTTGGCCGCACTCCACCCCCAGCACGACTGTCACCACGCAGCTCAGCGGGAGCTGAGCCGCTGGGCGGGGGGCGCTGCTGGGCGCGCGGGGCTCGGGCGAGGCCTCGGGCGTCCGGGGGCCCCTCACCTCCTGCCGCCGCTGCTCCTTCCTGAGCTGGGCGATCTCTCGGCTCCTCTTGGTCTCCAGCAGCCGCCGTCGCTGCTGCTCTTCACGCATCTGCTTCATCAGGGCCACCTGGACGAGCGGATGGACAGAGCTGGGACGGGGCCGGGCAGGTGGCCCGCACCCTGCAGGGAGGGGCCGCTCCAAGGACGCTGGCCGGAGGGTCTGGGCCAGGGGTCTGCCCCTGTCCTGGTGACTGGCTGAAAGGAGTGGCCTTACCGCCAGCCCAGCCCTGCAGGGGAGGCCATGCTGCGGTCCAGCCCTGGACCCCACTGCCCCGAACATCATCACTGGCGGCCCACACACAAAGCCACAATCCTGGGTCTGGCCATCCTAAGACCAGGCCAGAGTGCTAGAGGCAAGTGACCTGGCCTGGACTTTCTCCTGACAGCCACGCTGGGGCCGGGGCGGAGGTGGGGGTCTGGGCAGGTCCTGGGCTAGGCTCATAGTAACGACAGTGACATCAGCAGCGTTTATCGAGGCCATGCTACACGCCAGGCCCTGGCCTCGTGACAATCACACGAGAGGGGCAATATCACTCCCGTTTTATGAACAAGAAAGTGAGCTCAGGAGGAAAACTGACTTCGAGGCAGACAGCCAAGTAAATATAATTAGTAAAATACTATTATGATGCTACTATGTATGGTATTAGTACCACAGACAGAGGCTGCACAAACGAGAAGCCTCACATACCACAGGTGACCCCCGGGGAGCTGACCCCCGGTGCAGACAAAAACCCACATGCAACTTCTGACTCCCCAGAAACGTAACTGCCCACAGCTGGTTAACACATATTTTGTGTGTTATGTAAATCGTATACCGTATTCTACAGTAAAGTGAGCTGGAGACAAGAAGATGGTATTAAGTTATTAGGAAGAAAAACATGTTTGCAGTATTCACTGAAAACAGCCTGTGCGTGAGGGGTCACAGGTCACACCCGTGTCGTTTGAGGTCGCTTGAGGGTCAACGGTCCTTGGGGCACTGGCAGCAGTGAGGGCGCCTCTCACCGGGCAGTGTCGAGCGGGGTCCCCTGGAGACCCTCGCCCGCCCCTCTCCTGAAGGAAGGTGGTTTCGCCCTGGACAAGCACCCCAGGCCAGGGCTGCACCAGGCGGCGCCGTGTGCCGAGATCCGCACGGACAGCAGTGGCCGTACGGCGGCGAGCGGCCTCTCGGACGACGCCCTGCGGCCGCCCCGGGCCCTACCTTGGCCTTCTTCATCTCGGCCACCTCGGCCTGCAGCTTCTTCAGCTCCCTCTCGTAGCGCGTCTGGTTCCTGAGCAGCCGCGCGTGCTCCTTCTGGGCGGCCTGCAGCTTCTGCAGGTCCCGGTGCATCTCCTGCAGCCTCTTCTCGTAGTCGGCCTTGATCTTGTTGGCCTTCTCCTCCGTGTAGCACTCCATGGTGCCTGCGGGCAGCGAGGGAGCGGCAGCCGTCGGGGCCGCGTCCCCATGGCCCGTGGGCTCCCAGGGGAGGGGCGCAGGGCTTGGGTCCATGCCTCACTGCTTGACCTTGGGGGGCCACACCCTCTCTGCACCCCTTCTGGATTTAAACATCGAGGGGGTCAGAGGAGACGTCCAAGCCCCTTCCAGCTTGCATTCTATGGACTTTGGGGGGTGTTTTCATCTGAGATCTCTGAGCCCCCCGACCACCAGCTTCCTGGGAGGGTTCCGAGGGCCTTTACACTGGCTCGGTTCTGACCCAGGATCGGAGGAAAGGGCTGAGCCAGGGGGACGGGGAAGAGCTGGTGCGGGGAGACAGAGTGCCATGGGCTAGAGCAGACCTCTCTGCCTGATGTCTACAGCCACCTCGGACTTCACAAAACCCAAGTGGCCCCTGCAGCCTGCCCCGCCTCAGCCCCCCACGGCATCCGCGGCTCTCCTCCCTTACCTCTCACCCAATCAATCAACAAAGCCTCTGTCTGTCCCTTCGAAATACACCCGGAACCTCTCAGCTCTCACGTCCTCCTGTCCCAGCGCCTTTCGCCGGGACCCTCACCAGCGTCCTAATTGGTCTCAAGCTGACAAGTTTGCTCCCCGACACAGCGGCCAGAGCAACCTTTTCAAAACGCTGTGAATAGCTGCATCTCGTCCCTCTCTGAAAGGTCCACCACTTCCTGTGTGCCCAGGGGGCCGGGCAATGTCTTCATCATGAGCGACATGACCTCCCACTTTGATCTCTCATTTCTGTCCCCTTGCTCCATGCTCCGGCCATCTGGCCCCTCATTCCACCAACACGGCAGGCACACACCTGCCTCACGGCCTGGCATCGCCTGCCCCCTCAGCGCGGAATGCCCTCCCCTGCAGTCATTCCACTCGGCCGTCTCGCCCCCTTCCCCTGCACGCAAATGCCACCTTCTCGGTGAAGTCTTCCAGGACTGACTCCAACCCAGACCCCCCCATCCTTCCCTGCCGTATTTTCCCGTAGCGCTGATCACCATCTGACATGGTACGGACTCTGCACGTTTTTCTTACTCCCACCCCCGCCCCGTCCTTCCCTGCCGTATTTTCCTGTAGCGCTGATCACCATCTGACATGGCACAGACTCTGCACGTTTTTCTTACTCCCGTCTGTCTCCCCACCCGAGCACACGCTCCACGATCACAGGGGTCTCGCCCTCCCCAGTACCTGTCGCACCTGTAGCACCTGCTCCGTAAGATGCACTTATTCAAAAGATGTTTGCTGAATGAGTGAGTGAGCGAACGAATGAACGAACGGGCTGCAGAGCAGGGAGGGGAGGATAGAAGGTGGGCGGGACCTTTGCAAATAGGTCCAAAGGAAAATGCCCAAGGAACTGAACACAGGAAAAGAGGCTGAGGAGCAAGCGTCACGTTCGTGTGCTGGGGGACATGAGGGATTCTGATGCGCAGGATGACACTAAAAACCGTAATCGTTAAACGATGGCAGGGAACCAGGGTCAGACGTGAGAACTGTTTGACTGGATCACTGGGCACCATCTAAGGGTCAGAAGCCCCATGAGGTAAATCCAGGGAGGAGTGGGGGTCAACTACGCAGACACAGATAATGAAATCCAAACACAGTAGGCAGAAAGGTGAATCTGTAGTGCCGGTGGGGCGGGGCCTCACTCAGGTTCTGCAGCACGCGGTCGCGCTCCAGCTGCGTGTCGCGGATCTTGTTTTGCAGCAGAATTAGCTTCTCCTCGTACTGGTGCTTGAGGGTCTGCAGCCGCCGCTGGCTGTTCTCGAGCTCGTCGATCAGCTTCTGCTTGATCTCGATCTCGCAGGTCAGGTCAGCCAGGTCGGCCTGGAAGTTCACCTCTGTGGGACAGAGACGGGCCTGACCCAGCGCCGGGGGCCAAGGGCCTGGGCCTGGGCCTTCCCCGCCCCGCCCCCTCCGGTCAGCCTCAACCAGGCGGTGACCAGAGGCTGGAGGAAACAACAGATTCCACAATGGGTAGGTGCTGCCAGATGGGGCCGCACATTTAAAGGGCAGCCCCCGAAATGCGAGGCTGTGTTGGGGTCCGGGCACCCCTCTGAGCCCACTAGGTGCTCCCAGCCCGACTCCCTCCCCCGCCCAGGCTGGGACCCGTGCATCTCCGTCAGACCCCCACTGTCTCTGAGATCTGAGGACTCGGGGGCCTGTCCCCACTCCAGGAGCGTCCGCTCAGGGTCTTGCAGCCCTGGGTTTGGCGGTGACGGGAAGCCCCGCCCCAGGCGCCCGCGCCAGCCCAGGCGCACGCACCTTTCTCCTCCGGGTCTGAGTCCGAGTCCACCAGGCTCTCCTCGCTGCCCGAGTCCTCGTCCTCATCCTCACGGCCCTCCTCCTCCTCACAGCCACTCTCGTCTCGATCTTCCTCCTCCTGGGCACCGAGCGCCATTAGGGATGGGCGGTGGTCCCTCCCCACGTGGGTGGGGGCACAGCCGCAGGTGTCCCAGAGGGTGGGGACCGGGGGCCCCGTGCCCACCCCCGCTCCTGGAAAAGGACTACCCGCTTCCCCCCAGAGTCCGTTTGGGATCGGGGGTTTGGCTGAGGGATGGAGGTCACCATGGCAACCAGTCAGAGCCCCTGGGAGGCCGGTCAGCCCCTCCCCTCCCTGAAGAGGGAGGTGATGGGCCCCGCCCAGCAGGGACACGGGCGAGCAGGAGGAGGGGAGGGAGGCCTGGGCTCACCTCCTCGGCCTCATTGTCCTCATTCTCATCCGTCTCCTCGCCGTTTTCCTGCTGGAGTTTGGCCCTCTTCTTGAAGGCCTCTTTCTCCGGGCTGCCCGGGAGTGAAGGGTAGGCGGGGTTAGGGGCCCAGCAGGGCGGGGTGGTGGGCGCGGGAGGGAGGGCCCGTCCGGAGTGCGTGGGACGGACCGGGTTCCTCCAGACCCCAGCAGCGCAGAACTAAGCCCAGACTCCGCACCCTCTCTCTCCCTGGGGAGCACCCCGGGGGAAAGTAGGTGGGCTCCGCCCAGAAGGCGGATCCCCAGGTAACCTCGGGCAGCGTCCCCGCGAAAGTAGGTGGGCTCCGCCCAGAAGGCGGATCCCCCGGTAACCTCGGGCAGCGTCCCCGCCCGCCCCCCGCCCCCCAGCTAGGGGGCGATGCTAACTCACCTCTTCCTCCGCTGCCTGACCTCCTTCTTCTTGAGCCGCTCCAGGTCCTGCTTGGCCCGGCGGATCACCTCGGAGGCGTCCTCAATGGAGCTGGCCGGGCTGCCCCCGAAGGCCGGCGTGGCCGGAGACGCACCCAGCGAGTAGGGGTCCCTCGCCGAGGCCCGCGACAGGCTGCGACGCAGGGACTCGTTCATGGCCTCGCTCTCCAGGAGCTTCGTCCTGCGGGAACAGGGTGGCTGGGCCGGGTAAGTGGGGTCGACCCGCCTGGGCCTGTTTAAGGACCCCGCCCCCAGGTGTGCTGGGTTCACTCACCGCAGCTCCTCGATCTCCCGGATGTAGCTCTGGATCAGAGCGCCGATGGCCTCATTGCCGTCACCTGGGGGGATAACAAAGAGGACCTGCAGCTCTAAACCGGTGGCCTTGCCTCTCTCTGAGCCTCCGACAGGGTCACGCGCCCCGGCCTTTTCCAAGGAGGGACCTGTGTGGCAGAGGCTCGTTCTGTGCACAGACGTGCACAAGCACTGTTGGTAACAGCGAGACCCTGGGCACAGCCCAACGTCCCTCAACAGAGGACTGTCGCAGCAAATGCTTCGTCATCATCGCAGGGGGGACAGGGCAGTTTAAAAGAATTCGGTGGGTTTGTAGGTTTTAACGTGGCAGGGTCTCTAAGTGCATAGAAGAGGAACGAGTTGTTCGCACACGCGCATAGATGAGTGTGTAGGAACACACACTCGCATAGATGAGTGTGTAGGAACACACACTCGCATAGATGAGTGTGTAGGAACACACACTCGCAGTGGGAGCAAGCATCTTGGGAAGGTGCAGGACGGTGCACAGAGCTGTCCAGAGGCTCCTGCTAAGAACTGGAGGGAGAGGGGGTTTAATCGTTCACCTGATAGATGCCTGTCAATCAAGGCGATGTATTCATGTACTACTTGTGTCATAAAAACAAGTTTTAAAATTAATTCGCAAAAATGCGTGAATGAGTTGGCCCACGAGCCCCCCCACCCCATATCCTGGATGGGCGGGGCCTAGCCGCTGGCGCTCCTGGCCGGCCTGGGGCTCCCCGACTCACCCGCCTTGGCCAGCAGCAGGCTGGCCTCCTGGCTCAGGAGGTGGGTGACGCGCTTGTTGATGGCGTCGATGGCCTCCTGCATGGCCTTCACGCGCAGGCGCAGAGCCCCGTTCTCCTTCTGCAGCATGGCGTTCTCCCGGAAGAGGTCGCTGTAGCCCTCGCTGCCGTCCTCCCCGATCACCCTCTTGCCCTGGGAGGAGGGCAGATGGGGGGCGGTCAGGTGCCAGGGCTCCCAGGGAGGGGAAGGGGGGACGTGCTCCTCCCCCTGCCCCAAGTCCCGCAAAACACAGCTCCTGTGTCCCATGCTCGGAAACCCTACGTGGCTCCCCATGACAACAGAAAGGTCAACAGGTCGAGACCAGCCTTTCTAGGCCTCGCATAATCTTGCCTTGACCTACCTGTCCACTGCTCTCCTTCAAATCGCCATGAATGCCAACCCGAGGGCCAAACCCTGGGGGCCTGGGCAGTTGGCACACATGAGAAAGTCTGACTGTCAGACAACAGGGGGTGGTGGGGACCGGAGCGAGCAGCCACCGAGTCCGTCTAAGACGGGCAGCCGCTGTGTCCCTCCAGCCAGCTTGGTGGCCTGTGCTGTTAGATCTTCAACTTTTTTAAAGACAGGCTGGAACTCCCTAATTTTTGGAAAGGCTGACAGCTAAGTCGAATCCTCTTAAAACCAAGGGCGAGTCAAAGCCACACCCTTTGGGTCACCTGTAGGACACGGACCGCTGGCAACTCCTGCCCTCGTCACACAAACTTGTCATCTCTGCCAAAGGACCCATTCTTCCCACCTGTCACCGTGCTCATGGCCCGTGCACACCCTGCAGGCCTGTTCCACTTGCTTCTGCCGGTACTCACCCACGCATTCCTCAAACCCCGTGCACAAGGCCCCTCCTCCACGAGGCCCTCCCTGACTGCCGCAGTGAGGCAGGCCAGCTCTCTCCCCGCCCGCCCCCGCACACCGGACGGCTCCCGTGCTCCCCTCCGCCCTTCCCATTCTGTGAGTCTGCTCTGTGCAAGGCAGCGTGCGCAGCACACGTGAAAGCCCCCGGCAGAGTGTGCCCTGTGCACGGGACCCAGGGGACAGAGGCCGGGCGCCGGCTCACCGCCTTGTACTCCATCAGCTCCATCTGCAGGCGTGCGACCTCCGCCCGCAGCGTGCTGATCTGCTGGCTCGCCTTGTCCTGGTTCACGACCACCTTGTTTTTGATGTTGCGGGCCCGGTTGGCGTACTTGAGCGTGTTGAGAGTCTCCATGAAGTCCCGGTCGGAGGGGCTCACGCAGGCGACCATGACGGTCTGGCTGGGGTGCAGTGGGTGGGTGAGGGCGGAGGGCACGGCCACCCCCCCGGAAGCAGCGCCTCGGCTCCACCCCTCCCCCACTGCCACGACGCCCTGGGACCCGGCGTTGGCGGGGCAGCGCCTGGGACACGGGGCCCGGACCGCCTGCCACGGGTTTCCGCTGCAACGATGGCCCCCACAACGGGCGGCTGGCAGCGTCGGGGACGTGGTGACGTGTCAGCGCCAGAGCGATGGCCCGGCATGTCCTCAGCCCCTACCCTCGGTCACCCCCGGGCTCTGTCGCTTCCTTTGGGACCCCCCCCCCGGTACGGGCCGTACCTGTTGCCGCCCAGGGAATCCTGGAGCAGGCGCGTCAGCTTGGAGTCCCTGTAGGGCACGTGTGCCACCTTCTTGCTCTGGTCCCCCAAGGCGCTGATCACGTTGCCCAAGGCCAGCTGAGGGAGACAGACCGCAGCACCCGAAGACGTTCAGGGAAGGATGACACAGTCCCCGAACTGCCCACACCTGTCCCCTCATGCTCCCCAGGATGGGATGTTCACAGGTGGATGTCGGGATGCTGGGGCAAGGGTGAGGGGCGAAGGCCCAGCAGTGGTGACGCTCGGCTGCCCTGGCCAGCAGCTGGCCAGAGGCCCGAGGAGGACCGGCCGCTGTGGGTCACGGGGCCTTGGAAGGGTCTGGACTGCCCTTTGCTGGCTCAGGCTGCCGGCCGCCACATGCCTACCAGGCCGCAGTTGATGGAGATGCCCTCCTTGGCCCGCTCGCCGGTGGCCCCCGTCCGCTTCAGCCGCTCTGAGCCGGCCAGGTCCACAAAGTGAAACTTGGCCGTGAGCGTCTCATACTCCCTCGCGGGAGCCGCGCCCTCGGGGAGCCCAGTCGCCGTGGCGTCCACCTGCAGCAGCAGAAGGCGACCTCTGACCCGGGGCCCTGGCCCGCCCGCCGCTGCAGACACTCGGCCTCCCCTCCGCCCGGCCCCCCCATCCGACGCCGGGCCCCGGGGCCGCTCACCGGGCCGGGCTGGGCGCACAGGCGCGTCTGGCACAGGTGGATGGTGAAGATGGCGTGGGAGCGTGAGCTCTGCAGGTTCATCTGGGTGCTGGCCGTGGTGCGCGACAGGGCCCCCTGCCTCAGGCACTGGGTCAGCTGGGGAGGCAGGCCGAGTGAGGACCCCGCCGGCCTGGCGCCGCCCCCGCCCGGCCACCGGCCGCGCTCACCTCCTCCTGGGAGCTGACGAGGCGGGAGGTGACTCCCGCGGTGTAGATGCCGCCGTTGGCGTCCTCGTGGATCTTGATGTTGGACCTGCGGTGGCGGGCATCGGGGTCTCGGGTGCTGTCGAACAGGTCCAGGATCTCCTCGTTGTACAGCTGTGTGGGAGGGGACAGCGGCTGTGCAGGAGGGGACAGCGGCTGGGCCCGTGGCCGCCGCCTGGGGCTCCCGGGCGTCTCTCGCTCCGTTTTGCAGATGTGGACACCGGGGCTCTGGGAGCCTCACTTGCCAGCCCCAGTCCCCTCCGGGTTCTGGGTTCCACAGTCTTTCTCCCGGACAGGGGAGGGGACAGCTGGGCCCTGGGCGGGACCATCCTGAGGCTGCTTCCCATTCCCCACGGAACATGCATTCAGCAGCTCAGTCACACAGACGGCTGGGGACCCAAGGGGACAAGGGGACTCACTCGGGGTGTAAGTTTAGATAAGGAAGACGCGGCCGTGACTCAGGCGGGTCCCGTTATGTCTCTAGCCTTGGAAAGGGGTGGGGAAAGGTCCCAGAGGACCGAGGGGAAAGCAAAGCTGGACAGAGGGCATGGCAGGGCCCTGACTGCAAAGGCCCCTGGGGTTCGAGGTGACATGTCCCTGTGCTCTACTCTCAGGAGGGCAAAGGCTTGGTCTCCTTGGGAGAGCCTGGGAGACCGTCGTGGGGAGGCAGCCTGGCCAGGAGCTGTCGCCCCATTTAGGTGGTCTTGGCCTTGGAGGCCCCTGTGTTGGGAACCATCAGCAGGGAACATGACACCTGCCGGGGCCGGGCGGTGGGACAAGGGACAGCGGGGTAGGGGACGGCAGCTGGGTCAGCGGCCAACGGAATCCTGTAGGGGGAGGGGCAGGTCACAGTCCTCAGATATCCTAAGCTTCGATGGTCTTAAAGGGACAGAAACACCCCACAGGAAGAGGAAGAGGAAGCGGAAGGGACTGGGGCAGATGTGAGTGCCACGGTGTCCGTCTGTCGGGACAGACACGGCATCGCCGAACGCCTTGTGCTTCGCCCTTTGGCCATGGCTTTCCTAGGAACTGGACAGCTTTGCGGGGGGATCGCCATGGCAACAGGATGGGGAAAGGAGGAAAACAGTGGATGAGAAAACTTAGAGAGACTCACAGCAGCGAGACACACACGGACACACAGACACGTGCACACACAGCGGGGCACACACAGCAGGGCACACACACACAGACAGGCACACACACAGACAGGCACACACAGCAGAGCACACACACAGCAGAGCATACACACAGCAGGGCACACATACAGCAGGGCACACACAGCAGAGCACACGCACATAGACAGCGACGAGGTGGTGCGCACACACACAGCAGGGCACACACAGCGGGGCACACACACAGACAGGCACACACACAGACAGGCACACACAGCAGAGCATACGCACAGCAGGGCACACACAGCAGGGCACACACAGCAGGGCACACACACAGGCACACACAGAGACAGGCACACACACAGCAGGGCACACACACAGACAGGCAGTCATTTCATCGGAAGCAAAATCACAGAAGGACAAAGGAAAACTCATGTCTAAGATGCAGGGCCCCCAAGGGGAAAGCAGCTGCCCCATGTGCCCAGAAGGGAAGAAATGTAAGCAATGGCGGGAATGGGACACGGCGACCTAGAGAGGGCTGTGGCCTCGTCCCCACCGGGGCACGGTCAGAGCACAGGGTGCCGGGGGACACCTCGGGCCAAGGGGTCTTTGGGTTGGGGAATCGGGTGCCGAGACCCTGAGCTGCCTGATTCAAGGGTCCCCAAGGATGGACCTGGGCAATCAGGTGCTCACGAAAGGGCCCACGCCCATCTGCTTCCCGAGAGACCCGCCTGAGAGGCCCCCCAGCAGGCCACAGGGCCCTCCTCCGGCCCAGTCCCGGGCCCCGCACACCGGCCCTGAAGACCTTCCTTCCTGGGGTCAGAGAGGACGCAGAGGGCCAGGCAGGACCTCGGCCAGAAGGGGCAGGGCAGGCCGCTCTGAGGCCAGCGACCCAGCAGAGGCCAGAACGGTGGGCGAGGACCAGAGCTCTCACTATGTGCCAGATCCACGAGGTCCCCGAGGAAACGTGCCACCCACTGTGCAGAGCCCCGAAAAGGGTCGCCCGAGGTCGCACGGCTCTGGTCACTCGGGGTGTGGAGAGCCCAGCGTCCACGCTCTCGCCGTCCCCAAGTCTCCCCCTGCTGCCCCGTGAGGCCGCAGTACCTCCAGGAACTGGGCGCTGACTTTGAACTCAGGCCCGGCCACGCCCTGCTCCTGTGCCCGCTGCTTGCGCTCAGCGATGCCCCCGAAGAGGTGCGCGATGGCCCTCGGGATGATGCCCTGCTCCTCCTGGGCCGTTGCTACGTCGAAGCCGGAGCCCATGGTGTACGTCTTCCCGGCCCCCGTCTGCAGGGCAAAGGGGGAGGAGGGGTGAGCCGGCACCCCCAGTTCCCTCGCCGTGACCTCCCGGCCTGGGCTCCCTGCCCGACCACTGTGGCAGTCACTCTGGATGACAGCCGAGACCGCGGCCGCACGCAGATGCTCCCGAGGTGGGGGTGCTCGCGTTGCCGGGGCGCGGGGTCGGCGCGGGGGTGCTCACCTGCCCGTAGGCCAGCACTGTGGCGTTGTAGCCCTCGAAGCAGCCCTCGATCAGCTTGCTCACACAGGTCGCATACACCTGCTCCTGCCAGGTGTCCAGGTCGAAGACGAAGTCGTAGGTGAAGGCCTTGTCCTTCCCCAGGAGCACCTGCGGCTCCCCTGGCGTGACTGAGGTGCAGATGTGACAGCCCTCAATCTTCTCCTTGGACAGCTGTGGCCGGATTCTGCCCGGGACGGAAGAGCCCTGGTCAGCCCAGCCGGAGGGGCCGAGTGGCCTCCGCCTTGGCGGCTGCCCAGCGCCCACGCCCCCAGGTCCCCTCCAGCCCGCACAAGCTAGAGGACGAGGAAGGGGGCCGAGGAGCCCGCCCCCCAGAAGGCAAAGGCAGCTCTTGTAATAATACGATAGTAATAATAATAACATCAACACCACCCCCAAGTAGCGGCTGCTCCCCCTTATCGACCACCCCGTCGGCTCTGTCCGAAAAGCATTTCATGTAACAGCGTACGTGAGCTTTACCATAAACCCGTGAGCCGCGCAGCATTTGCCTGACTTTACGGGCGAGGAAACCCAGGTTGAGAGAATTTCGATGACTTGCACAAGCTCCTGATCTCGAGGGGAGCCCTAGGCAAAGCGAGGGACAGGGCGGGGACAGGAGGGACAGGCCTGGCCACTGCCCAGGGCCCCTGCCAAGGCCTGCGGGTTGCACGCATCCTCCAGCTCAGAAGCCCCTGTCTGGTGCCAGAGCCTGGTGGAACATTCTTGGGGACCAGCTCTGGCTCCCCTCCAGGAGCCGAGGGGCCGGCCCTGCCCAACCCTGCCTGGCCGGTCAAGGCAACATTTGCTGAGAAGGGCAGAGACCTCTAGAAGGGTCACCAGGCCGGCCACGGGAGGGGCCCACATCCCAGATGCCGGGGTGGGGGGCTCCCCCGGAAAGACGAAGAACAGTGGCATCAGGGCTGAGAGGGGCACCAGGCGTGGACAGGGCCGGCTACACCCAGCTGCCCCTTCCTCCCTCTTCCAGGCAGCCACCGCGAAGGCGAGGTTGCCACGGCAACCAGATGGGAGTCGGTGAGCCTGTGTGGAGGGGCCGGCGGAGAGCACCTCCCAAACGCCTGAAGCAGAGGGGGGCCGGGCTAATGCCCCCGCCTCACACAGCCAGCCCCGGCGTCAGTGGGGCGCTCACAACGAGCTGCTTGTCAGGCTCTGCACCCTAAGCCAACATTGACCCGGTGCGGGGCGGGGGAGGAGGGCCAGGCTGGCGCCCACCGGGCCCGGCACCCAGCCACAGAGCCAGGCCCTCTGCGATGCAGTCCTGTCCCTGTCCTGGGCTGCCCCAGCCCCCGACGCTGCTCGAAGCTGCAGGCCAGGTGAGGTGCTCACCTGGTGTTTACTATGCTGCGGAGACTGGGGAGCAGATAGGCCCAGGGTGGGAGCGGGGGACAGTTACGCCAGGCCGGTTCCCCTGGAGGGTGGCCTGGGTCTTCAGAAGCGTTTCTCCTCAGGTGTGAACAGGTCAGCACAAGTAAGGGCCCTTCCCTCACTGCTGCCCCTTCAGTCACCCTGCCCTACCTCGCCACCGAGGGGCGCGGGAAAGGACGGCTCCAGGGAGGATGCTGACGAGCACGGCCCACGGCGGGATCTGAGGGTGCAGCCCTCAGGCCTGGCTTCGCCCCGGGCCCGTGGGACCCAGGACCAAACGCTTTCGGTCCACGCTGTCCAGGTGCTCCCAGGGGAACAGGGGTCTGGCCTGGGCAGCCCCTGGCGAGCCTGAGGCTCTGCTGGCCAGCCCCAGCCCGAAGCCGCCCTCCCCATCACGTGCGCTGCTTGCGATGGGATTTCTGGATCCCGTTCAAACACCATTTAATTACCCCAGGCAGACGGCAGTGTTGGTGGTCGGAGGAAATCGAATCAGGGTCCCTGGAGACAGTGGGAGTCGGGGGACGGCAGCCCTGCCCGCCAGCGAGGACAGTTCCCCTTCACCAAGCAGCCCACCATGGAGCCCGTCTGCCAGGAACAGGAGAGCGGGCATGGCAGCATCAGGGGGGACACTGAGGAGGGGACTCCAGGGCCCAGGAGCTGAGGGTCCGTCAGGCATTCGCCCTGGGAGCCTGTTGGCCCCCGTGCAGGGTGCAGACGGGTGAGCGATGTCACCTAGAGACAAGGTACCTGGGTAAGGGTGGCCAAGAACATGGCCTGGGGGAGTCGTTGATTCCCAAAGCAGCTGAGCTGGACCAGGGGCCCAGGAATGGGACCGGAACGAGCGACTGGAACAGGAAGCAGACGGGGAGATTGTCAGGGCCCTCTGTGGACGAGTGCCAGGCCGGGCCCTGGCCGCAGACGGCCCCGTCGGTGAGGCCGTGAGCAAGGTACTCAGAAGCCCATTCTCCAGAGAGGAACGTCGAGGCTGGACGTGGGCAAGTCGCACACCCAGCGGGCAGCGAGGATGCTGCCCACGCTGCTCTGGCTGCAGGCTCCCTCTGCTCCAGCTGCCTCCCACCAGAAAACTCTCAGACCCCAAACCGATGGATAGACAGCCCCCCACGCAGCTCCTGAGAGCCAGGTGGACACTCCGTGCACGCGCCAGGCTGGGCACCGGGCCGGCCCTGTCGTCAGGGGGCAGCCATCGTGTGCCCTTGTCCTGGGCTTGTCCTCAGTGTATTGCCCAGTGAGAGGTGGAACCCATGCCCCACGGGGAGGAGACAAGAGGGCTGGGAGGTGATGGCGGGGACATTGACAGGCCTCCACCCCGCCCGCCCCACACTCTGTGGCTCCCCTCCAGCAGCCCCCTCTCCAGGCCCCACCTGGGCGAGCTCACTTCTGTGGGCTGCCCAGCCCTCAGCCAGACCCACTAGCACGAGATCCGGGGAAGAAAGAAGCTTTTGGTGACAGCAGGTGGCCAGGATGGGAAGCATGCATAGTCCCGTTTCTCCCTGGGGGCCCGGAGTTGGGTGGGCAGGTCAGGGATGGAAATCAGTTTCCAGGGGCCAACAAGGAAACCACAGACCCTGGGTGCTGTGGGCCAGATCTCGCCTCAAGGGCAAGATTTAAGGGAGCATGAAGAAATCCGTAATCAAGATGAATTATAATTTAACACAGTGTTTAAAAAACAAATCGGCAAACTATGGCCCCCATGCCAGCTGCCTGCATTTACCAATAGAGCTTTGTGGACCGAACATCCATTTCTGTCCGGGGCCCTCCTGAATCTCACCCGAGGGAGGGCACTTGGCCCTGGGCCCCACCCCTCCAGGGTCCCAGTCCCTCCTTGGGGTCCTGCAGGGGGGCGGGCAGATCTCTCAGAACAGAGTCCTGTCTATTTGCCACTTGGCAGCAGCCGTGGAGCTCAGCGAGCCAGGAGGAAGGGCCAGGGCTTTTCAGAGGCTGGGTCTGGCACCCGCCCGCCACTGGGCTTCCTGTGTTCACGGCTCAGTGGGAGCCGGGGCGACGGGTGTTATTCTCATATCCGACCCCCCACCCGAGAAATGAGCACATGGCAGAGACAGGACCGGCGCAGCTCTGCGTCTGCCCCAGCTCGGTGCCTGCAGGAAGAGCTGAGCTCAGCATTTCCTCGCTCCTTGGGGAGCCAGGAGGACAGAGCGGAAGGGGAGGACAGACGAGGGGAGGGCCAGCCCCGGATGCCGCCGGACTGCCAAGGGGACAGACTCCCTCTGCGAAGGGCGCTGTGCCCGGGGCCCCACACCAGACCCGCCTCCTTGGGCCTCGGGGGTCGGTCTCGCCCCTACCCCATCCTCAGTGACGACCCCCCAAGATAGGCAACCGCCCACCTCCTCCCAGTGACCTCGGGGGCGGTGGCGCAGGTTCTCAGGTGGAACTAGTCCCACCTGACCAGCTGGCGAGGGCGGCTCCTTTGGTTCCTAGCTGACCTGCACCCCAGCTCTTCACCCCGAGCTCCTAAGGGTGCAGCCCCAGCAACGGGCTGTGATAGTAAAGTCACAAACCAGGAACTGTTCCAGAACCCTAGAGAATCTTTCCAACGACGGCGTGTGGTCTGCATTTCCTGGCCCCTCTTCTTCGCGGGTACCTGGAACCCCATGCACCTCTGCTCCCTCGCTCCCCCAGTCAGCAGCCCCCCACCACGCCAAGGGAGCAGGACCGCCTCTCTGCCAGACACCGTACCCAGGACGCTTTGCACACATTACCCAGGATGCTTTGCACACATTAGGTCTTCATGCACATCGTTTAGGTGTAAGGTGGGTGGTTTTGCACCTGATTTGGAAGTGACGGCCCAGACAGAAATTAAATAGCTCAGTTCAAGGTCACATAGCTAAGAAGTCACGGGGTCTTCCAAGAAGACCACCCTCACCAGCCAACCCAGGAAGCTCGCGAGAACGGGAGAGCATGCAGCATCCCCTTGTGAGGAGTGTGCAGCTGGGGACATCCGCACTGGGTGACACCCTCTCACCAGCCCCCTCCCCAAAGGCTGGGAGAAGAATCCAAGGCCTGGACTGGAATCGCCCCTCGGACGGCCCAAAACAACCAGCATACTCAGCCCTTCGAACAAAGCACCGGGGGCGAAAGCCTGTCTGATCTTGTCTCCCACGGGACCCTGGGACGGAGAGGCAGAGGGCCTCACCTGTCTCCAGGTGAGCTGCCTGAGTGGCAGAGTGAAGGCTGCCCAGATGCCACCACATCGGCACACCTGGCTCCAGGCACAGGCAGCGGGGCAGGCTGGAGCTGAGCCGTTGGAGCCCCACTGTGGACGGGTGTGCGCGTGCATTTGCGTGTGTCTGTGTGTGCGTGTGCGTGCACGTGGCAGGGGACACGTCGCAGCCCCCTGATCTCCAGTCTGCCTGGCACGCGGAGTCCCTGAGACATGCCATGACCCACCAGGGACCAGGTCTCCCTCCCCCATGACAGATCCTCATCAAAGGGGAACTCGGCCCCTGGGCCGCGGTGAGAGGGGTTCAGATAAGCCAGTGGGAGGAACTTCCTGCCTGCACGCTGCCGCGCCGGGGGGGGCTGGTGGTCTGCCGTCTCCTTCCTCAAAATCATAGTCGCCGGTGTCGCCCCTGCCCCCTCTGCGCAGTGTCCACGCTCATGCCTCCTCTGATGAGGACGAGACCTACTTTAGGAGAAGCTGCGTGCAGAGCCCGTGCAAACAAGCAACCCCCGGAACATGTTAGGGCCACCCCGTGAAACGCATCTCCCCCGTGTCGCTAAGGCTCCAAGCCCAAAGCCACATGATCCGTGATGGCGGAGGTGGCACGCAAAGCGTCGGAGCGACCCGCACCAGGGCCGGCGGGTGGGAGAGGGAGGGGCACGGAGCCTGCAGCCTGGGGAGCGGCACGGAGCCAGAGCAGGAGGCTGCTCCTTGCCCAGGGAAGGCGGCTCCGTCTGCGGGAGGACGCGACACCCCTCTTCGCTGAGCGCCCTCCCATGGCAGCCTGCCAGCCTCGGAGAGGGCGGCCGGAAGCAGGATCCCTGCTCCCAGGGGCGTCTGGCTCACAGACACTCGGAGGCTCTCAGCTGACTCAGCTCGGGGACGGAGTCTTCCCGCAGAGGCCTGTCCGCTCTGACTCAGGGTGGCGAGGCCCCGTTTGGGGTGCTGGCCCTTTCAGCTGCAGGAGCACAGTGTGGGGGGAGCCACAGGGCCCCGTGGCAGAGCCAGGTGGTCCTGCTGCCCCTCAGATCCTCACCCAGCCCAGCCCGGCTGGGGCCCAGGCTGGCTGCACCCCCCAAACAAGGAAGCTCTGTGCTGTGGGGCCGAAGGGCACGGGTGAACGAGACCCTGGCCGACCCGGTGGGAGGAGCTCATAGACCCCCTCTGCCTGACCTCCGCCACGAACGCAGTCCCGAGAGCACAGGACGGGGTCGCAGACACTCCAAGACAGCCCCAGGACGCCTTGGGGTGTCAACTCGGGGCGCCCGGGGCTCAGACTCTGGCCCTGCTCTCTCCGAAGGAGAGGGCCTGGTCTCGCTTTTTCAGTTTGTCCCAGGACAGGCAGTCAGCGGGGGGCGGGGGGCCCAGGGCTGGCTTGTCGCTGGCCCTCCAGGGCCTCAGGACCCCAGCTGTGCCCCGGGGCGCCCCCAGAAAGGCTAAAAGCAGGCACTGGGAGGAAGCAGGCACCGGGATGGGGCGGGGAGCCAGAAGCGGGGAGCGGGGATGCGAGGACGAGCCGAGAGGAGGGGCCAGTCCCGGTCCTGAGCTGGACAGCCCCAGCCTGTGGCGGCCACGTGGGCCTGGGTGCGAGCCCCCAGCAGACTCCTCTGTCTCTGGGGAGAGAGGCCGGCAGCTCCAAGCGGCTCGGCTCTGCTCCGGCTTCGCTCCCGCATCTGTTCCGCCCCTACTTCGGGCATCTGGCAGGGGTTTCCTGTGACCTCCCAGGAGACGGTAGCCTGAGCTGGGAGTGCCCGGGGCCCAGAGCTGTGAAGGCATCTGCTTCTGGGGGGGACAGCCTTGGGGACCGGGCCCTGGGGACCGCCCCTGCTGAGGAATGCAGAGAAACAGACGCCAGGCCCGAAAGCGGCTGGCTGTGGACAGTGTGCTTCTCCCGGCCACGCTGGCCCAGCTCTCTGTCCCCGGTCCCCAGCCTCCACACCCGGCTCTGCCTCAGGTGACCCAGCCAGCCTGGAGGAAGCGCAGGTGGCCTCCACCGTGGCTCTGACGGGCCTTCACCCAGGCGCAGAGCGAGGGGACTCGGGCAGGGACATCGGTTCAGGAAGGGCTGCAGGATCTCGGGAAAGGGGCATGGAGACCGTGCGGGGAAGGACCAGCTCTCCCACACGAGAGAGGAACAGGGCTTTAGGGGCTGGGACCGGCGGGGAGAGGCGGCCCCATGCTCCGCAGACCCATAAAAAAACGCCTGGCCACCCCAGCTGGCCACGCGTGCACACGGCAGCGTCTGCCTTATATGCACTTGTCACATTCATGGCCAGGCCCGAGGGCCTGACTGGCAGCTGAGCTGAGTAGCAGCTCGCAGAGGAGGCAGCTCGGAGCTGCGGGACGAGCATGTCACGGAGGCGACAGTGGCCTGGGTTCAAATCCGGCTCCTCCACGCACAACGGGAATGACTCCAGTCACCTCTGGGCCTCCAGTGGGGCACAGGGGGGCGGTGCAGGGCGAGGGCTCAGTGACAGCGCTCAGCCACCTCCTTCCATCACGGCGTGCTGTCAGCGATCGATCGATCGATCGATCGATCGTCACGTCGGACGCGAATGCTGCATTTCACTTACTGGTTGCTACAGCTTAAACCAGAGATACCCCTTAAGCACACATCCACTTAGGGTTTCTTTTAAAGACATTTAATGCACACCAACTGCTCAGGGGTTGGCCTTTTAAGAATTGAATGCCTTCTAGGTCGTCCGAACCCCTGCTAGCCACTCATGAAGAAACCAGCTGTCCCCACTCTGCAGTGGGAAAAATGGAGGCCCAGATGGACGAACAGAGCAGGGGCCCCATGACCGGCCTCCGCCCCGCCCTCTGCCCCCAGAAATGGAAGAGTAAGGTGGCCGCCAAGGGTCACCACTGCCACTTCCCCTGGCCCTGCCCCACCTCTCCCAGAGGTTTTGAAAAAGCTGAGATCCAATCAGACGGGCTAGCTGGGTGGGGGAGGGGCCACGTTTCCGGGGCCTGTGGTTACTACACTCCACTTCCTTGTGATGACATCAGCCCCGTTTCTGCAGCAGGAGGCCACCCCCAAGTTCTCAGGTCTCCACACAGAGCACAGGAGGTCCAGGCTTCGACCTGGAAACTGGACAGCATGGGACACAGATGGCATTGCCTGGCACTGACTGGCCTGGGACCCCGTCAGAGCCCAGGGTGGGACTCCGAATGCGGCCATGTCCCCAGCCCCACAACACTCGTTCCTGTCTTTTCCAGTCTCTCTGTCCCAAGTCACCAATTCTCTTGATTCAAAATTCAGACGGACACTGACCAAGACTTCAGCGTAGCCTGGAAGTCGGGAGATGTGTGCAGCTGGAGAACCCAAGCAGGGGAGGGCGGGGTGCAATCCGACGGGGTCCCTTGGGTCTCCCGCCTAGTCCCTCTCCAGCCCCTGTTCGACTCTGCAGTGTCCACCGGAGGGATGTGGGGCTGGCTGAGGTGCCACCCCTCCCCAGCAGACCGACGAGGGGAGCTTAAGGAAACCAGGCAGAGATAAGGGGGTTAGGCCACACCAAGCCTGCCCTCATGGTGTGTGTGGGGGGGCTCAGAGCCGGGGGCTTGAAAGGGTCTTAAATAAACACACCACGGGATTGGCTTCCTTCCCCAATTTGAACTTTGCCAGCTCGCATTTCCTAACAGCTGCCCCCTCCCCGTTCCCCGCACCCTCACCAGTCAGGCCTGTGTTGCTGCAGCCTGGGGCAGGTCCCCGCTCAGCCTCACCTCTCTCCAGCATCCGCCCCCCTCCTCCACCCCCCGAGCTCAGGTAGAAGCCGGCTCTAGGCTCCAGGTCTTTATCCGGCAAGGAGATTAATGGATAAAGCGTGGCAGGCAGACTGGCCGGCTGGCCTGGACTCTCTTGGTGCCAGGGGTTCAGGGGCAGATGGACCCCACTCCAGGGAGGCCTGGGTGGGGCTTTTGGGGTCAGCTCACACCTAGACCTTCTCCCCTTATCCCACAGCCCCGGGATCTGGAGGTCCCCCCTCTGACTCCCCCAGCCCTGGCCTTCCCTCTCAGGGTGATCTGTAGACAGCCAGCTTTGATCCTGTCCCAAGGAGATTACGGGCCAGGAGCCCTGGGCTGGCACTTGTCACCTTGTCTAACACCCCAGAACCAAGTCTGTGTCATTGTCTCATTCCTGGCCTCCTGGTCCCGAGAGCTGGACCCAGGGCTAGCCACCGGTTATTGTCACGGGGACTCAGAAAGCACTGTGGTTCCACAGGAGAAAGGACTTTCAGACAGTCAGCAGGAGACAGCTGTCCCGTGCTGGGCTAGGGCCTGGCGCCCCCATCCTGGGCCCTTTCCCCTCTAGGCGGTCTTGCATCCAGTCCTTTACTGGGGGTGCGGATGGGCGGTAGGAGGGGGCCCAAAAGCATGGGGCACTCTCCCCGACAGCCCCTCAGTGGCACCGGCTGCTCCTGTCCCAAGGCCAGGCCTAGCCTCAGCTCTGATCACAAACTGGGCTCCGTCCAGGCCTTGTCTGCTGTCCGCAGCCCGTTGCCCACGGAGGCCTGGCGTGGGCATGTGCCAGGCTGGGCACGTGCTGGGGGGAGGGGGCCTCCCTCGCCCTAGGAGCCCGAACGCCTGGCTCTTCCGCTGCCCTCATCTCCCATCCCTCCATCCAGACCAGCGGCTGGGGCCAAGGACGGGGCGCCCCGATCTCCCTGGGCGATCCGAGTGGGAAGCAGAGAACGGGGTGCAGCGGCACACTCTACCCTCTTTCTGTGGAAAGCACCCCAGGACCTTCTGGGAGTGGTTACTCCTCTACAGCTGTACCGTGCTGGGCTAGGTACAAGAGCCAAACATGGGGCTGGCAGAGGGAGGGGGCTTTGTTTGGCTCTTGCAAGATGGTGTCTTAAGAAAAAACCCCCTTGTGAGGGCACCCTAAGCCCCTTTCCCTCCCCTCCCAGCCTCAGATCCAGTGGTGGGTGGTGGATGGTGGGTGGCGACCGGGCTTGGGGACTGGGGCTTCGGTTTCCTTTTTATGTGCACCAGACTCCCCAGTCTGCTGCAGATGCCATATTTACATCTCTCACTCGCACCCCCACCCATCACCTCCCTCCCGACCTCCACAGCATCCTGCTGCAAGGTCAGCCCAGCAGCAGCCGCCCCGCCCGCCAGCCCACCAGGCACCTGTGGGCTCCCCTTTGTCTCTCTGCACAGGGCCAGCGAGGCTGTGCTCAGCAGATGCCTGAGTGCGGCCTGGTGCATGGGTGGGGGCCCCAATTTCCCTCGCTCCACCCCAGAGCCCTGAGCAGCCAGGCTGCAGGGGGCAGGCCAGGTGGCTGGAGGGCTCTGCCCTGGGGCAGGGAAGGGGAAGGTTTTCCATAGCCGTCTGTGACCCGGTCTGCAGTGACATTCCTGGGTTCCTGGAATCTGGGTCACCTATCTCAGAGACCCACCCTAGACCTGGACCTGGACCCCAGACGCAGTCACACAGCACCCTCCCGCCACAGACCTCTCACAGAGAGACAGACCCAAAACAAAAACGGGGTAGGGGGAGGTGGCGTGGTCTCCACCCAACAAAGGACTCCGACGGCTCAACTTTGCAGGGTTTCCTGCGCCGCACCTCTGCGCCCCTCCCAGCGGAAACCCCTAGCCGCGTCCTCGCCCCGCCGCGGGGCCAGGCGAGCACCTCACATCCCAGATAAGTCCCCGCAGCCCTCCCCGCTCCATCTTATCCGAGCGCCTGAGCATGGGGCCTGCGGCACACTCTCCCGGCCTCAGACACAAACCCCAGGGACACCTCCCGCTCTGTCCCCAGGCCCGTCTCCTCTTGGGACGAGACCAGTTCTCTGCCTCCCCACGAGGAAAGGCACCGTCCCAGCCTTGCCCTGATCTTTGTCTGCGGTCGGCGCCGGCAGGAGTGTCGCCGGCCCGCGGACCCAGAGCTCAGGGCCGGCCGGCTCGCGCGGACGAAGGGGATACTCCCCCCAGCATCCCGCTATGAGACAGCAGCCCCGTGGGGAGCGAAGAGGAAACACACAGACGGTCGGCCCGGGCCAGGGCTGGGTGTGAAATACCGGATTTCCTTGTTTATTCGATTTTCTGATTATTAAGGGCTCCCAAGAGGGGCCCGAAATTACCACCCAAACAAAGCCACCTTCCAGCAGCCCGCGAGGCCCACGCGGCCCCTCCTCGGGGAGCGAACGCTCCGGACCCAGAGGCCCCGCGCCCACACGACACAAAGCCCGAGACCCCCGCGCGCGCGCCGGCCCTACCTGACGGCCACCTTGACGCAACAGTCCCCCT